>NC_091982.1:242772837-243123670 GCF_044704955.1 Pristiophorus japonicus
GCTCGAACTCCCGAGCCTCTCCGACGTTGGGCATCTTGTAGGCCTCCGCCGATCTCCCCGCTCCGTCTCCTGACGACGCTCGAACTCCCGAGCCTCTTCGACGTTGGGCATCTTGTAGGCCTCCACCGATCTCCCCGCTCCGCCTCCCAACGACGCTCGAACTCCCGAGCCTCTCCGACGTTGGGCATCTTGTAGGCCTCCGCCAATCTCCCCGCTCCATCTCCCAACGACGCTCGAACTCCCGAGCCTCTCCGACGTTGGGCATCTTGTAGGCCTCCGCCAATCTCCCCGGTCCACCTCCTGACGACGCTCGAACTCCCGAGCCTCTCCGACGTTGGGCATCTTGTAGGCCTCCGCCGATCTCCCCGCTCCGTCTCCTGACGACGCTGTTTATTGTCGCCTTGTTCTTTCAACATTGGAATATAAATCTACAGAAGTAGCGTGCAATCATTAATCAAGAGAAAATTCTGAATTCATTAAACCCTGTGTGAAACCAGGTTTTCTCTCATTCTAATATTAGCTGACTGCAGTCTTTCACTTAATTGAACTTTGCACAGTTTTGGTCTACTTATCTAAGTAAAGACATACTTGCCTTAGAGCGGGTGGAACAAAGGTTCACTATATTGGTTTTTGGGATGAGAGGGTGGTCCTATGATGAGAGATTGAGTAGATTGAGCCTATACTCTCTGGAATTTAGAAGAATGAGAGGTGATCTCATAGAAACATATGTTTCTGAAGTGGATTGACAAGGTAGATGCAAAAAGGCTGTTTCTCCGTAACATTCTCAGAAAGATGAGTAAAAGCTGGGCAATTTGGCCCAAGTTATGCACCAAATAACAACTGAATGCAGGCTACATAAAATATATTTCACTGGTGAGAACCAACCGATAGAATATGTGGGATGTGCAGAGACAGCATTTGTGTGTGACAGATTGAACACAGCGGCGATTCCAGAGGGCTGTGGAATAACGCAGCAAATGCCAACATTTAATGCTTGGTATTATTGCCCTGTTAGACCCTGTTAGAAGCAAAGAGTAGGAGTAAATGAGTACTTTTCAGAATGGCAGGCAGTGACTAGTGGGGTACCGCAAGGTTCTGTGCTGGGGCCCCAGCTGTTTACATTGTACATTAATGATTTAGACGAGGGGATTAAATGTAGTATCTCCAAATTTGCGGATGACACTAAGTTGGGTGGCAGTGTGAGCTGCGAGGAGGATGCTATGAGGCTGCAGAGTGACTTGGATAGGTTAGGTGAGTGGGCAAATGCATGGCAGATGAAGTATAATGTGGATAAATGTGAGGTTATACACTTTGGTGGTAAAAAGAGAGAGACAGACTGTTATCTGAATGGTGACAGATTAGGAAAAGGGAAGGTGCAACGAGACCTGGGTGTCATGGTACATCAGTCATTGAAGGTTGGCATGCAGGTACAGCAGGTGGTTAAGAAAGCAAATGGCATGTTGGCCTTCATAGCGAGGGGATTTGAGTACAGGGGCAGGGAGGTGTTGCTACAGTTGTACAGGGCCTTGGTGAGGCCACACCTGGAGTATTGTGTACAGTTTTGGTCTCCTAACTTGAGGAAGGACATTCTTGCTATTGAGGGAGTGCAGCGAAGATTCACCAGACTGATTCCCGGGATGGCGGGACTGACCTATCAAGAAAGACTGGATCAACTGGGCTTGTATTCACTGGAGTTCAGAAGAATGAGAGGGGACCTCATAGAAACGTTTAAAATTCTGACGGGTTTAGACAGGTTAGATGCAGGAAGAATGTTCCCAATGTTGGGGAAGTCCAGAACCAGGGGTCACAGTCTAAGGATAAGGGGTAAGCCATATAGGACCGAGATGAGGAGAAATTTCTTCACCCAGAGAGTGGTGAACCTGTGGAATTCTCTACCACAGAAAGTAGTTGAGGCCAATTCACTAAATATATTCAAAAGGGAGTTAGATGAAGTCCTTACTACTAGGGGGATCAAGGGGTATGGTGAGAAAGCAGGAAGGGGGTACTGAAGTTGCATGTTCAGCCATGAACTCATTGAATGGCGGTGCAGGCTAGAAGGGCTGCACCTATTTTCTATGTTTCTATGTTTCTATGTTAGCTGTCCCCTAAAGTGGGAGGACATGGTAATCATTCAAAAAAATACCTTTTATAATAAGTACAGACAACAAACTTATTGAAAGCTTTTGTGGTGTTTAATAGAATTGACATGTGCTGTATATTGGTTGGGCACTGCTTCCAGTTTGCAGCTCAGCGATACCTTTACATTATCAGCTGTGGTTCAGTGGGTAGCACAATTTCCTCAGAGTCAGAAGGTTGTGGGTTCAAATCCCACTCCAGAGACTTCAGCACATTTATCTAGGCTGACACTCCATGGGAGTACACACTGTGGAATGTGCCATCCTTCAGATGAGACATTAAATGAAGGTCCTGCCTGCCCTGTCAAGTGGAAGTAAAAGATTCCATGCCACTATTTCAAAGAAGAGAAGGGGAGTTATCCCCGTTGTCCTGGCCAATATTTATCCCTCAGTGAACATACCAAAAAACTAATTATCTGGTGATAATCACTTTGCTGTTTGTGGGAGGCTAGCTGTGTTCAAGTTGGCCTCTGAGTTTTCTACATTACAACAGTGACTACACTTCAAAAGTACTTCATTGGCTGTACAGCGCCGTCGGAAATAGCACTGCATAAATGCAAGTTCAATTGTTTCTTAACAGATTCCCACTGTTAAATGTGACCACAAAACTGTGGGATAATCTTTGAGCAATAATGAAGATGTACTGTTATTTTTTGAATATTTCAGCATCATTTTGGAAAATCGCCATGCCAATCAGAGCCGCTGTCGCAATTCTCATTCTGATCACCATCGTTGTCTTGGTGATGATAGAGATGGATTCACACAGGTATGGGACACATCATTACTTCTATTCGTGGAAAATAAGAAGGATTTTTAAGGAAAATGACATCAGTATTCCAGCCTAGCAGCAACTACTGCTGGACTGAAATTGGATGAATCCCCTCCTGGGGCTAATATCATTGCGGGAAAATCTTAGGTGGGATTTTGGTCTCTTCACTTAAGGAGGGATATACTTGCTTTGGAGGCAGTTCAGAGAAGGTTCACGAGGTTGATTCCTGAGATGAAAGGTTTATCTTATGAGGAAAGGTTGGGCCTGTACTCTTTGGAATCTAGAAGAATGAGAGATGATCTTATTGAAAAATATATGATTCTGAGGTGGCTTGACAGGATAGATACTGAGAGAATGTTTACCCTCGTGGGGGAATTTAGATCTAGGGGTTATAGTTTCAGAATAAGCGGTCACCAATTTAAGATGGCGATGAGGTGGAATTTCTTCTCTTATAAGATCACAAATCTGTGGAATTCTCTTCCCCGGAAAGATGTGAATGCTGATTCATTGGCTATATAAGAGAACGGTGGCATCATGGTTAAGTTATGGGACTGGTCAATCCAGGGGCTCTCACTAATAATCTGGAGATGTTTGTTCAAATCCTACCTTGGCAGCTGTGGAATTTAAATTCAGTTAAATTAAAAATTGTAAATAAATATATATTCAAGGCTGAGATAGACAGAATTTGAAGTATAGGAAAGGCAAGGGCTATGGGGAGCGGGCAGGAAAGTGGAGTTGAGGCCAAGATCAGATCAGCCATGATTTTATTGAATGGCGGAGCAGGCTCAAGGGGCAGTATGGCCTACTCCTGCTCCTATTTCTTATGTTCTTGTGTACATCCCTTGGTATGTTATCCCTTGGAAGCCATTTTGTTCACCTTAGGGGTAGGAGAAGAAATTTGCAGTTTTTTAAATTCCTGAATTGGCTTAGTGCTTTTTGCATGCATATTTCAGCCTCCCGACACAGCTGACATGGTGGTGAGAGGGAATGCTGCAACCCTGAGGCATTGTTGTTTCATGACAGTTTGGGATAATGGCAAATGGCCAGTTGGTATTTTCCTGTTCATCGTTTCATACTTCTTGTATGTTGCAAAGCTCAGAATGTTTCACTCACTGAGTGGGGAATGTTGGAGAATGATCAGGGCAGCGAGCAAGAGGGTTATTCTGGTACCGAAAGACACTTCACTCCCATTTATGTTGCTCCATATGTAGTGCATAGAATAGAGAAGTACACAGAGGAAGAGGATAGAACAGGGGTTCCAAACAGCCCAGGCGATAGTCAATGTTGGTCAACAATGGTGGGATGATGGATTGGGTAAATTTACTGGATGCGACATTTTTTAAATTCATTCCTAGGATGTGGGCGTAGCTGGCAAAGCCAGCATTTATTGCCCGTCCCTCATTCCCCTTGAGAAGATGGTGGTGAGCTGCCACCTTGAACCACTGCAGTCCATGTGGTGAAAGTGCTCCCACAGTGCTGTTAGGGAGGGAGTTCCAGGATTTTGATCCAGCGACGATATTTCCAAGTCAGGATGGTGCGTGACTTGGAGGAGAACTTGCAGGTGGTGTTCCCATGCACCTGCTGCCCTTATCCTTCTCGGTGGTAGAGGTTGTGGGTTTGGGAGGTGTTGGCGAGTTGCTGCAGTGCATCTTGTAGACGGTATACACTGCAGCCATGGTGCGCCAGTGGTGGAGGAAGTGAATGCTTAAAATGGTGGATGGGGTACAATCATAAAACTTAAAGTTGCCGGAAAATAAATTTGGCAAAAAAGGGCAGGGAATGGAGGTGGAATGGACTGCCTGAAGCTGTGATAGCATCAAATTCAATAGTAAATTTCAAAAGTGAATTGGATATATATTGTAAGAGGAATAAGTAACAGGGCTTTGGGAAAAGAGCAGAGGTGTGGGAATAATTGGAGCGCTCTTTCAAAGAGTTGGCAAAGGCCCAATTGGGCGAATAGTTTCCATCTGAGCTGTATTATTCTATGATTCTACTAATAAACATCAGAACAGGAATGTTGGAGAGTCAGGTCAGTACAGTATTCTGAAATTAAGTGCAAAACCAACAATTATTTATTTTCAATCACAGTCTCACAAATCGGAAAGCTGCAATACAATTTTTAAAAATGACGGTGATTTCCTTAATATCTGTGTGTTCCCAGCACCAAATACAATAATATGCATGGAATGTGGCAAAGATTCACCTTGATAAATCTCCAGCCATTACTACAATTGAACCTAATACACCCAGACTGCCAGTGAGAGCAGAGTGTCTTAACAAGAGGAAAGTAGCAAGCTTTACTTCTTGTTACAGCTGCAGTTAACTTGAATAACTGAAGATTCATGTGCCTGGTCTGCAAAGTGGTTCAAGTAGTGTTTGGAATTGTTGCTTCCATCGAGAGCATGTGTGGATAGATAACAGATCACAGTGCGTATCAGCTGTTGGACAGAGAGAACACATTGGCCCAGAAATCCCGGTCAGCTGCTTCCCGTGGGCGATCAAGGAAAAAACTTTGAAAAGATGTGCACTTAGCTGTTCCTGCTGTGCCCACGAGTGACCCCAGTCCAGAGGCCTCCATTGACTGCGCGTCGGAGCGCGTGCATGTCAGGACGTGCGCAGGGCTGGAGCTGCAGTCACTTGACTCTGGGCAGCCAATCAAGGTAAAGTATGTTCTTATTCAGAATAATGGGAACTCTTGAACTGCTGCAGTACTGTTTGGTGAAAGAGCTCCCAAAGTGCTGTTAGGGAGGGAGTTCCAGGATTTTAGGATTTTGACCCATTGCTGTTGAAGGGAGGGTGATATATGTTCAAGTTACGGTGGGGTGTGACGTGGAGGGTAACTGGGGGAGAATGGAGTTGCCATGCACCTACTGCCCTGATATGGAAGCAATGTCCTCCTCCTTGTGTCTCCCACCCGTATTTCATATAAATCACACAAGCACACGGTCAAATCTGATCTCACTTTGCATTAAGGGTTAAATACAAGCTGCAAACAGAACATGTCCTTTCAAGTTGCAGCACACGGTACAAAGGGATGTTGCCTGACCACAGATAAGTTTATTCTGTTTCCCGCATACAGAACGATTCACCCGCAAGTACGTCAGAGATAGCAAGGTGCTGTGAGATGCGGTAACCACAAAGACACAGGCGCTAAATAGGAGCCAGCACTTCGCACCTTGCTCTAGTGCTACCCTGCCACACGGTGTAAATGTACCCACCTCAGGGCAGCCACACTGAGTGAGACACTGAGCATGCACCCAAGGGTCAGTCAGTGTTAAACACATACTGTGCCTGAAGCTGATCACAAATTGCTTCACCTGTCAGCCTCAAAGCAAACTGGGCCTTGTGTGGAGAGTAATTGAGCAGAGTGCATTGCACCAGCCTTCATTCTGGGACTGAGCAGGCATGTGGCATTAGCTGTTGTTAAAAAACTGGGACCTGGATCTGAACACACATCCATAATCTAGATGATCAAACTAAACTGGGGCCTGGTTGAGCACATGTTCCATACACCAGTCAAGAAAGAAACAAAATTAAAAGAAATAAAAACCAAACTTTGAGCTCAATCTGGACACACATCCCTAAATAAGAACAAAAGAATATAATAAATAGGAGCAGGAAACGGCCCTATGGCCCCTTGAGCCTGCTCCACCATTCAATAAGATCATGGCTGATCATCAACCTTAACTTCACTTTCCCACCCTGTTATATCCCTTGATTCCTCTAGACTACAAATACCGTATATACTCGCGTATCCTGCGATCTCGCGTATCATGCGACCCCTAAATTTTCGTCCCCAAAACATGATTTTACCATATATCTCATGTATCATGTGAGTCACTTTTTTGAGATCGAATACAGACCTTAACATGAAACATCGAGTGGATTCTGCTGTGAAAGCTGTTCGCGAATCGAACACCGATACAGCAATCGTTCCAGCTGGCTTGACTAGCGTCGTTCAGCCACAGCCTCTACTGTGTTTGCGGGTAAAAGAAGCATGGGCTGAGATAGATGGAGCCTCTAATAATGCAGCAAACTTCAGAGGGAGTTGTGGGTGGTGGAGGTCGGGTCGCCGGGGGGTGGGGGGGGGTGAAGAGGAGGTCGGGTTGGGTCACCGGGGGGAAACGGAGGTCGGGTTGCCGGGTGGGGGGGGGAGTTGGGGAAGCGGAGGTCGGGTCGCCGGGGTAGGGAGAGCAGGGGTCAGGTCGGATCCGGTCCGGTCTCTTTCCTCCTCCCCCCCCCGACCTCCGCGACTCTCTCTCCCCGCCACGACCTCCGCGACTCTCTCTCATCCCCCCCGATACAGTACAAGCGACAATAGAGGCTGCAATCCAGCCCAGGAGATATCTGCCGAGATTCAGCGTGGATACGGTCTGCTTAACAGCCTAACAGCCTAATCTTGGCCAGCACTTCACACCCGCAAATTTTGTATCTCGCGTATCATGCGACCCCCCAAATTTAGGTTACAATTTAGGTCTTCAAAAGTCGCATGATACGCTATCTACGGTATCTATCTATCTCAGCCTTGAATATATTCAGAGACTCAGCACGTTTGAGGTAATTAACTCAGGGTTAATTACTTCAAATGTGCAGCACAGAAACATGCCATTGGGCCCAACTTGTCTATGGCGGCGTTTATGCTCCACAGGAGCTTCCTCCTCCCAAGTTTATCTCACCCTATCAGCATATTCCTTTCTCCCTCATGTACCTATCTAGCTGCCTCTTAAATGCACCTATACTATTCACCTCAATCCCTCCCTGTGGTAGCAAGTTTCACATTCTCACCACTCTCTGGATAAAGAAGTTTCTCCTGAATTTCTTCTTGTGCTTCTGACTCTCTCATATCGATGAACTCTAGTTTTGATCTCCACACAAGTGGAAACATCTCCCCTTCATCATTTTAAAGGCCTCTATTAGGTCACCTCTCCGCCTTCTCTTTTCGAAAGAAAAGCTCGCCGGACCGTTCAGTCTTTCCGACTGTTTATAACCTCTCATTTCTCGTTTACTTTTTGGAGATCTGATTTGCATCTTCTCCAGTGCATCTATGTCCTTATAACATGGAGACCAGAACTGTGTATGAAAATAATAATTAATTTGCCGATACACGCCCCTTTCCTCACAACACACATACAACAACCATTCCATATACGCCAAAGTGAGTGTCAGTACCGATGGTAAGAAGAACAATTAAAACAGCAATGAATATAAAAGGCCCAGCAGTCAGTCGGGGAGTGGCAGCGTCGAGGAGAGGCTCGGGAGGTCAGAGCAGGGGCCTATAAAAGGCCCAGCAGTCAGCAGCCAGCTTGGACACATGTTATACTTCCAGTGTCCCTGACGACATGTGCGGGAAGTGCATCCGCCTGCAGCTCCTGACAGACCGCACTGGAGCTGTGGGTGGATTTACTCTGGAGCATCTATGATGCTGAGAATGACGTGAGTTGGTCTTACCACAAGTAAAGTGTACACAGCCAGATAGGGAATGGGTGACCAACAGGAACAGCAGTGCAAGGAAGGTAGTTCAGGGGTCCCGGCAGTCATCCCCCTGCAAAAAAGATACACCGCTTTGGGTACTGTTGGGGGGGATGAAACATCAGGGGCGGGCAGCAGCAGACAAGTCTATGGCACCGTGGGTGGCTCTGCTGAACAGGAGGGCAAGAAAAAGAGTGCGAGTGCTACAGTGATAGGGGATTCAATTGTAAGGGGAATAGATAGACGTTTCTGCGGCTGCAACCGAGACTCCAGGATGGTGTGTTGCCTCCCTGGTGCAAGGGTCAAGGATGTCTCTAAGCGGGTGCAGGGCATTCTGAAAAGGGAGGGTGAACAGCCAGTTGTCGTGGTGCATATAGGTACCAATGATATAGGTAAAAAACGGTATAAGGTCCTACAAGATTAATTTAGGGAGCTCGGAGCTAAATTAAAAAGTAGGACCTCAAAAGTAGTAATCTCAGGATTGCTACCAGTGCCACGTGTTAGTCAGAGTAGGAATCGCAGGATAGCTCAGGTGAATATGTGGCTTGAGGAGTGGTGCAGAAGGGAGGGATTCAAATTCTTGGGACATTGGAACCGGTTCTGTGAGAGGTGGGACCAGTACAAACCGGATTGTCTGCACCTGGACAGGACTGGAACCAATGTCCGAGGGGGAGTGTTTGCTAGTGGTGTTTGGGAGGAGTTAATCTAATATGGCAGGGGGAATGGAACCTATGCAGGGAGACAGAGGGAAGTAGAATGGGTGCAGAAGCAAAAGATAGAAAGAAGAAAAGTAAAAGTGGAGGGCAGAGAAATATAAGGCAAAAAGCAAAAAGGGCCACATTACAGCAAAATTCTAAAGGGGCAACGTGTGTTAGAAAAACAAGCCTGAAGCCTCTGTGCCTCAATGCGAGGAGTATTTGGAATAAGATGGATGAATTAACTGCGCAGATAGCAGTTAACGGGTATGATGTAATTGGCATCACGGAGACATGGCTCCAGGGTGACCAAGGCTGGGAATGCAACATCCAGGGGTATTCAACATTTAGGAAGGATAGACAGAAAGGAAAAGGAGGCGAGGTGGCATTCCTGGTTAAAGAGGAAATTAACGTGATAGAAAGAAAGGACATTAGCTTGGATGATGTGGAATCTGTATGGGTGCAGCTACGGAACACCAAAGGACAGAACATGCTAGTGGGAGTTGTGCACAGACCACCAAACAGAAGTAATGAGGTTGGGGACAGTATCAAACAAGAAATTAGGAATGCAGGCAATAAAGGTACAGCAGTTATCATGGGTGACTTTAATCTACATATTGATTGGGCTAACATAACTGGTAGCAATGCAGTAGAGGTGGATTTCCTGGAGTGTATTAGGGATGGTTTTCTAGACCAATATGTCGAGGAACCAACTAGGGAGCTGGCTATCCTAGACTGGGTGATGTGTAATGAGAAAGGACTAATTAGCAATCTTGTTGTGCGAGGCTCCTTTGGGAAGAGTGACCATAATATGGTAGAATTTTTTATTAAGATGGAGAGTGACACAGTTAATTCAGAAACCAGGGTCCTGAACTTAAGGAAAGGTATCTTCAATGGTTTGAGGCGTGAATTGGCTAGAATAGACTGGCAAATGATACTTAAAGGGTTGACGGTGGAAAGGCAATGGCAAACATGTAAAGATCACATGGATGAACTTCAACAATTGTACATCCCTGTCTGGAGTAAAAATAAAATGGGGAAGGTGGCTCAACCGTGGCTAACAAGTGAAATTAAGGATCATGTTAAATCTAAGGAAGAGGCATATAAATTGTCCAGAATAAGCAGCAAACCTGAGGACTGGGAGAAATTTAGAATTCAGCAGAGGAGGACAAAGGGTTAATTAAGAGAGGTAAAATAGCGTACGACAAGAAGCTTGCCGGAAATATAAAAACTGACTGCAAAAGCTTCTATTGGCATGTGAAGAGAAAAAGATTAGTGAAGTCAAAAGTAGGTCCCTTTCAGTCGGATTCAGGTGAATTTATAATGGGGAACAAAGAAATAGCAGACCAATTGAACAAATACTTTGGTTCTGTCTTCACGAAGGAAGACACATATAACCTTCCAGAAGTATTAGGGGACCGAGGGCCTGGTGAGAAGGAGGAACTGAAGGATATCCTTATTCGGTGGGAAATTGTGTTCAGGAAATTGATGGGATTGAAGGCCAATTAATCCCTGGGGCCTAATAGTCTGCATCCCAGAGTACTTAAGGAAGTGGCCCTAGAAATAGTAGCTGCATTGGTGATCATTTTCCAACAGTCTTTCGACTTTGAATCAGTTCCTATGGACTGGCGGGTAGCTAATGTAACACGATTCTTTAAAAGGAGAGGGAGAGAGAAAGCGGATAATTATAGACCGGTTAGCCTGATATCAGTAGTGGGGAAAATGTTGGAATCAATTATTGAAGATGAAATAGCAGCACATTTGGAAAGCAGTGACAGGATCGGTCCAAGTCAGCAAGGATTTATGAAGGGGAAATCATGCTTGACAAATCTTCTGCAATTTTTTGAGGATGTAACTAGTAGAGTGGACAAGGGAGAACCAGTGGATGTGGTGTATTTGGACTTTCAAAAGGCTTTTGACAAGGTCCCACACAAGAGATTGGTGTACAAGATCAAAGCACATGGTATTGGGGGTAATATAGTGACGTGGATAGAGAACTGGTTGGCAGATCAGGAAGCAGAGAGTCGGGATAAATGGGTTCTTTTCAGAATGGCAGGCACTGACTAATGGAGTGCCGCAAGGTTCAGTACTACCCCAGCACTTTACAATATACATCAATGATTTTGATGAAGGAATTGAGTGTAATATCTCCAAGTTTCCAGATGACACTAAACTGGGTGGTTGTGTGAGCTATGAGGGGGATGCTAGGAGGCTGCAGGGTGATTTGGACAGGTTAGGTGAGTGGGTAAATGCATGGCAGATGCAGTATAATGTGGATAAATGTGAGGTTATCTACCTTGGGGGCAAAAAACAAAGACAGAATATTATCTGAATGGCGACAGATTAGGAAAAGGGGAGGGGCAATAAGACCTGGGTGTCATGGTTCATCAGTCATTGAAAGTTGGCATACAGGTACAGCAGGTGGTGAAGAAGGCAAATGTTATGTTGGCCTTCATAGCTAGGGGATTTGAGTATAGGAGCAGGGAGGTCTTACTGCAGTTGTACAGGGCCTTGGTGAGGCCTCACCTGGAATATTGTGTTCAGTTTTGGTCTCCTGATCTGAGGAAGGACGTTCTTGCTATTGAGGGAGTGCAGCGAAGGCTCACCAGACTGATTTCAGGGATGGCTGGACTGACATACGAGGAGACACTGGATCAACTGAGCCTTTATACATTGAAGTTTAGAAGGATGAGAGGGGATCTCATAGAAACATAAGATTCTGACGGGACAGGACAGGTTGGATGCAGGTAGCATGTTCTCGATGTTGGGGAAGTCCAGAACAAGGGGATACAGTCTTAGGATAAGGGGTAGGCCATTTAGGGCTGAGATGAGGAGAAACTTCTTCACTCAGAGTTGTTAAACTGTGGAATTCCCTGCCGCAGAGAGTTGTTGATGCAACATCATTGGATATATTCAAGAGGGAGTTAGATATGTCCCTTACCTCTAAGGCGATCAAGGGTTTTGGAGAGAAAGCAGGAAAGATCAGCCATGATCTTATTGAATGGTGGTGCAGGCTCGAAGGGCCGAATGGCCTAATCCTGCCCCTATTTCCTATGTTTGTATGTTTCTATGGTCCCGTGGGCATTGCAACTTGCCCGTATTCAATTCACACTCACTGACTCTCATCCACTTATTTAATACAATTGAGGGAGTGCGATATTCACGGGGCACTCCCGAGAAGGTACCTCGCTCTTTCTTGCTTTCATGAACCCAGAGATAGTACAGAGAAATTGGCATTGCAATAGATTGCATGTTCAATTTAGTCTATATGCATCCTATACGGTCATCTAATAGTCACAATCAGAGAGCCACACTCTCTTTCTTTCGTTTTCAATTCTGATGAACTATTTATCCAACATTTTCACTGAAATCTTCACCCCACAGGCAACCACTGATCTGTTCATGACTTTTCAACAATTCTTGGTGTTCCACAAGGGTTGGGTGCACGAGATATTCAATGGAGTTGGGGTTGGAATACAAGAGTAAGGAAGTCTTGCAAAACTGTGCAGGGCATTGGTGAGACCACACGTGGAGTACTGTGCACAGTTATGATCTCCTTATCTGAGATAGGACATGCATGCCTTAGAGGCAGTGCAACAAAGGTTAACTGGATTGATTCCTGGGATGATAGGGTGTCCTATGAGGAGAGATTGAGTAGATTAGGCCTATACTCTCTGGAGTTAAGAAGAATGAGAGGTGATCTCATTGAAATATACAAGATTCTGAAGGGGCTTGACAGGATACATGCTGAGAGGTTACTTCCCTTGGCTGGAGTGTATAAAACTAGGGCAAAATCCCAGGATAATGGGTTCGCTATTAAAAGCTGAGATGAGGAGGAAATCCTTGTGAATATTTGGAATTCTCTGCCCCAGAGGGCTTTGGATGCTGAGTCTCTGAGTATCTTCAAGTCTGTGATAGATAGATTTTTTTGGGTCTAGGAGAATCAAGGGGAATGGAGATGGAATAGACTAGGCCTATATTCTCTGGCGTTTACATACTAACCTTTTGTGTTTCATGCACAAGTACCCCCAGGTCCCACTGTACTGAAGCACTTGCAATCTTTCTACATTTAAAAAATAACTTGCTCTTTGATTTTTTTCTGCCAAAGTGCATGACCTCACACTTTCCAACATTATACTCCTTCTGCCAAATTGCTGAGCACTTACTTACCCCGTATATGTCCTTTTGCAGATTTTTTGTGTCCTCACACATTGCTTTTCCTCCCATCTTTTTAAACATGGCTACGTTCCACTCGATCCTTTCTTCCAAGTCGTTAATATAGATTGTAAATAGTTGGAGTTCCAGACTTGATCCCTGCGGCACCCCAATAGTTAATGATTGACAAACTGAGAATGAACCATTTATCCCGACTGTTTGTTTTCTGTTAGTTAGCCAATCCTCTATCCATGCTAATATATTAACCCCAATCACGTGAAATTTTATCTTGTGCAATAACCTTTTATGTGGCACCTTCTCAAATGCCTTCTGGAAGTCCAAATACACCACATCCACTGGTTCCCCTTTATCCACCCTGTTCGTCACATCCTCAAAGAATTCCAGCAAATTTGTCAAACGACACATCCCCTTCATAAATCCATAGTGACTCTGCCTGATCAAAGTTTGCTTTTCCTATAGCCACTTGACTATCCACTGTTTGGATATTGTTAGTATTCTCTATCTTAAAGACTGATACCAGTAATATTGTCAAAAAGGAGAGTAAATTAAGGAGCATTTGACTACATTGACGGGGTAAATGACAACTGAATGCAGAGCAGTTAAATATATCTTGGGTAAAAGTTGAGTGGGCAAGAAGGTGGCAGATGGAGTATAATGTGAGGAAATGTGAGGTTATTCACTTTGATAGGAAGATTGAAAAACATTATATTTTGTAAATGGTGAGAAACTGTTAAATATTGGTGTTCAGAATGGATTAGTGTGTCCTCGTACAGGATAACCAGAAAATTAGCAGCAGGTACAGCAAGCAATTAGGAAGGCAAATGGCATGTTGTCCTTTATTACAAGGGAGTAGGAGTACAAGAGTAAGGAAGTCCTAATGCAAATGTACAGGACTTTGGTGAGACCACACCTGGAGTACTGTGCACATTTTTGGTCTCCTTACTTAAGAAAGGACATATTTGCCATGGAAGGAATGCAATGAAGCTTCACTCGTTTAATCACAGGGATATGCGGGTTGTACTATGAGGGAGATTCAATAGATTGTGCCTATACTCTCTGGAGTGTAGAAGAAGGAGAGCTGACCTCATTGAAACATATAAGATTATGAGGAGGATTGACGGGGAAGATGCCGAGATGCTGTTTCTCAGCAATAGTCGCAGAATGATTAGGAAACGCCGTGCAATTTGGCCCAAGTGATGGAATAATCAACAACTGAATGCAGGCTATGTAAAATATATCCAAAACTGGTTAGAACTAACAAAGGAATATGTGGGATGTGCAGAGCCAGCATTGTTGTGCGGCAGAACGATCCCAGCGGTGATTCCACAGGGATATGGAATAACTCAGCAAATCCCAACATTTAATGCAGGGTGGCCCTTAGTATTATTACATAGAAATATAGAAAATAGGTGCAGGAGTAGGCCATTCAGCCCTTCGAGCCTGCACCACCATTCAATAAGATCATGGCTGATCATTCACCTCAGTACCCCTTTCCTGCTTTCTCTCCATACCCCTTGATCCCTTTAGCCATAAGGGCCATATCTAACTCCCTCTTGAATATATCCAATGAACTGGCATCAATAACTCTCTGCAGTAGGGAATTCCACAGGGTAACAACTCTCTGAGTGAAGAAGTTTCTCCTCATCTCAGTCCTAAATGGCTTACACCTTATCCTTAGACTATGTCCCCTGGTTCTGGACTTCCCCAACATCAGGAACATTCTTCCTGCATCTAACCTGTCCAGTCCCATCAGAATTTTATATGTTTCTATGAGATCCCCTCTCATCCTTCTAAACTCCAGTGAATAGAGGCCCAGTCGATCCAGTCTCTCCTCATATGTCAGTCCTGCCATCCCAGGAATCAAACCTTCGCTGCACTCCCTCAATAGCAAGAACGTCCTTCCTCAGATTAGGAGACCAAAACTGAACACAATATTCCAGGTGAGGTCTTACTGAGGCCCTGTACAATTGCAAAGACCTCCCTGCTCCTATACACAAATCCCCTAGTTATGAAGACCAACATACAATTTGTCTTCTTCGCCGCCTGCTGTACCTGCATGCCAACTTTCAATGATTGATGTACCATGACACCCAGGTCTCGTTGCACCTCCCCTTTTCCTAATCTGCCGCCATTCAGATAATATTCTGCCTTCGTGTTTTTGCCACCAAAGTGGATAACCTCACATTTATCCACATTATACTGCATCTGCCACTCGTTTGCCCACGCACCTAACCTGTCCAAGTCACCCTGCAGCCTTGTAGCGTCCTCCTCACAGCTCACACTGTCTCCCAGCTTTGTGTCATCTGCAAACTTGGAGATATTAAATTCAATTCCCTCATCCAAATCATTAATGAATATTGTAAATTGCTGGTGTCCCAGCACTGAGCCCTGCGGCACCCCACGAGTCACTGCCTGCCATTCTGAAAAGGACCCATTTATCCCTACTCTCTGCTTCCTGTCTGCCAACCAGTTCTCTATCCACATCAGTACATTACGCCCAATACCATGTGCTTTAATTTTGCACACCAATCTCTTGTGTGGGACCTTGTCAAAGCCTTTTGAAAGTCCAAATACACCCATCCACCAGTTCTCCCTTGTCCATTCTACCAGTTACATCCTCAAAAAATTCCAGAAGATTTGGCAAGCATGATTTCTCTTTCATAAATCTATGCTGACTTGGACCGATCCTGTCACTGCTTTCCAAATGCGCTGCTATTTCATCTTTAATAATTGATTCCAACATTTTCCCCACTACTGATGTCAGGCTAACCACTCTCTAATTCCCCTTTTTCTCTCTCCCTTTTTTAAAAAGTGATGTTACATTAGCTGCTCTCCAGTACATAGGAACTGATCCAGAATCGATAAACCGTTGGAAAATGATCACCAATGCATCCCCTATTTCTTGGGCCACTTCTTAAGTACTCTGGGATGCAGACTATCAGGCCCTGGGGATTGATCAGCCTTCAATCCCATCAATTTCCCGAACACAATTTCCGGACTAATAAGGATTTCCATCAATTCCTCCTTCTCGCTAGACCCTCGGTCCCCTAGCATTTTCGGAAGGTTATTTGTGTCTTCCTTCATGAAGACAGAACCAAAGTATTTATTCAATTGGTCTGCCCTTTCTTTGTTCCCCATTACAAATTCACCTGATTCTGATTACCTTAGTAGCTAGCCCCTGAAGTGTGAGAACTAGTTTATCATTGTAAAAATGTCTTTATAATGTTAATTGTAGACAACAAAGTGATTGAAAGCCATTGGGGTGTTTAACAGAAGTGACAGATGCTGTGAATTGGTTCGGCATTGCTGCCAGTTTGCAGCTAAGGGATTCTGTAAAAAAAACTGAAAATGTCAGGTTGAACTGAGATCATTGCCTCAATGCGAACTTATACGAAGTTATTAACTTAATATAACTTAGGAAAATGAAAAATTAGATTAACTATTAAACGAATGCAACATTGACCGATTCCTATCAAACGCGGTCTGTGCATTAACTCCACTGGCTGGGCTGAAGGCCCCAGCAGCTTCTATTCAAACACTGCAACTGCCAGATTAGAACTCTCTTTTTCAGATAACCCCACAATAGAATCAGGCCCGACCTGCAACAGTTCTGAGAGTGTGACTCGTTTTACCTGCAGTGTCAGAGCCATTCCGCCTGCAAACATCACATGGAGGCGCAATGGGAGAATCATCACTGCGAACAATTTAGATATTCATGTTATCTCCTGGGCGGTGAAAGATCACATGGTGCAGAGCTCCCTGAGACTGACTCACCCAACTAGAACTGGACGCCTGATCTCTTGTGCTGCCGCAAACTAGCACGGTGTGAGTGTCAGCAAATACCAGCTGCACGCCACAAATAAATACTGAAATGTCCTGAAATGTTAATTACTGTAGAAGATTTGCCCAATACTCTCCCGTCCCTAAGTAAATGCTGTTCATGTCAGCAATACCAATTCCTTTGAGCTTGTAATACCATAATTATTTAAAGTAATTGGTAGAAGATTTCGAGGGGATATTTTTTCACCCAAAGGGTGGTGGGGGTCTGGAACTCACTGCCTGAAAGGATGGTAGAGGCAGAAACCCTCACCACATTAAAAAGTACTTGGATGTGCACTTGAAGTGCCGTAACCTGCAGGGCTACTGACCGAGAGCTGGAAAGTGGGATTAGGATATATCGCTCTTGACCGGCCGGCGCAGACACGATGTGTCCCTGTCGTAAATTTCCAAGATTGTGTGATTATCTGCACTTTACGACTGAATCCACTCTTTCCAGGTCTAAGCTCAGCAGGAGGCTGAAGGTCGCATCTGTGTTTGCTTGCAGTTAAGGAGAACAAGGAAGAAATCAATCAACATGCAGCCCATGTCTGCAACAGTTGCCATATTTATTACGACAATTTACTTGCCACCCACTCACAAATCAATGTTACAGCGCTGCACTCTGCTTTTGTGGAGAAACAAAGTGACATAAGAAATGATCCGGAACTTAACTGTGGAAGTAATCTTTTAAATCAGCTCAGGCTCGTAAAATTTCTACACATGGGAAAACGGGTGCGCCAACTTGTTTATGCATTTGAGGGGAGTTTATCGACCTTGCCAGAGAAATCTGTGGTTTTATCGTGCTTCGGGTTTCATGGGATCGGAGGAGAAGCGAGGAAGGTGTGGGTTTAAAGTAGGACAAATTAATGTGTTTCTCCTAAAGATTACACCTCTCATTACACTGAAGATGGTATGGGTGTTATTGAAAGAGAAATTGTTCCCTGCGGACACCATAGCTGAAAAGGAAAATGTATTTTTTTTATATTGAGCCAAGATTGTCCAGTTAATGCATTCAAGGACTCTCCCGATCAATTTACCCACCCATCATATTCAAAAGTAATAGTCATTTTAATCGCTTGTTAAAATTTTCATGCAGTAAGAATAAAAAGATACAGCGCAGGAATGATTAAATCCAGCACTTTGTAGTTTTTGTAACCAGTAGACTAGTTATAATTTCATTGGTATACTGAGGTATTAATCAAGAAATAGCAAGAGCTTCTAACAGGTAATGCAATAATCGTGGGGGACTTTAATCTTCATAACACTGGACAAATTAAATTAGCAAAGGTAGCCTGGAGGACGAGTTCATGGAATGCATTCGGTGTAGATTCCTAGAACAATACGTCTTGGATCCAACCAGGCAAAAGGTAATATTGACCTGGAAATCGCGGCCTCCCCGGGTCTGTACAGAGTTTCTACGGACCCGGGAAGGCATTGGAAAAGCTGGTTTCAGCGCACAATGCACTTGCACTGAAAACCAGCTTTTCCGATCTGTCAATTTTCTGGTTTGGCAGATAATCCGCATAACGGGAGCGAGCGCATTTGCAAGGTCAAGATTGCAGGATTTACGCCTACCTTGCCAGGCAAATGTCCTCCAAACTTTTGTGCCTGATAAAAGCTTTTACAGGTGTAAGAGTTTTAAAACACACAAAAACATTGTTAATTAACATTTTTAAAACACGTTATTGTTTTTTAAAAAAATCCCCACTACAGGTAAGGTAAATTAAAAAAACTTTTTTTTTTAAATCGGAAAAATATATATATTTTAAATATATAAATAACTCTAATTTAAATTAAATAAAAATGTGTTGTGCATTTTTTCTATCTTTTTATTATTGGTTATTAATGTTTGAGGGGGGGGATCTCATTCATTACAATGGGAATTCCAACTTACGGAGTTTCCATTATTATGAATGAGAATATACTGCACCTGATTGGCTGCCCAGAGCCATGTGACTCCAGCTCCAGGCCTGCACACATCCTGATGTGCACGCTCTTATATTCTATGCCTCGACCAATAAAGGCCTCAGGACCAGGATCTCACGTGGCCGGAGCAGCTTCAGGTGGAAACAGAAACATAGAAATTTACAGCGCAGAAGAAGGCGATTTCGGCCTATCATGCCCATGCTAGCCAACAAAGAGCCGCACGGCCCTCGGTCAGCAGCCCTAAAGGTTACATATAAACCTATGAACAATGACGGAAAGGCAAAGAGCACCCAGCTCAACCAGTCTGCCTCACACAACTGCGACACCCCTTATACTGAAACATTCTACACTCCACCCAAACTGGAGCCATGTGATCTCCTGTGAGAGGCAAAAACCAGATAAAAACCCAGGCCAATTTAGGGAGGAAATAAATCTGGGAAAATTCTTCTCTGACCCATCCAGGCAATTGAAACTAGTCCAGGAGATCACCCTGGCCATATTCTATTCCCTGCAGTACTTACCATTATATCTGCGCTGTCCAACGAAAGGTCATCCAATCTAATCCGAAATACCTGCTCTTGGTCTGTAACCCTGCAGTTTTCTGCATTTTAAGTGCCCATCCAACCATCTCTTAAAAGTGGTGAGGGTTTCTGCATCTACCACTCTTCCAGCCAATGAGTTCTAGATCCCCACAACCCTCTACATAAAGAAGCACTCCCTCAAATCCCCTCTAAACCTTCCAGCAACCACCTTAAAACTATGCCCTCTCATTCTAGACCCCTCCACTATTATCCACTATGTCCAGGCCACTCAATATTTTGTACACCTCAATGAAGTCTCCTCTCAACGTCCTCTGTTTCAATGAGAACAAACCCAGCTCATCCAATCTGTGTTCATAACTAAGATTCTCCATTCCAGGCAGCATCCCAGTAAATCTTCTCTGCACCCTCTCTAGTGCAATCACGTCCTTCCTATAATACGGTGACCAGAACTACACGCAGTACTCCAGCTGCGCCTAACCAAAGTATTATACAATTTAAGCATAACCTCCCTGCTCAACTACACTAATAATTGGCCTACCGCCTAATGTGTATATGCTTTTCCTTATTAGCCCTCCCAAAGTGCATCATCTCACACTTCTCTGAATTAATTTCCATTTGCCACTGCTATGATCTGCTGACCAGTAGATTGAGATCCTCCTGCAGCCCATGACTTTCCTCTTCATTATCAACCACACTGCCAATTTTAGTGTCATCTGCAAACTTCGTAATCATACTCCCTATATTTAAATCTAAATCGTTGATAGGTGGGCATCTATTTTCTAAAATCTATTCGAACGCCCGTGGGAAGAAGAAATTGGTATTTCTGGGCCATTAGATCTTGTATTTTGTAATGAGACAGGGTTAATTAGCAACCTCATCGTAACAGTTCCTCTGGTGCAAACTGAGCATAATATGATACAATTACACGTTATGTTTGAGAGCGACTTGCTTATTTCCGAAATGAGAGTCTTAAACTTAAATAAAGCCAATAGGTATGAAGAGTGAGTTGGCTAAGATAGATTAAGAAAATAGATTAAAGGTATGGCAGTGGTAAGCAGAGGCTAGCATTTAAATAAATATTTCATAATTCTCAACAAAAATATATTGAGGAACAGAAACTCGACAGGAAAAGTGATCCATCCGTGACTACCTAAAGAAATTAAGGATAGAATTAGATTGAAAGAGGAAGCATATAAAGTTGCGAAGAACAGTAGTAAGCCTGAGGGTTGGGAGAGTTTCAAAAGTCTGCAAAGGGTGATCTAAAAATTGATAAAAATGGAAAAAAATAGACTGAGAGAAAACTATCAAGAAATATGAAAACAGATTGTAAAGCTTCTACAAGTATGTAAAAAGGAAGAGAGTAGCAAAAGTAAACATTGGTTCCTTAGAGGAAGAGAGAGGTGGGAGAAATTATTATTGGGAATAAGAAAATGGCAGAAATGTTATAAAAATATTTGATATCTGTCTTCACAGTAGAAGATGCAAAAAGCATACCTAAAATGGTGGGGAACCAAGGGACTAATGAGAGTGAGGAACTTGATGTACCTGGGTGTCATGGTACATCAGTCATTGAAGGTTGGCATGCAGGTACAGCAGGCAGTTAAGAAAGCAAATGGCATGTTGGCCTTCATAGCGAGTACAGAGGCAGGGAGGTGTTACTACAGTTGTACAGGGCCTTGGTGAGGCCACACCTGGAGTATTGTGAACAGTTTTGGTCTCCTAACTTGAGGAAGGACATTTTTGCTATTGAGTGAGTGCAGCGAAGGTTCACCAGACTGATTCCCGGGATGGCGGGACTGATCTTTCAAGAAAGATTGGATCAACTGGGCTTATATTCACTGGAGTTCAGAAGAATGAGAGGGGATCTCATAGAAAAGTTTAAAATTCTGACGGGTTTATACAGGTTAGATGCAGGAAGAATGTTCCCAATGTTGGGGAAGTCCAGAACCAGGGGTCACAGTCTAAGGATAAGGGGTAAACCATTTAGGACCAAGATGAGGAGAAACTTCTTCACCCAGAGAGTGGTGAATCTGTGGAATTCTCTACCACAGAAAGTTGTTGAGGACAATTCACTAAATATATTCAAAAAGGAGTTAGATGTAGTCCTTACTACTAGAGGGATCAAGGGGTATGGCGAGAAAGCAGGAATGGGGTACTGAAGTTACATGTAACCAATAAGGGAATTAAGGGTTACGGGGAGAGGGCGGTTAAGTGGAGCTGAGTCCACGGCCAGATCAGCCATGATCTTATTGAATGGCGGAGCAGGCTCGAGGGGCTAGATGGCCTACTCCTGTTCCTAATTCTTATGTCTTATATCTATGAACTCACTGAATGGCGGTGCAGGCTCGAAGGGCCAAATGGCCTACTCCTGCGCCTATTTTCTATGTTTCTATGTTTCTATATAAGTGGAGAAAAAGTGTTAGAGAAACTAATGGGACTAAAAGCCTACAGCTCCCCTGGATTAATTACATATTATATTAATCTATATTAATGACTTAGATGAAGGGACCGAGTGTAATGTAGCCAACTTTACTGATGTTAAAAGAAATGGGTGGGAAAGTAAATTGTGAGGAGGACACAAAAAATCTGCAAAGGGATATAGGCAGGCTAAGGGAGTGGGCAAACATTTGGCAGATGGAGTATAATGTTGGAAAATGTGATGTTATCCACTTTGGCAGAAATAATGGAAAAGCAAATTATAATTTAAATAGAGAAAAATTGCAAAGTGCTGCAGTACAGAGGGACGTGGAGGTCTTCGGTCATGAAACACAAAAAGTTAGTATGCAGGTACAGCAAGTAATCAAGAAGGCAACTGAAATGTTGGCTTTTATTGCAAGGGGGATAGAGTATAAAAGCAGGGAAGTCCTGCTACAACTGTACAGGGTATTGGTGAGGCAATACCAGAGCACTGAGTACAGTTTTGGTCTCCGTATTTAAGGAAGGATATACTTGCACTGAAGGCTGGTCAGAGAAGGTTCACTCGGTGAAACATAAGATTCTGAGGGGGCTTGACAGGGTAGATGCAGAGAGGATGTTTCCTCTCGTGGGGGAATCTAGAACTAGGGGGCATAGTTTCAGAATAAGGGGCCGCTCATTTAAAACAGAGATGAGGAGAAATTTCTTCTCTGAGGGTTGTAAATCTGTGGAATTCGCTGCCTCAGAAAGCTGTGGAAGCTGGGACATTAAATAAATTTAAGACAGAAATAGACAGTTTCTTAAATGATAAGGGAATAAGGGGTTATGGGGAGCGGGCAGCGAGGTGGACCTGAGTCAATGATCAGATCATCCATGATCTTATTGAATGGTGGAGCAGGCTCGAGTGGCCAAATGGCCTACTCCTGCTTCTAATTCTTCTTTTCTTATGTTCTTATATTACTTTGGCCACTGTGGAAAAAGGCTCTGACAACTGAGAATTTTTTACATTCCATGGTGAGAAGAGCGTATTCATTTTTGATAATGTAAGAATTTGAATTCACACTTCAAATTTCAGAGATTGAAACACTGAAAATCTGTAGGTGATTCCTAATCCAAATTCAAGCTTGCTCTAATATTCACTCAGAAGTAATCCCTTGCAATATTCTGCATCTTTGCAATTCGTTACACATTCAGTATTATAATCTCAGGCAGCACAGTTTCAAATTAGCAAATCATTAAAAAATAATTTAAACTCTGGCTACAAATCTCAAGGGCCAGCTATCAAAACCGAGGCTTGCGATGAATATAAACATTAGGTATGTGGAGATAATTCTATATTTACTTTCTGGCTGTCTCATATGTGCCACTTGAAGCGTCCTCAGGGAATTGATGTCTATGTTGGTAAAACGCTGTCAAGGCTGCAAGCACTGGCATGCTTTGGACGGGGCTGTAAGTGGAGCTGCGAGCTCCAAAATAGAAGTGAAGCAGCCAGCATTTCACCCCAAAGCGGAGCTTAATGGCCATCAGAAACACTTCGAGGGACCTAAGTTGCCCACCGCCTTAAATGAGGCGCATCTACAGCTTTTTGTTATTTATTGTCGCCGCAATGGATGCAGCGGATTTTAGAGAGAAATTCAGCATTTTTGCTTGAAAAAGGAGTGGTGCTTTATTGATGTTGGGAATAGGCTGTTTGCAGTGGTGTGGGTGCAGCGTGACCTATTGGCCAGCGAAATTCAGCTATTGCCGATTTACTCAAAACGTGCCAGCTGGTCCCTGGCCTTAAAGGGCAGGGTTTTCAGCTAGACCCTGAACACTGAAGTTGTCTCAGTTGCTTGCAAAGGTATGGCTAATGCCAGAAGTCTAAGGAGGGCTTGCCGCTTCTCCAATGTCAAACTCGAGACCCTGATTGAAGCTGTGGAGGGAAGGAGGCGCGTTCTGTATCTCGACACAGGAAGACCGACTCGCACCGTGTTTGTGACTGCCTGGAGAGAGATCGCTCTGGAGGTGTTGGGAACCTCCATTCATGACCGCACCACCATCCAATGCTGCAAAATGCTGAACAACATCATTCGACTGATGAAAGTGAGTACATGTTCAGCCAACTGCTCACCTTCCATCTGCGAGCCTCTCCTTCACCTTCTCTTATTTCCCGCCTTCATTATATAGTCAATGAAGCACCATTTGATTGGTTAGGCAGGCATGTATATATATATGTGTGCGTACTCACAATGGAGGCTCACTTTCATGTCAGATTTACATCTGCATGTAATGTACCCATACTTGCAATAATTGCTGAGGCCTCATGACACTGCTACTCAGCAACCCTTCTTTGCTTTGCAGGCCAAGGTATCTCACTACCATTTATAACAACAGAGAACTGGTGGGAGGCGACCCAGATATCCAGCAGCTGAATCCTATTGAAAAAAAGGTCGCAGCGGCTAATGGGCCCACATGTTGCCGACCCTGTGGTGATCAGTGATGTGGATCCCGCAGCAGACAGCATTGGTAATTGAAAGCCGTTCTTTAATACCATCACCACCTAAGTAGAGAAAGTGCATCTGGGGGGCACTGAGCACCTCGAGTCTCGTCACCGAGAGCATGCAGAAATCAAGCGCAAGCGGCGGAAAGAGCGTGCGGCAAACTGTCCCACCCCTTTCGCTCAACGACTGTCTGTCCCACCTGTGACAGGGACGGTGGTTCTCATATTGGACTGTTCAGCCACCTAAGGACTCATTTTTAAGAGTGGAAGCAAGTCTTCCTCAATTCCGAGGGAATGTAGATGATGACGATACCTGATAGTCCAAGTGCCTACCACGCAATTGGTTATGATTGTGTGCAAGTTGCTGGCTGCATGGTGCAATGCCTACCTCACACTCACGGGACCCCTTGTGCCATTTATGATTGCAGATAGACCCTGAATGTGAGTCACAGTGACACCGAGACCTTTGAGGCGACTGGGAGCTAAAGTTAGGAGAAAACCCTTGAGGCGACTGGCAGCCAAAGTCAGGAGGAGACCATTGAGGTGACTGGGAGGAAAATCGGGAGGGCACACTTGAGCCCATTCTACATATTGCCAGCATGGCTGAGGAGGCCGAGGAAGAGGAGGACACTGCTGGCAGCACCAAGTCACTGAGTCCTACAATCACATGCACCAGCTCAGGTACTGGAAGTACACGGTCACAACAGTTAGAATTAGTAAAGGGGTCTGCACTAGGTGATGCACCAGGGCATAGCGGGCTGCAGCATGGTCAAGGACAAAGGTAATCTCGGGTGCCATCTCTCCGGGGGACGAGTTTGTATGTGAGTTATGCTGCATAGGACTCAGTTGAGCCCATCGATGTTGGGGCTTATGACAGAATGGTGGAGGCCATGCATTCACAGATGTTGCAAGCAATGGCAAGGTTGCCCAAGAGCCTGTCACAAGTGGGCAGGAGCATGGAGAAGTTTGCCTGCCGCATTGTGGACAGATCTGCTCACATGATGGAACGCATCATTGCCAGTGTGTAGACAATGGTGGACTCCCAGAGTGACCGTGTGGATCCAGCTATTGTGCCACATGTCGTGGGAAATCTGGGCTGCTGCCTTACAGCACAAGCACAAGGGAATGAACATCTAAGTGCTGCTTTGGATAGGATGGCCACTGCCCTGGAAGCTCAGAATGCTCTCATGCACCCTGGGCAAAAGGCCATGGAGCATCTTATTGCTGTCGTCTCTCGTGACATCGAGACTGTATCTGCTCTCATGCAGTTTCAGCTGGATGCCAGAGGGGACCTTCCGATATTGCGCCAACCCATCGACCTGTGCTCTAGCAGATTGGTGGGGTTGGTGACGTGCTGCCCCGGGGTACTGGTGCAGGCTCCTCGGAGCAGGAACCTGATAAGCTCTCTCAGGATCACAGCAGCCCTGAACCGAGACCTGGCACTCCAACATTGCTGCCAAGCATGGAATCGCCCCAGCCAATTCCGAGTGAACACACCAAGGAGGATGGGGTCCAGTATGCAGCAGACCCTTCCAGGGCCACAACTGGTCGAGGGCATCCTAGATTGGCATCTATAGCTTCTACATCTGAAGCACAGCAGCCTTCCCAGAGCCATGATGCAGCCCCACGGGATACAGCGTTGTAGTATAAGAGGGGTGAGAAATGAGAATGTGTATGTTTTGCGCACCATTATTTGTGGAGTAATAAAACTTTATTTTGTGTTTCAATATCCATGCAGGTCTCTCATTTCACTTCGGGCAATGATGTGTGAAAGGGCTCATTAGGTTGGCCATGGAGATGTGCAGATGAAGGGTAAAATGTGCATATACTCATCAGAAATAAGCAGCAATGAGAAGGTTAAGCACTTCCCTTGCAGGGTCCAGATGGTGATACTGCATCCTGCATGGCCGCTGACCAGCATCCTGGTCCTCTTCCTCAGGTGGTACTGCTGCCTTGTCCACCAATGTTTGTGCCCTGATCATTGACAGGTTGTGAAGCATGCAGCATACGACCACAAATAGGGAGACCTGCTCAAGCGAGTACTGCAACACTCTTCTTGAGCGATCCAGGCGATGGAACATAGAAACATAGAAAATAGGTGCTGGAGTAGGCCATTCGGCCCTCCAAGCCTGCACCACCATTCAATAAGATCATGGCTGATCATTCACCTCAGTATCCCTTTCCTGCTTTCTCTCCATACCTCTTGATCCCTTTAGCCTTAAGGGCAATATGTAACTCCCTCTTGAATATATCTAACAAACTGGCATCAACAACTCTCTGCGGTAGAGAATTCCACAGGTTAACAACGCTTTGAGTGAAGAAGTTTCTCCTCATCTCGGACCTAAATGGCTTACCCATGATCCTTAAGCTGCGACCCCTGGTTCTGGACTTCCCCAACATCGGAAACATTCTTCCTGCATCGAACCTGTCCAGTCCCGTCAGAATTTTATATGTTTCTATGAGATCCCCTCTCATTCTTCTAAACTCCAGTGAATACAGGCTCAGTCAATCCAATCTCTCCTCATATGTCAGTCCTGCCATCCTGGACTTCTGGAATTTTTTGAGGATGTAACTAGTAGAGTGGACAAGGTAGAACCAGTGGATGTGGTGTATTTGGACTTTCAAAAGGCCTTTGACAAAGTCCTACATAAGAGATTGATGTGCAAAATCAATACACATGGTATTGGGGGTAATATACTGATATCGATAGAGAACTGGTTGGCAGACAGGAAGCAGAGAGTCGGGATAAACGAGTCCTTTTCAGAATGGCAGGCAGTGACTAGTGGAGTGCCGCAGTGCTCAGGGCTGGCACCCCAGCTATTTACAATATACATCAATGATTTGGATGAAGGAATTGAGTGTAATAGCTCCAAGTTTGCAGATGACACTAAACTGGGTGGCGGTGTGAGCTGTGAGGAGGACACTAGGAGGCTGCAGGGTGACTTGGACAGGTTCGGTGAGTGGGCAAATGCATGGCAGATGCAGTATAATATGGATAAATGTGAGGTTATCCATTTTGGTGGCAAAAACGCGAAGACAGAATATTATCTGAATGGCGGCAGATTAGGAAAACGAGACCTAGGTGTCATGGTTCATCAGTCATTGAAAGTTGGCATACAGGTACAGCAGGCGGTGAAGAAGGCAAATGGTATGTTGGCCTTCATAGCTAGGGGATTTGAGTATAGGAGCAGGGAGTTGTACAGGGTCTTGGTGAGGCCTCACCTGGAATATTGTGTTCAGTTTTTTTCTCCTAATCTGAGGAAGGACGTTCTTGCTATTAAGGGAGTGCAGCGAAGGTTCATCAGACTGATTCCCGGGATGGCAGGGCTGACATATGAGGAGAGACTGGTTCAAATGGGCCTTTATATATTTTGAATGGTGGTGCAGGCTCGAAGGGCCGAATGGCCTACTCCTGCACCTATTTTCTATGAATCAGTCTGGTGCACCTTCGCTGCACTCCCTCAATAGCAAAATCGTCTGTTTAAGCATTCCGATGGTTTGCTCCATTATGCACCTGGTGACTGAACGAGAATCATTGTAGGCTTGCTGCGCAGTCTTCCTTGAGTTGCGAAGGGGAGTAAGCAGCCAAGTGCACATTGGATAGCTCTTGTCTCTAAAGGGCCAGCCACAATCTTGGTATGGCCCAGCAAAGATGTCTGGTGCAGGATCAAAGCATCGTGGTTGCTGCTACGATACCGGGCATCAACTGTCATAATTTTGCGGTGGTGGTCGCACACCAGCTGGACATTGAGGGAGTGGAATCCCTTTTCTGAAGATCTCAGGATTGTTCTGTGGTGCCCTCAATATGTTGTGGGTTCAATCTATGGTGCCCTGAACCCTGGGGAAACCCACAATTTTGAACAATCCAGTCTGCTGCTCCAACTGCTTCTCCCTGCTCATCGGGAAGGATATGTAACCCCACCTCCTCTTATAGAGAGCTACTGTCTCCTGACGGATGGAGCTATGCACGCCGAACTGTGAGATGTTCGAGATGTCTGCTGTTTCAGTGTGATAAGATCCATAGAAATGGAGTGCTATGGTCACCTTGGATGCAACGGTCAAAGCTGTCCTCAACCTTGTTTGAGGCTGGAGGTCTGGCTGCTGGAGATTGTGCAGCTCCTTCATGTCCTTCCAGAATCGCAGTCTCTGGAGACACTGTTAGGTACATGTATGAGAACTGCTGTATGTAGATCCTTTGCAGATAGGGCCTTCTGTCCCATGTCTTTGTTGATGTCTTCCTATGCCACCTGCCTCATTGTCTTCTCCTTCCTATTCGTAGAGGTCCTCACCCTCTGCAGCTGCTGCTGACAAACATCTGCCTCCTATGTATGTTCCCTTCAATCCATCTCGCCATTATCAGCTTACCTGACCCTGCTCCTGACGACAGGCCTTTCCTGAGGCTCTTCCTGGGGCACCTCTCTGGGTTCAGATCTGTCACCATCTCCATGCCCTTCTGCGTGTATGGCAGCCATGTGTGCTGCTTCCCTTGCCCGCTGCCCCTGGAGCAGTTGGAGACGCCACCGTCTTCTCCTGCATGTCTTTTTGCCATGCAAAATGTGCAGGAGGCATTCAGCTGCCGGGACTGACCCCATTTAATTGTCCTCCACAAGCAGAGCCTCCAGAATCATGTCTCTTTTGCCGAGATTGAAGATCCTGCCCCACTATCACTCAATCCCGTTGTGATCAAGGCAACTCGCAAATTTTTGAAAAGTACAAAAAAAATCTCGGCGATAAGAATGCTGCTATATGCAACACAACTTTAGAAACATAGAAAATAGGTGCAGGAGTAGCCATTCGGCCCTTCGAGCCTGCACCGCCATTCAATGAGTTCATGGCTGAACATGCAACTTCAGTACCCCATTCCTGCTTTCTCGCCATACCCCTTGATCCCCCTAGTAGTAAGGACTACATCTAACTCTTTTTGAATATATTTAGTGAATTGGCCTCAACAACTTTCTGTGTTAGAGAATTCCACAGGTTCACCACTCTCTGGGTGATGAAGTTTCTCCTCATCTCGGTCCTAAATGGCTTACCCCTTATCCTTAGACTGTGACCCCTGGTTGTGGACTTCCCCAACATGGGAACATTCTTCCTGCATCTCACCTGTCGAAACCCGTCAGAATTTTAAACGTTTCTATGAGATCCCCTCTCATTCCTCTGAACTCTAGTGAATACAAGCACAGTTGATCCAGTCTTTCTTGATATGTCAGTCCCGCCATCCCGGGAATCAGTCTGGTGAACCTTCACTGCACTCGCTCAATAGCATGAATGTCCTTCCTCAAGTTAGGAGAACAAAACTGGACACAATACTCCAGGTGTGGCCTCACCAAGGCCCTGCACAACTGTAGTAACACCTCCCTGCCCCTGTACTCAAATCCCCTCACTATGAAGGCCAACATGCCATTTGCTTTCTTAACCGCCTGCTGTACCTGCATGCCAAACTTCAATGACTGATGTACCATGACACCCAGGTATCGTTGCACCTCCCCTTTTCCTAATCTGTCACCATTCAGATAATAGTCTGTCTCTCTGTTTTTACCACCAAAGTGGATAACCTCACATTTATCCGCATTATACTTCATCTGCCATGCATTTGCCAATCACCTAACTGATCCAAGTCACTCTGCAGCCTCATAGCATCCTCCTCACAGCTCAAACTGCCATCCAACTTAGTGTCATCTGCAAATTTGGAGATACTACATTTAATCCCCTCATCCAAATCATTAATGTACAATGTAAACAGCTGGGGCCCCAGCACAGAACCTTGCGGTACCCCACTAGTCACTGCCTGCCATTCTGAAAAGTACCCATTTACTCCTACTCTTTGCTTCCTGCCTGTCAACCAGTTCTCAATCCACGTCAATACACTACCCCCAATCCCATGTGCTTTAACTTTGCACATTAATCTCTTCTGTGGGACCTTGTCGAAAGCCTTCTGAAAGTCCAAATACACCACATCAACTGGTTCTCCCTTGTCCACTCTATTGGAAACATCCTCAAAAAATTCCAGAAGATTTGTCAAGCATGATTTCCCTTTCACAAATCCATGCTGACTTGGACCTATCATGTCACCTCTTTCCAAGTGCGCTGCTATGACAACCTTAATAATTGATTCCATCATTTTACGCACTACCAATGTCAGGCTGACTGGTCTATAATTCCCTGTTTTCTCTCTCCCTCCTTTTTTAAAAAGTAAGGTTACATTGGCTACCCTCCACTCCATAGCAACTGATCCAGAATCTATGGAATGTTGGAAAATGACTGTCAATGCATCCGCTATTTCCAAGGCCACCTTCTTAAGAACTCTGGGATGCCGACCATCAGGCCCTGGGGATTTATCGACCTTCAGTCCCATCAATTTCCCCAACACAATTTCCTGACTAATAAGTATTTCCCTCAGTTCCTCCTTCTTACTAGACCCTCTGACCCCTTGTATATCCGAAAGGGTGTTTGTGTCCTCCTTAGTGAATACCGAATCAAAGTACTTGTTCAATTGGTCTGCCATTTCTTTGTTCCCAATTATGACCTCCTCTGATTCTGACTGCAAGGGACCTACGTTTGTCTTTACTAACCTTTTTCTCTTTACATATCTATAGAAGCTTTTGAAGTCTATTTTAATATTCCCTGCAAGCTTCCTCTCGTACTCTATTTTCCCTGCCCTAATCAAACCCTTTGTCCTCCTCTGCTGAGTTCTAAATTTCTCCCAGTCCCCAGGTTCGCTGCTATTTCTGGCTAATTTGTATGCCACTTCCTTGGCTTTAATACTATCCCTGATTTCCCTTGATAGCCCCGGTTGAGCCACCTTCCCTTTTTTAATTTTACGCAGACAGGGATGTACAATTGTTGTAGTTCATCCATGCGGTCTCTAAATGTCTGCCATTGCCCATCCACTGTCAACCGCTTAAGTATCATTTGCCAATCTATCCTAGCCAATTCATGCCTCAAAGTTACCCTTCTTTAAGTTCTGGACCATGCCGCTGGTGTTCTTGAGCAAGCCCTGTGTACTGACCCAAAAACCTATCATTGGCACCGAGAGGTGGCTGGATGATTTTTTGAGGTGAATTTACCTACAATGGTGGGTCCATTGCTGTGCTCTGACGACATCATTAACAACACATCAGCTGTAGAGTGGCCGAAGTGGGTGGAGCAGGGAGGATGCCCATGAGGGCAATGCTGCGAACGTCGGCCATTCCGCCCAGCCCCAAGTCCGCAGCTTTCAGGTGGCCAGAGGCATTTTCAGCCCCAGAATTTCTAATCTTACTACTGTTGCCCTGAATTTTCAGTCCGAGGTGTTCCAGGAGAATACGCCGCTGAATCGAGAACAAAATCCAAAAATTCCTGGTATCTCCGGAGCCTCGGAGTCTTCGCACCCTGGGCCTCCAGGCATATGACTGCTTAAAGGTCCACAGAACTCAGTGATGCAGGTGGTTCAAAAATGTTCCTGGGATCTCGTGGGCCAGGCCAACCAACTAGAAAGTGGAGTTCCTCATTAGTTTATGGGGATTCCATTTACGAACGGAATTCATATCACCTTGTGAGAAATCCTGAAATATACAACAACAACTTGTGTTTATATACCACCTTTAAAGTAGTGAAACATCCCAAGATACTTCACAGGAGCATTATGAGATAAAAATTTGAAACCGAGCCGGACAGTTAGCAGTTAGCGTCAGTGATCAAAAGCTTGGTCAAAGAGGTAGCTTTTGAAGGAGGAAAGAGAAGTAAAGGGGTTTAGGCAGGGAGTTCCAGAGCTTGGGGCATAGGGAACAGAAGACACAGCCACCAATGGTTCAGCGATTATAATCTGGGATGCTCAGGAGGGCAGAATTAGAAAAGCACAGACATCTCTGGAGGTTGTGGAGCTGGAGGAGTTTATAGAGATAGGGAAGGGCGACGCCATGGAGGGATTTGGAAATAAGGATCAAAATGTTGAAATCAAGCAATTGCTTAACCAGAAGCCAATGTAGGTCACTGACCACAGGGGTGATGGGTGAGTGTGACTTGCTGCGAGTTAGGACATGGGTAGGCGAGTTTTGGATCACCTCTAGTTTACGTAGAATAGAATGTGGGAGGCCAGTCAGGAGTGCATTGGAATAATGAAGTCTAGAGATATCAACAGTATGGGTGATGGTTTCAGCAGTGAATGAGCTGAGAAAAGGACAGAGACGGGCGATGGTACGGAGGTGGAAATTGCTGGTCTTAGTTATGCTGCGGATATGTGTTTGAAAACTCATTTCAGGTTCAAGTATGACACCAAGGTTGCAAACATCTTGTTCAGCTTCAGACAGGAGTTGGGGAGAGGGAACGAGTCATTAGCTAGGGAACAGAGTTCATGTCGGGGACCGAAAACAATGGGTTCAGTCTTCCCAATATTCAATTTGAGAAAATTTCTGCTCATCCAGAACTGGATGTTGGACAAGCAATCTGACAAGTTAAGAGACCGTGGAGGGGTCGGGAGAATTGGTAGTGAGGTGGAGCTGGGTGTCAGCAGTGTACATGTGGAAACTGATGCAGTGTTTCCGGATGATGTCGTCAAGGGACAACATGCAGATGAGAAATAGGAGGGGGCCAAGGATAGATCCTTGGGGAACAACAGAGCAAATGATGGAGGAGCAGGAAGAGAAGCCATTGTATGTAATTCCATAACAATGAAATGAGGCAAATGCAGTCCCACCCAGCTGGACGATAGTGGAGAGGCGTTGGAGAAGGATAGAGTGGTCAACCATATCAAAGGCTGTAGACAGGTCATGAAAGAATGCAGGGATAGTTTAATTTGTCACAGTACCAAAGGATGTAATTTGTTACTTTGATGCGAGCCATTTCAGTACTGCAGATGACGTGAAAACTGGATTGGAGGGATTCAAACATGGAATTGCGGGAAAATCGGGCACGGATTTGGGAGGCGACAACATGTTCAAGGATTTTGGAGAGGAAAGGGAGGTTGGAGAAGGAGCGATAATTTCCATTAAGACACAATTCTAATAAAAGTGAGTATTCCCATCCAGATTTACGACGCCGTACACTCTGCTTACGCTGTCATCGGTCCCATAAAATCTGGGCCTGTGTATTAGATGATTGAACCAATCTGCCAATGCTAGGGAACACATGATTTGCTCTGTTTGTCGAAGAACAGCAACATTTTATCATTATTATTATTTTCCCCAACAAAAATCTTTATCGACATAGGATGTCTTCATTTTTTTTCAATGTGAAGTAGTGTGTAATATTGAGAAATGAAGAAAGTGAAATTTTCTCGGCGTAAAATTGGGAAAAATAAAAGATGGCATTTGGTTGTTTGGAAAATAATAGCCCTGAAATTCCGGTAGAGCTCTTCCCGCGGGCAAATGAAAGAAAATGAGAAAAAGGATGCGCACTTGCCTGTTGCTGCTGCGCCCGTTGAAACTTCCGAGCCTCAGGCATCTCATGACTGCGCTTCGCAGCGCGTGCACGTGGGGACTTGCGCAGGCCGGGATCTGGTGACAGCAGCCAATCAGGTGTAGTATAGATTCTCATTCATAGTAATAGGAGTTCCGTAAGTCCAGAACTCCCATTACTATGTACGAGAACCCGCCCCCCCACCCCCCGCACACGCAAAACAAAATAAAAAATAGAAAATAAACTACATATTTAACATTCATTTAAATTAAAATTGTATAAGCGGTGGTCTCTGGGGGGGGGGTGGGTGGGGGGATCAGATTCATCTCTGACCTACTTGAGGGGTTCGAATCGCTCCCACTCCCTTGAGTTCTAGATTTATATGGGGGGGTGTTAAAGTGCAAAGGACAACTGGTTTGATGCAAAAGAACTTTGTACTTTCTTGTCTGTAATAAAATCAATGTCAAACTTATCCCTGTAATAAAGAACAATACATTAAACATTCAAAGGGGGCTACAGTAACATTTACACCTCCCGCCTCCCAATACCTAATCCTAGCTAGGTTAGACTCCAGGACAAGCAGGGACTATGCTTACCAATCCTTTATGGTCAGTTAGCGGTATTTTGCGATTTCGGGATTTGTTGAATTCTGTAGGTTCTGCTTGCCGTACCCCGAACGTCGGAGGAGACTTCTTACTGCGCAATCATCAGTTGGGTTGAGTCCGCTGATGCGGTAAGATGTGTTTTGGATTTGTGGGTTAAGTACCCATTTTCTTTTGTTAGAAGTAGGTTTTTACAGTTCTTTAGGTAATGTTTTACTGCTTGGTAGCTCAGGAACAGCTTGTAGAGTGGAAACTTTCAATTCTTCGGTTTCTTTCTGTTGGAGTTTTGTTTAGAGTTTGGTCGATCACGGTGGTTTTGGTGGTGCCACGTTGGCTGTGGTCAGTTGCTGCCACGATGATGATGATCTTCCTTCCTTTTGGAGTTCAGGACTTCTAGGCTGGAGAAGTTGGTTTTCAACTGTCGCGTTGGTTTCTCTCCCTTCTTGATGACATAGTCGCAGTATGGCATACCCTTTTTTAAAACAGGGGGTCAGTTATACTGTTTGAGTTGTCCTAATTTTCGCGTCAAATCAGTCCAGAATTCTTTGTTTAAATTTGGCGGGCTTGACATTTCTTTGTAGAATTTCGGCCGGCTCGTTAAAAGTTAATATGTCTTGGGTGGGTTGCTCTCTAAATCTGTTTCCTGGTGGAAATATTAGCTTGGTAATCACAATGTCCTTTTGTGCTTGGTTTTTATCTACAGGCCAAAATGGGCCCCTTTGTTTTTATTCATGCTGAAGATGGCTTTCCTCGGTTCAGTTTGGCCATCTCTGAGTTATTGTTGTAATGTTAATGTCCCTTGTGGAGAAGGGTTTTTGAATATCCATTTCTCCAGACAATTTACTTTAGTCCCAACACCCAGACAGTTCCAATAATCAAGTTGGCTCCTTTAGTTCCTTAGGCCCGCCCACAGACTTGAATTTGTCTTGTAAAAATCCAAAATTCAATTAAAGTTTGTAGTTTCTTCCATAAGCACTTTAGGATTTCAAACTTTCCGGTAGATAGTCCCAACTTAAATTTCCTTTCCAATGAGTCTAAACACTGGGGGGGTTCCAATGAATTTTGACCTTTCAGTTGTTATAAAAAAAAATTCCCAACTTTTTTAAAGTTTTTAAAATTAAGCCTTAAAATAAATTTACCATAGTGGGCAGGGTTTTTAAAGAATAAAATGTGTTTTTATAACCTTATTTTAAAATGTTTTTGTGTATTTTTAAACAAGTGCCTGTAAAATAGGCTATACGCCTGCTTTTTCAGGTGCAAGATTTTAAAGGACATTTGCTGGGCAAGATATTCATAAATATCAGAAATCTTGCCCTGCAAGTGTCCTCGCTCCTGATATGCGTTGGATCTGTCAAGCCAGAAACTTGACAGATCAGAGAAGCCGATTTTCAGTGCAGGCGCATTGCGCGCTGAAAGCCGGCTTTTCAGATGCCTTCCCGAGTCCGTAGAAACTTCGTACGGACCCGGGACATCGGAATTTCAGGGCCATTATTTAAATAACGTGATGGTTTCTAGTTCAGTAAAATAGATTTTTTTTTAAAGAATTGGAATTTTGAGACATTCAAGTTGATTCTCCTTGTTAAACATTTTGGCTGTATTGGAAAATCTTGGGTTTGGAAACATTTTTAAAAGAAATACTAAAAAGTTTGGAAACAATCTAAAATGCCGTTTTCTCTAAGAGACAGAAATGCCATTTGGGGGCGTCGACATAAGATATGGATGTAGCCTTATAAATGAATTGCGAGCACTTGTGTCTCTAATGTTAAGACACTTTGTAAACTGTCACTTGTTTTTGAAATTGAAATTTATGTGTAAAATCGAGAGAGGAAGTTTTGAGGGTAAAAGACTGGGCAAAAAAGAGTTTATATCGGGAATGGTTTATTTAAAAAAATTAATTAGGGAAGTGGCGTAATGACAACAATGTTTTGCTCTGCCTAGAAAGATGTTAACCCTTTCCGCTGACAGGTGTTTTCTTAATTCGGCAAGGAACCACATTTGAATTGCGGAATGAAATTTTAAAGATATTGGACATTATTATGATTTGACAAATTATCTCCTTGAGCTCTTAAGTAGACCTACAATTCAAACACTTGAGAAAGCAAAACCTAACTGAAGTTTAAGTGGATAATTGCTGTGTATAAAGAGAAAGGTTTGTGGGGAAATAAAATTGGACATTGACCAAACATGCCAGTGCAACAATACAGCTGTTTGGATTTATGATGAGTTTGAAATGATGAAATGGATTCTGGAACGATACAACTAGTTATAAAGATCTTTTTTAACGCTAATAACTTGGACCAAGTCGGAGCGTTTGATCGATGTTTTCTATCTTTAATATTGTATAGGACAGAATGGCAACTCCAGAGCTCATGTGATAAGATTAGTAATTAATGGGATGCCCCACTTGAGATGCAAGATATAAACAGGGAAGTACACCACCAAATGTGAATTTTTCTAACATGCGAGTAAAGGTCAGGAGAGTGTAGTTAATAATAGTAAATTGATAGTTTTCTCTTGTAGAAATTTCTGTCCTTGCCTACGTACCTTTTAAGGAAACTGCATTGATAGCCTGGCCACTACCCAAGACAGCAGGAACATGCCGTGGAAGATGAGCAAAGATCTCCAATCTTTTGAAAAGATCACCTGAAAGCCCAAGATGGCTTGTATCGGATGGCATTGAGCTACCGGTGTGCATTTGCAGACGTGATTTGTGGCATATGAAGCAACTAACATATGGAAATTCATGGTGAATTTGCACTGAAGAACGAGTCTCAGACGTGCACAGTTACTTGATAAGAGCAAGACATGAAATGGTTAATGTGGCTCAGAGAGTGAGACATTTCTAATGCATTGGCACACACTCCATCGGGAAAATATCAGAAGGGAGTTAAACACACTGGAGCCTGTTCGAGGGATTGAAAGTAAGTTTAAGAAAAAAAAACAATTGAAGGCTAGGAAGAAATAAATTTAGTAAGAATTATCCACAATGGATGGATATGAGTAAAAGAGATCTGGAGAATCTTTCAAGTCAATGACTTGTTTAGATGTTAAATTTCAGCTTTCTTTACAATGTCAGTTTCCTTTTTCTGCATTATTTTTTCTCACAACTTTGAACTCTCAAGTCATGAATAGGTCTTGACTCTGAACAAGTTTTGCATTAGTCAAGTCGTAAATAAGACTTGATTCTGTTTTAATTAAGGAGATGAGTTTTACATTTTGAAGCATAAGCCAATATCTATGACTAAACGGCACTAACAAATTCTTGTTAATTGATTCGAACATAAAATTCCATGAAAATGAGTCAATGTGGAAAGCAAAAATCATACCAAAATTCAGAAAGGAAGTTAATGTCATAAGGCATACAGATATTGGAGGTAGTGAATTATTCTGAGTATATTACTTTTAATCCAGGTTAAGACAGCAAGCCAACATCATGATAAAGTGAGTAGTTGGAAAGAATATCTCCATCTCAAGCTGGGGTATTGTAAGGTAAAACTTACCTGCATGTTGTGATAGTGTTTTAATAATGTTTTTGTTTAACTGTTATATGATAAAAGTAATTAAAATGTGTGTAAGCTGAGCTAACCATGGTAAAAACTGAGCCAATATTGTGTTGGCTGCTGTAATGTGCTGAAATAATGAGAATACTATATTCTGCTAGAATCCAGCTTAGCCATGGATAGTAATTAATGGTAAGGGTCTGCAGCATGTATCATTTTCTTATCGCTAAAGATAAATAATACGGGATTGTCTGTGTAGAAGTTCTCAGAGAAAAATGGCTCTTTCTGCATAAAGGGAGGATAGTACGCTAACGATAGACAGTACTATTGAAGGTCAGAGGCAGGAGTGTTGGAATAAGATGTAGTGCGGCCCAAACAGCACTAGAAAGGGAATAAAAGTTTGAGAAGCATGAAGGCAGCGTGAACAGAGACAAAACTTGTAAGGGAACTACAATCAAAAGAACACAGCAAGAGATGGTGCCACAGTCACTCAGTGAGCTTCCAATGAGGTTTCAAGGAACAGACTGTCGACCATCATCTTATTAAGTATTATTTCTTTGCACTGGAAGTAAACCACTTAATATTATCTGTTGTGCTTATAAACAATATGCCTGTACCCAGCCTGGTTTGTTTGGTCACGGACAAGTCTCTTCTGTCAGATCTTGCAGATATTACAGCAGGTCTGGTTGCAAGACATGGCAGAATTCTGTGACCAACTCCTCAGTGAAGCAAAGGCTCCGAATACAGTGCTCCTGGCTTAACGACTGTGCTCCTGAAGACCCTAGTTGGGAAATGTCCGGAAGAAAGGCAGTCACAATTTTGTGGCCAAAACTGACATTAGCAGCCAGCATTAAGGTGGGGGGGGATGGTTTCACTGCCTCAATGTTTACATTTAGGGTTAGAGGAAGAAAGGTGGGAGGAGCCTCGTGTGGAGCATAAAAACAATCACAGTCTAATTTAGCCAAATGCCCTGTTTCCGTGCTGTTAATTCTAACTGAATCACCAGAACAGATAGACATGATCTGGGATTAAAGTCTTACCTAAAGGAAAGATTCTCCAACAATACAGCACGCTCTCATTATGGCACTGGCATATCATCTTAGATTATACTTGCAAACTAGGAAATATCTGCAGAGAGCAACAAGGAAATGAAGTGTTGAACAGATTTCAGGTGCTCAAATTGCAGTGACGAATAAGGCTGAATGAGTAAGCAAACATTGCAGAAAATAAAGGAGTGTACAGATTTAAGAAAGGAAACTGGTGCAATCTGTGGACAGTTCTTTCAGTGCAGATATAAGGCTAACAGTACAGTGATTATGTCCCATTATACTCAAATCTAATCAATCACCTCTCAACACTCGCTGAAAGTCTGTTATTTTCAAGGTGCAACAAATGAGCATTGTAGCATTGTGTAAATTTATTATACAGCACAGCAATACAGTTACATCAGAAAACCCCGCTATCTAATACATAGACGTAATCATTTGAAGAGGACTCTTGCCATTGGCCTCCATTTTACATTTGAAGTTGATTGAAAAATAGCATTAATTTCTAAACCGTTCCTTTTTTTTTCCATTTCTGAATATTTTAGCCCAGAAATTCCTCTGGGGGTCTTCCTGCGGGCAATTGCCTCCTCGCTGGATATTTTTTTCTGATTCACCTGGTAGTCTAGGAGGCCCCCTGATTTCCAATGGGGAGGCCTTCTCCTCCCACGCTATGAAGCGCGCTCCCGTGCAGAGGGTCCCGACGCAGAAGATGCAGTCACATGTGACTGCTCAGCCAATTAAGTAAGTATTTCACAGGTTCCCGTTAATAGCACTGAGACTCGCATAACTACGCGTTCTCAGTGCTATTAATGGGAGTAAAAGCGATCACACAAAATAATAAAAAAAATAAAAAACAGACCACAAACATTTAAAATTAATTGAAATTAAAATTATTATGTCTTTAAAAAAATCGGGAAAATATTTTATTTTTATAAGTTTTTTAAATTATGGTTAAAAATGAACTTACCGTAGTGGGGAGGGCTTTTTACAATGAACTATGTGTTTACAATTTTATTTTACAATTGTTTTTGTGTGTTTTAAAACACAGATCGGAAAAGCCGGTTTTCAGCGCATGCGCATTGTGCGTTGAAAACGGGCTTTTCCGATGCCTTCCCGGGTCCGTAGAAACTTCGTACGGGCCTGGGACGTCGGAATTTCCACGCCTTTCCTTTAAACACTGAATCATGATAATGTGGCAAGGTGATACGAATTAGGGAGCTAGTGAACCTCAACACAAGGGATATAATTGATAAATCCATTGAAAAACTGCAGAGTAAAATAACCTGTGGGTAAAACTATTCCAGCACCAATGTTTCTATTGTGATTATTTAATATATTTGATTCAAGTCACCATGTGCTATTTGTTAATCTGCTTGTTAAATTTACCTGCGCTCCATGTGCTGACATGTTCATATGGCTTTATTGTGCACTCTGCTAACGTGTACTGATGACATTTTTTTGAGTTTACTATTTGTTAAAGTGTTTGTATAACATTCGTCCTGGGAACTATTTGTTCGTACATTCATGTGACATTCCTCTGCTTAGTATCTGATAGTTTTTGGCGCCTATTTATTATGTGGGTGTAGTTGGATTTTATATTTTATACCGTGCTTGGGTGACTGCTATTTTTTGGTGTGTTGGGCAGAAACTCTGTGCTCAGTGTTGTGACATTTGAGTAAAATTCATCTTTTAGTACACTAGGCTTTTGTGTTATTTCCCACTACATGTGGGTGAATTTTAACACTTTTTTTTACCCATTTGGTTACCATTTCTGCGTGATATTTGTTAACATATTAGCTTGTAATTCCTCCAAGTTAAAATGTTCAGCTGGCATTCCTGTTGATGCATTTTCTTACCACTGTTGAGCGAAATTGCTTGGGACACAATTTTCAACTGACCGCCCAGGTAATGCATTGGAAATTGGGCAGTTTCTATAATGGGAAGCAGATCCACAATGCCAGTTTTACTTTGTAATATGGCCAATTATATTTCAACAGATTAACAATGTTTCCAAAATGCAGAACTGTTAAGTGAACAACTAAAAATCGGGGTAGATTTTCGGGGGTTGAACTTGACTTTGTGCGATATGTGAAATCGGCGATATTGAGTTGGCTACCAGTTTTACATCTCTCCCGACATTTACATCCATTGACTTCAAATTGGGAAAGATGTAAAATGGGCTGCCAACTTTTTATCACCCTGATTTTTAAGAGTTAGTGCTCCAGACATGCAGGTTGACTAGACAGGTGGGGACATGAGACAAACCATGGTTTTGACCCTACATGCACCATGGTTAGTTGCAAAACTGAATTGAATATATCTCGGAACAAATGGAATGTCACCAGAAATAAACGGCTATCAAACTTCTGGATGGTTGGAACAATGCTGGTTCACACATTTGTGATGCTGCACCCCTAATTTGCATGGCCTACATGGGACTCTCAACCGCTATATGTTGGTGAAACTTAAAGCCCTCCGCAGCAGCCGAGGATAGAAAGCCCACTGCCACCTTCTCAAAGTAACTAGTGTTTTGGCAATAAATGTGGCCTTGGCAGTACAACCTAAAGCCCAAGAACAAAACAAAAAGAGTTCAGAGCATACTAATCTTTAGATACATACTAATAATATTGGGTCAAGTTCTGAAAGAAGCATGCAATTGACTCATGCTAATAGAATTATGACAATACATTTTCCTATCCAGCATACACATTTTCCATCACTGTCATGTAGGGAGGAGGATTGCCATTGAGCTGAAGAGAGGGGTTCGGTTGTGCCAATGGGTTGCTGTACATCAGAATGTTCGGCTGAAAAGGAAACAACTACATGAATATATGGAATATTTTAAAATTTTAGCACAAAAGGAGGCCATTCAGCCCATCGTGGCTCTGTCAACTCTCCAAATCATTTGGAGTCATTCTCCTGCCACTTTGCCCATTTAGCCACCGATGCTTCTGCTAGCTCTCTGCCAGTTCTATCAACATTTATCCCTCAACCAACATCACTGCTAAACAGAATGGGCCAAAAATTACGGTCAGAGGCTTCCTGCGGGCAGATGACTCCAAGCCAACAGATTTTCACGAAAATACCTGTTGGTCCCAGACGAATGTAGAATTGCACTCTGAGGCCTAGCTGCACAGTCCAGCGTATGAGCCCACGTATTCCAGGAGTATATGTGGAGACTGGGATCATGTGAGCCAAATGAAATAATGAAAATGGCGTATCTCCATGCAGAGTAAATGCGAGTTCTGTTTGTGTGGATATCAGCAATACTATGAATGAGGATACACCCAAAAACACATAACATAAGAACATAAGAAATAGGAGCAGCAGTAGGCCATTTGGCCCCTCGAGCCTGCTCAATCATTTAATAAGATCATGTCTGATCTGATTATGGTCTCAGCTCCCTGCCCGCACCCCATGAAACTTTATTCCCTTATCACTCAAAAATCTGTCGATCTCCACCTTATTCAATGACCCAGCCTCCACAGTTCTCTGGGGCAGAGAATTCCACAGATTTACAAGCCTATGAGAGAAGAAATTCCTTCTCATCTCTGTTTTAAATGGGTGGCCCCATATTCTGAGACAATGCCCCCTAGTTTTAGTTTCCCCTATGAGTGGAAATATCCTATCTGCATCCAGCTTGTCAAGCCCCCTCATTGTCTTTTAGGTTTTGATAAGATCACCTCTCATTCTTCTGAACTCCAATGCGTACAGGGCCAACCTACTCAACCAATCTTCATAAGTCAGCCCCCACATGTCCAGAATTAACGTAGGCTCTGACAAGCCTACAATGCAAGTATATCCATCATTAAATACGGAGACCAAAACTGTACGCAGTACTCTAGATGTGACCTCATCAATACTCTGTACAGTTGTAGCAGCACATCTTTGCTCCATCCCCCTTGCAATAAAGGCCAACATACCATTTGCCTTCCTGATTACTTGCTGTACCTGCATGCTAACCTTTTGTGTTTCATGCACAAGGACCCCCAGGTCCCTCTGTACTGCAGCACTTTGCATTTTTTTTCTCTATTTAAATTATAATTTGCTTTTCTATGTTTTCTGCCGAAGAGGAGAACCTCACATTTTCCCACATTATACTCCCATCTGCCAAATTTTTGCCCTGTCACTTAACCTGTCTATATCCCTTTGCAGATTTTTTGTGTCTTCCTCACAATCTGCTTTTCCACCCATCTTTATCATCAGCAAACTTGGCTACATTACACTCGGTCCCTTCATCCAAGTATTTAATATAGACTGTAAATAGTTGAGGCTCTAGCACCGATCTCTGCGGCAACCCATCAGTTACTGTTTGACAAGTGGAAATTGACCCATTTATCCCAACTCTCTGTTTTCTGTTAGTTAGGCAAATCTCTCTCTATGGTAAAATATTACCCCCAAACCCATGAACTTTTATCTTGTGCATTATCCTTTTATGTGGCACCTTATCGAATGCCTTCTGGAAATCCAAATATAAAACATCCACTGGTTCCCCCTTATCCACCATGCTCATTACATCCTCAAAGAACTCCAGAAAATGTGTCAAACATGAATTCTCTTTCATAAAACCATGCTGGCTCTGCTTGAATGAATTTTGCTGTTACAAAGGTTCCGCTACTGCTTCCTTAATAATGGATTCAAGCATTTTCCCAACGACAGATGTTAGGCTAACTGGTCTATAGTCTCCTGCTTTCTGTCTGGCTCCTTTTTTAAATAGGTGCGTTACATTTGTGTTTTTCCAATCCGCTGGGTCCTCCACAGAATCCAGGAAATTTTGATAGATTACAACCAATGCATTCACTATCTCTGCGGCCACTTATTTTAAGACCCTAGGATGCAAGCCATCAGGTCCGGGGGACTTGTCCAACTTTAGTCCCATTATTTTACTGAGTATCACTTCTTTAGTGACAGTCTCATGTGATCACTGTTCCTCACTCCGCATCATCATCATAGGCAGTCCCTCAAAATCAATGAAGACTTGCTTCCACTCTAAAAGTGAGTTCTCAAGTGACTGTACGGTATAATATGGGACTTACAGTCTCTGTCACAGGTGGGACAGGCAGTCGTTGAAAGAAAAGGTGGATGGGGTGTCTGGTTTTCCATGTGCTCCTTCTGCTGCCTGCGCTTGCTTTCTGCATGCTCTCGACGATGTGACTTGAGCTGCTCAGAGCCTTCCCGGATGCTCTTCCTCCACTTTGGCCGGTTTTTGGCCAGGGACTCCCAGGTGTTGGTGAGGATGTTGCACTTTATCAAGGAGGCTTTAAGGGTATCCTTGAAATGTTTCCTCTGCAGACCTGGGGATTGCCTGCCATGTAGGAGTTCCGAGTAGAATGCTTGCTTTGGGAGTCTTGTGTCGGGCATGCGGACAATGTGGCCTGCCCAACGGAGCTGGTCTCGTGTGGTCAGTGCTTCGATGCTGTGGATGTTGGCCTGATCGAGAACACGGACGTTGGTGCATCTATCCTCCCAGGGGATTTGCAGGATCTTGCGGAGACATCATTGGTGGTATTTCTCCAGCGACTTGAGGTGTTTACTGTATATGGTGCACAGCTCTGAGCGATACAGGAAGGCAGGTGTCACTACAGACCTCTAGACCATAAGCTTGGTGCCAGATTTGAGAGCCTGATCTTCTAACATTCTCTTTCTCAGGCAACCAAAGGCTGCCTGTGCTGCTGCACTGGAGGCGGTGTTGGACCTCGCTGTCAATGTCTGCCCTTGCTGATAATAGGCTGTCAAGGTATGGAAAGTGGTCCACATTGTCCAAGGCCGCGCCATGGATTTTGATGACTGGTAGGCAGTGCTGTGCGGCAGGGTCATGTTGGTGGAGGACCACTGTCGTACGGATGTTTAGTGTAAGGCTCATGCTTTCGTATACCTTGCTGAAGATGTTGACACAGGCTTGGAGTTCAGTCTCTGAATATGCGCAGACACAAGCGTCATCCGCGTACTTTAGTTTGACGACAGAGGATGGGACGGTCTTGGATCTTGCCTGGAGGCGACGAAGGTTGAACAGGTTCCCACTGGTTCTATAGTTTAGTTCCATTCTAGCGGGAAGCTTGTTGCGCGTGAGGTGGATCATTGCAGCGAGGAAGATCGAGAAGAGGGTCTGGACGTCAAGTGGGTCTGTGGTGGATCCATTGGGTAGGATCACGGCTTGCATGTCGTCGTGGAGCAGGCGAAGGATGGCAATAAACTTTTGGGGACAGCCGAAACGGAAGAAGATGCTCCATAGTCCCTCGCGGTTAACAGTGTTAAAGGCCTTTGTAAGGTCAAAGAAGGCCATGTACAAGGGTTGGTGCTGTTCCCTGCATTTCTCTTGCAGTTGTCACACTGTAAAGATCATGTCGGTTGTACCCCATATTGGATAGAATCTGCACTGTGACTCTGGGAGGAGCTCCTCAGCCACAGGGAGAAGACAGTTGAGGAGGATTCTAGCGATGACTTTCCCAGTTGCCGACAACAGGGAGATTCATCTGTAGTTGCCGCAGTCGGACTTGTCGCCTTTTTTAAAGGTGGTCACGATTACTGCATCTCTGAGATCTTCCTTCCAGATGAGAGATGGGGGTCATGCATTTGTGCCAATAGTGCCTCTCCGCCATAGTATAGTGCCTCAGCGGGGATTCCATCTGCTCCTGATGCCTAATTATTCTTGAGCTGGTGGATGGCCTTTTCTACCTCGTGCCAGGTTGGGTTTTACTGAGATGGTGGCGGGTTGCATGTTGTGGGATGGAGTCGAGGACACTCGTGTCAAAGGCAGAGCCTCAATTAAGCAGATCTTCGAAGTGCTCCTTCCAGCGGGCCCTGACTGTCTTGGTGTCCTTGATGAGTGTCTCCCCATTCTTGGCCAGCAGTGGGGTGGGGCATTGGGTGCTTGGGCCATAGGTGGACTTGACTGCGGTGAAGAATCCTCGCACATCATGGCTGTCGGCCAGCTGCTGAATCTGCTGTGCTTTCTCTACCCACCACCTATTCTTTAGGTGGCGGGTTTTTTGTTGGACCTCAGCCTTCAGCTGTCTGTAAAGCTGCTTTGCTGCTCCCGAGTTGTGTTGTTGCTTTAATTTCAAAAATGCCCTGTGCTTGCGGTTTATTAGCTTCTGGATCTCCTGGTAATTCTCATCAAACCAGTCCTGGGGCTAGATTTTACACTTTTGTGCAGATCGCCCAAAAATGGCCGTTATTTCCGGCGTGGTCGATAAAAATGGATTTTCAGATTGACGGCTTGTCAACCTTTCTCAAAGCCCCTAGTCTCCATTTTTTAAATTAGGCGTTACCACGAGCGATATGAAATGGTGATAGCATTAAATCTCTCTTGACTTTCTGCCGTAAAGTGTCGCCATCCTTAGCAACCACATGGCAACGCTCGATTCCCGTGATTCAGGAGGTCAAGGGTCATCATGACATGCGCAGAAGAAGAGACAGAGAGAGAGACTGAAAGCGTTGTGGCTGTGGTTTGTGCTTGTTTAGCTATTGTGGGAGGCACGAGGGAGATTCAGCAGCAGCAAAAAGCCTACTAAGCACCAAGAATATAGTTGGCACCGAGCGTTTATCCAACAAACATATAACATGGACGGGATGATGAGGTCCTGCAGCTGTTAGCCAGGAACCCTGGTGGCAGAGGCCTCCCAGTGGTCCTGGAGCGCGGCACTGCACCCCAAGGTGCCACACCCCCATTGCCAACGACACACGAGAGCCAGGAGCAACATCTTGCTTCTGGCTCAGAGCACGTTCCCACCTCGGGATCGTCCTCTCCCGTATCCATCCAAGCAACTTGCTGGCCGTCATCCCACCTCCCGACCCTGCCACCCCAATGAAGCATCGCCTGAGGAGCTCCTCGGCCAGGTGGTTTGGAGTCAGGAGGGGAAGGGTGTAGGGGTAGAGGTGGGGAGGAGAAGCGGGGGCAGGAGGGGAGAAGGGTTGGTTTTTACAGAAATACTTATGATTTCAGACAAATGTTCGGGTTAAATGTTTTTTATTTAACAAAACTTTGTTGCGCATTGACTCAGATAGCTGCACCGTTATACACTGGTGATTCCTTAACATCAAAGGTTATAATTACACTTAACTTCAATCAACTAAAATTTTAACTGTCACCAAGGTGATGCCCACCATTGATGCATGATCTGCACACCCAGCAGTGTGTCAGCTTTGTAAATACCACTCATTGATGAGCTCCTGACGTAAGAGTCTTGCAGCTATCATGCCACCCGTGGCCCTTTCAGGTGGTCTACAGGGGGGCAGGGGCATGGCTTCAGTGTCAGCCTGATTGTCTGGGCCGATGTCAGTGGTCACTTCCTCGTCCTCCTCTTCCTTTCTCTGGTGAGGTGGACTGTCAGACTCTTCTGGCAATTCTTGTCCCCTCTTGATAGCCAAGTTGTGCAGCATGGAGCATACCACCATGAATACCTGCTCAGCGTGGTATTGGAGGTCGCCTCCTGAGTGGTCCAGGCATCTAAAGTGCTGCTTAAGCACTCCAATGGTTTTCTCCACGATATTGCTCTCGTTGTATCGCCTCTCGGCTTTGGTGTGGGTGTCACGCAGGGGGGTCATCAGCCAAGTGGCAAAGCCATATGCTTTGTCACCAAGCATCCAGCAATTGACCTTGTGGCTGATTGTTAAACAAGTCAGATACAGTGCTCTCACGCAGGATGTGAGCATCATGGATGCTGCCTGGAAATTTAGCATTCACTGCCATAATAATTTGCTGGTGGTCGACAACGAGTTGCACATTCAGTGAGTGGAATCACTTGTGGTTCCTGAAATCCTTTGCATCCTGAAATGTTGCCCGCATTGCAATGTGCATACAGTCTATTGCTCCCTGCACCTTGGGAAAGTTAGCAATTCGGTAGAATCCTAAATTCCTCTCAGTCTTAGCCTCCCTGATCATAGGGAAGCTGATCAAGTTCATCCTGCATGCGTACAGGGCTTCAGTGACCTGTCTAATGCAGCAATGTGTGACATGCTGAAACTGACCGCAAATGTCACCAGCTGTGGCCTGAAAATACCCGACGCGTAGAACAGCAGTGCCACAGTGACTTTGACATCAATGACAGTGCGGTACTGATGGTGCTAGCAGGCTGCCGATCTCCCCTTATAAGCTGGCATACTTCAGTGATAACATCTTTGTGGAAGCGCAGTCCCCGAAGGCAGGTGGTGTCGAGCAAGTTGAGGTAAGACAGCTTTTCCCTGTACTTGTGGGGAAGGGTGGGGGTTGTAACGTCTGGTCCTCCTCATCAGTCTGGCATGTCTTACATTAGGCACACAATGTTGTGGAGTGTACCTTCTGCCATCTCGAGTCTGCAGCATGTAATTGGTCATCAAGAGAGGCAGAAAAAAGACAGGGCCCATTGCAGTAGCTATCTGGTTTCCACTGATTGGTCACAAGGAATGAATGTCCAGACGAAGACACCTATTAAATTCCAATCATTCACACTGAAAAAGACGTTTGATCAGATGTTCACATCACCTCCAAACACCTCCAGAGTACATCAGAACTCCCCTGAGGTTGAAGCAAAGTAGCCTTTTAAATAATGCGACATGTGATTTAGAACATGGCGTCCATAACGCAGTGATTAGTTCCGGTTAGTTCCACTTTTTCATGGCATTTTTTTGGGCGAGCGATATTGTGGCCGATATGTGTGCGAGGTGGTGAAAGTGACGCTGGGCGATCTCCTGGACATCAGTTTCGGCAAATGTGATCTTTACGACAAAATAAAGTGGGTGGTCGGTATTATTGAATCTCAGCGTTAATTCCATGCAGAAACTAACGCTGGGCGATATTATGGGCATTGATTTTGCCCATTCTGAAGATTCCACCCAAAAATGGTGGGCAGGCGGTATTATTTTTTCCCGGAGTTACGCACTTGGGGAAAGTAACGCTCGGCGATAAGTGTCCGAAAAATGGGCCTCAGTTTCCATTTTGTGGCTAAATGGATGCTATATGGATGTTATACGTAATTTCAGCGTTAAAATGGGCGTTAAGTGGGTGATATGCATGCAAAGAAAATGTGGAAAATCTAGCCCCTGGTGTTTCTTGGCTGAGTGACCGATCAGCTCTTCACAGGGAATGGTTATGGTGGCCTGGAGGGCAGACCAGGCGCTATGGGCACAGTGCCTCTCAGGGTCATCGAGCATCTCCAGGTTGGCAGTGAGGTGCTGGCTGTATAGGACTCTCTTACCTTTGCCTTTAAGTGCCCCGGCGTTGATTTTTCTGCCGCATTGCTTCAGTTGCCGTCGTCGCTTTGGGGCTATATTAATGTCAAGGATAAAACGGATTAGGCGGTGATCCATCCAGCAGTCGTCAGCTCCTGTCATGGAATGGGTTATGCACACATCCTTGCGATCCCTTGCTCAAACTATGACGTAGTCAAGCAGGTGCCGGTGCTGGAGCATGCGTGTTGCCAAGATACCTTGTACTTGTCCCTCTGGCAGAACAAGGTGTTGGTGATGACAAGTTCATGTTCTAGGCATTTTATCAGGAGCAGGGTACCGCTGGAATATTTTTCCTTACCCTCTCTCTGCCGATCACACCTCACCAGAGGTCTGTGTCCTTGCTGACTCTGCTATTGAAGCTGCTGAGATGAATCAGTTTGTCGTCCAATGGACGCGGGACAGGGATTGTTCAAGGCTGGAGTAGAATATCTCTTTTGCCTTATCTGTTGCGTCGAGTGTTAGTACGCATTGATAACTATGGTGCATTGCTTCCGGGATAGGGTGAGCCGGAGAGTCATGAGGTGTTCGCTAATCCAGCAGGGGGAGTCGCTGATGCGGTCGACCAGTTCGTTTTTGATGGCGAAACCAACTCCGTGGAGGTGCCGTTCTTCTTCTGGTTTGCCTTTCCAGAAGAAGGTGTAACCTTCACCTTGTTCTTTGAGGTGGCCTTCCCCTGCCCACCAAGTCTTGCTTAGGGCAGCGATGTCGACATCGAACAACGATGGCGGTTCTGCGCTCCGGTCTGTCACTGTTGCAGTTGTCCATGAGGATCCTGATGTTCCAGGTCCAGTGGATCCAAGACGATGGAGACCAGGCAGTGCTGTATGACCTAGTTGCCTACGGCGGGATGTGAGTCATAAGCTCGGCGCTGAGCAACGCCCTTTGTGTTTCAAGATGGCGGATGGGATAGCAGCTCCCTAGGGAGCTCTTCCCGAACAAAACTTCCTCCAGCCATCTGCTACCATCTTTCACCTCTTTCTCCTTCAACCTCCTCCCAACGCCACACCCACCCCCACACCCCCACTGCTTAAGCACCCTTATCTTCGACTCCCAAAAGTATTTTCCTAACCTAAAAAGGAATGCTGCAAGGGCCCACTGCCCATCTCCCATCCCCTAATCATGACTTACCTTTCAGATTGACCACCCTGCTGCCACGTCCCCCCAACGGGACTCTCCCTTCTCGCTCCCCACTGGCCAAATCAGCTGCCCCAACTGATCCCCAGCGATCTCAATGGTGGTGAGCCTCCGACCAGCTTCAACCACAGGTTTGGGCCCTACCTTCAATTCTCACCCTCATGCATGAGCCTTCCCATCGGACATCCTGGCTTTCATTCCTCCAGCGACCTCCTGCCCTCCATCCCTCCGGCGATGTTCGGGCCTCCATCCTTCCGACAACGTCCTAGCCTTCATTCCACCGGTGATGTCCTGGCCTTCATTCCTACAGCGACGTCCTGGCCTTCCTTTCTCTGGTGATGTTCTGGCCTCCCCCGGCCGCTGGCCCCACTCAACAGCGGAGTCTCTGTCGAGCACGTGGTGTGCACAATGGCTGTGGGCACTTTCACTTCTTTGACCTCTCCTCCTTCCATGAAGTGGACCTCTGACCATCCCAATGCCTGCAGCCAGGCCTTGATTTTCTCACCACCTCCCTCCCTATAGCCCCTTGATTATCCACTATTTGGAAGTTTCTAGCATCTTCTCCCTCGAAGACCAATACAAAATATTTGTTCAAAGTCTCTGCCATTTCCCTGTTCCCCATTATTAATTGCACACTATTAATCATCTTCTAGGGGACCAACGTTTACTTTAGCCACTCTTTTCCTTTTTATGTACCTGTAGAAACTCTTACTATCTGTTTTTATATTTCGTGCTAGTTTACTTTTATAACCTATCTTTCCTCTCTTTATTATTTTTTTAGTCATTCTTTGCTGGCTTTTAAAAGTTTCCCAATCCTCTGGACTCCCACTAGTCTTGGCCACATTGTATTCCCTTGTTTTCAATTTAATACCATCCCTTATTTCCTTAATTAGTTACAGTCCTTCCTTCTCATTGGAATATATATTTTGTTGAGAGTTATGAAATATCTCCTTAAGTGTCTGCCACTGCTCATCAACTATCCCACACTTTAATCTATTTTCCCAGTCCACTTTAGCCAACTCTGCCTTTGTACATTTGTAGTCTCCTTCATTTAAGCTTAGGACACTGGTTTGAGATCCAATTTTGAATTTGAAATTCAACTATGCTTAGATCGCTCATTTCTAGAGGATCCTTCACTTAAGAGATTGTTTATTAATCCTGTCTCATTACACAGTATCAGATCTAAGATAGCCTGCTCCATGGTTAGTTCCACAACATACTGTTCAAGAAAACTATCCTAGATACACTCTGTGAACTCCTCCTTAAGGCTACCCTGGACAATTTTCTTTGTCCAATCAATATGAAGGTTAAATTTGCCCATGATTATTGCCATTCCTTTTTTACAAGCCTCCATTATTTCTTGATTTATACTCTGTCCAACGGTGTAGCTACTGTTAGGGGGCCTATAGACTATGCCCGCCAATTACTTTTTCCCCTTATTATTTCTTATCTCCACCCAAACTGATTCAACAGCTTGATCTTCTGAGCCAATATCGTTTCTCACCAACGTACTGATCTCATCCTTTATTAACCTCCTTTTCCTTTCTGTCTGTCCTTCTGAGTTTTCAAATACCCCTGAATATTTAGTTCCCAGCCTTGGTCACCTTGCAACCACATCTTTATAATAAGATTTTAAATAAATAGGAATAACATTTCACATATTTCAAACTAATTGAAATTAAATTTAATTAAATGTTTTAGACAAATTTTTATTTTTTTATTTTATTTATAAATGTTTAAATAGGGGTAAAATCAACTTGCCTTAATAGACAGGGTTTTTAAAATAAAAGTGATTGATAAAATGTAATCTTTCTACATTTTAAAACACTTACACTGGTAAAAGCAGGCCTTACGCTTGCTTTAGCGAGGTGTAAGAGTTTGAAGGACATTCGCTGGGAAAAAGTTGGGCAATTAGCCCAAATCTCTGCCCACAAAGGCCCTTCTACCGGGGATGCATTGGAAATGTCAAAAGAAATTTTCACAGTTCGCAAGTGGCAGATTTCAGTAGATGCGCATTGCACATCAAGAGCCCGCACTTGCGAGGTCTCGACGGGTGCATGCGCACATCGTACATGCCCATAGTGACGGCGATTTGGCCCCTAATCACGTTGCTGTTGGTTGGCCCTTGTTCTGCACAAATTGATTGCTGCATTTGCTCCATTCCAATAGTGACTCACTACAAAAGTATTTAATTGACTGTAATATAATTTAGGACATCCTTATATCATGAAAAGTGCTATTTAAATGCATGTTGTACTTTAGCGTCATTCTTCTCCCTTTATTCCTATAAGTATTTGCCATATTCCATTTAAAATTTATCCTGTCCACTGCTTCCACCATTGCATTTATTGCCCAATACCCATCTGTATAAAATAATATCCCAAATTTCTCCCTTCATTCCTGGTGATCTGCAATTATGCCCTTTATTTAATGTCACTGACCAATGGAAATAATGTTCCTTAATTGACCACATAAAACCCACATCATTTTGAACATTGCCATCAAAACTCCTCTTAATCTTCCCTATAATGTGGCACTAGTTAAAGAACTCTCAGGTTCAAAGAAATATATAGTCCAGGAGAAGTTAACAAAAACTTTCACCATCCACCGCATAGCAACACACAGAGATAAACACAAAACCAGATATTCACAGAAGCACCAAAATACACATACATCACTCAGGAGTAAACTGGAGTGGAAAGGTCAGAAAAACATATTTGCATTGGAAATCATTGTTGACTTTTTTATTAAAACGTGTTTAGAAAGAAAAAGGAAAAGAAAGAACTTGCATTTCTGTAGCACCTTTCACAACCTTAGGGCGTTCCAAAGTGTTCTAAACCAATTAAGTTATTTTGAACTATTGTCAAAATTGTTGTGCAGGAAATGCTGTAGCCAAGTTGTGCCAGTTCCCATGAACTGTAATATGATAATGACCAGATAATCCATTTTTGTGATGTTGGTTGAGGGATAAATGTTGTTCTGGACACCAGGGAAAATACCACTGCTCGCCTTCAAAATATAGTGTCTTGGGATCATTAACATCCACCTAAGAATGCAGAGGGGGCCACATTTTACTGTCTCATCTGAAAAGACAGCATCTCGTTTAATGCAGCCCAGAGCGCTTCTTTGGCTTAACTTTTATCTTCTGAAAATTGTGGGAGGTTGATTTTAACTGCTCCTGTCGGGTGTAAAGCAGATAGTGACACATTGGCCGCTTGTTTTATGCGCTGCCTTTCCATTGAATTCAGTTAGGTGGGGTATAAAACAGGTGGTCGATGTGTTGATGCCCAATAGTTAAAGTGGACCCATGCATGCTTTTCTAAGATGGGTTAAGCTAAAATACATATGTGCATAAACAGTGCCAATAGAGACTTAAATCAATTGATCAATATATTACTTAGCTTACCACTGGTGTTGTGTTGCAACAAGTCATAGCTTTACAGTTAAAACTTGAAATTGCAATGGATATTGCCGCATTAAGCAGTGCCAGCACTAGAAGTATGGCTAAACATTCAATGCTGCCACTCTGTAAAATGTAAAATACAAATAAATTCAGTTGGACAGCAAGCATTTAAAATATTGCTTATTTATGGCTCAGTATCAATACAATTTGATCCTCACCTGATATCGAAAGCAATGACTTGTAAAAGAACAAAATGGAAGAAATGCAAAGTTTGCGGCATAAATTGTTACAGCGGGTAAGCATAAAATGGCACTGATGATGTTCATTGATAAACAACCTTTGATCTGGAAACAGAATCATTACAGAACACATGAGAAAACTTGAAAAGAAGAAAAGGCCAATTGGCTCATCAAGCCTGCTCCTACTCCAACCTATGCCCCTGACCCCAGTGCAACCAAACAAAATTACATGGTGTTCAATCATCCTAACATCTATACTTCTGGTCTAGTGTGTTCCACAAAAATAATCATGCTCCCTCAGCAATACAGGTAACAGTCGGGTATATCTTACTTTGCTACTGTATGGATTAACATGTTCCCATACCATTGTTTTCTGCACAATTTTAATCACAGCATCATAGAATAGTACTGCACAGAAGGAGGCTATTCGGCCCATCGTGTCTGTGCCAGCACTTTCGAAGAGCAAAGCAGTTACTGCCACTCCCCCACTCTTTCCCCATAGCCCTGTAATTTGTTTTCTCCTTCAAGTATTTATCCAATTTCCCTTTTGACGGTTACTATTGAATGTGGATGCATCACCCCATCAGGCAGTTTAAACTAAATCGCAACCACTCATTGTGTAAAGAAGTTTTGCCTCATGTCGCTTCTGCTTCCCTTGCCCATTATTTTAAATCTGTGCCCTTTGGTTAACGAGCCTTCAGTCATTGGAAACAGTTTCTCTTTATTTACACTACAATGTGTTATTAACCTACTTATATTATAATATATCCAGAACTGCTCCATTAATGTACATCACAGAATAATCGTACATAAACACAGTGAAAGTGAGCGAATGGAGGCAGTCGATTGGAGATAGACAGATTTTTGATTTTTGAATGATAAGGAAGTCAAGGGTTATGGGGAGCAGGCAGAGAAGTGGAGTTGAGGCCATGATCAGATCAGCCATGATCTTATTAAATTGTGGAGCAGCCTCGAGGGGCCTACTCCTGCTTCTATTTCTTATGTTTTTATGTTCTTATGTCTTAGGGTAGCTTTAGATTTCAGAAAGATTACAATAACAAATGGCAACTAGCACCATCCAAATTCATTCATCCAGTGTATTGCCTCTCCCAAAATGGAATCTAACTGTATTTCGAGTAACATTTGTCACGTGAAAGTAAATTTCTACAATGATGACAGAGGTCAAATATATGAAAGCATGTTTGTCTTGTGATCTACCTCTCTGTATATTATTGTCCTGAAGAGGCCAGCAACTATGATTCCAATATCAGGCATTTAAGGTGTAAGGAAAGGTTAAGGTTTTCCAACTGCTATGTTTATATAATACATTACAGCTGGAAAGGGGGAAATGACACTGATAATTTTGGTTGCCAGACAACTTCTAACCTGAGAACAAACATATTACAATAACATTGTAAACATGGAAGGAGAAAAAGGCCTTTCAGCCCATCAAACCCAATCCTTCTCCAGGCTACATGTGATCTACTATATTTTTTTTTTAAAAGAGGAAACTTCCAGGTGACCTAATTGAAGCTTTTGAAAAAAGATTGAAGGAAATAACAAAGCCGGTGAGGGCAAATACTTGAGCTGACAGAGTAAAAAGAATCTAGAGGAAATTAAGTGACTTTCAGGAGCAAGGAATTATTATGGTAAAGAGCTGAGAAATTGGTGTCAATATATCAAAAAATGACAGGCTTTATTAGACATAACTTATGAATTCTGCCTATACCACAAATTTTATGGTGTCATGTATTTAACGAGGCTGCATTATACTGTTTGGTGATTTCAAATGAGTTCGTTGAGAACTGCAACTCAGATTATTTCAATAAATATCTTTGCGCCAACACACACTGCAAGGTAAGTAGAGCAGCCATCTTTGTGATGTCACTATAAAGATAATAAAAGCAGTTTCAGATTGAGATAGGATGCTGTAGAGTGAGCCTTCAGGTGAATCGCACTATACCTATTCTGTGAGTAGTTTGTTTTGATACTGCGCACCTGAGTTGGATCTTTTCCATTTAACTGTGATAACACTCTTGTTGAATTGTGTGCTCCTCACGGTGAGGGATATGACTGCTGGAAATGGAAGACTTTCTATTTCAGGATTCCAGTGGGCCCATCAAGTACTCCTTTGTTATGCTCAGCACAGGCTAGATGTAGACTAAACTTCTCTCTACACTGTCAGGTCAGGTACAGCATTGGTCAGATACAGAGTAAAGCTCCCTCTACACTGCCCTATGAAACACTCCCAAGGCAGGTACAGCACGAGTTAGTTACAGAGTAAAAATCCCTCTACACTGTCCCGCCCAACATTCCCAGGTCAGATACAGCATGGGTTAAATACAGTGCACAGCTTCACCTACAATATCCCATTGAACTTTCCATATTAAACAAAGCACAGGTTAGCCTTATTATCTAGTCCAACATTGGACAGAATTGTCTTTCATCCTCTATCTGGCTGCAATTGTACAATGGTTCGAGAGGAGGAAATACATTGGCTCACCTCTTCCAGCATTCAAGTGCCATTTAAGTAAGGTAAATTTCATCCACTTTGATTGTCTGGATTTGAATTCAAGATCAAGATATGGAAGGTTAAGATTTTCACCCACTGCACCATCTGATCCCTTCACTTTATTCTATAGTGTTCATTTTGTGCAAATTAAATCAACAACGGTTTAGTGTGACTAAATAACCAGTAACAGCATCTTGTGAGTATGTCATCTTGAGTGATAATACTATTTGTAAACCAACAATGTCAAAACCATCCTTTGAGCAAGTACTTACCTTACAATCAGTTGGTGATTTGTCAACAGCTACAGCAAGGGACTCTGCAATAACAAACTTTAGAAACACATTTCACGTTAGAGCGCAAACTTAAAATAATATAATAGCCATTGAAATGTGGGGTATTGTCTTTTCTAAGTTCTCCCCAGCCCCGCTCAAGCTATAGACTTGTGTTAGACCCAATATCCATGATCTCTCTGCCTCCCTCTGGTTCCTCACTCAGATAGCCATTCTTCCTGTTTAAACTGTGAAAGAGAATGAATGTTGCAGTGGATTGGGCCATAGGGGTGGGGCAGCAGAGCTGACACTGACCCTTTTGCTACCTGATTATTTAATTGTTTGGAGTTGATGAATAATGATAAGAAAAAGGAACCTAGGAGAATCTTCCCCTCTCTAGAGATGGGTTATGAGGCCAGTCATAAACTCCTTAGTACGATCCTAGCTGAGATCAGGCAGGGGATAGAACTTAGGGACAGAGATAGAAAGTGGTACCATCCAGCTTCAGGTCTGCAACAAATGTACCTCGAGCCTCATCTGAATACGTTCTACAAGCTGCTGGTGCCTGTCGCATCTCTGAGGGATTCATCTGGGGCCGCCTGCCACGCTGGCAGAGGCATGAGGTATGTCTCGGGGGGTGGGGAAGAACAATATAGGGGGTCAGATGGTGGGCAGCAACAGAACTGAGGGGTATTCCTGGAGCCAGGAGGAGCTCTGCTCTTCTTCCTGGTTCTATGTCAAGCTGCAAAAATAATTTACTTTTTTGGTGGTGGCCGTTTCCTTGGCAGCCTCGATTACAAGAAGACTGAAGAGGAGCAGGCTGCTCAACGAAGTCCAATTTGGCAGAGGCTTCCTAAAACAGGGGCTATGTCCTCTCATTAACATATGCAAGGGGTCTAACGTCTGTTTTAGGGGCCGCAATTGCCCCGCGCCCCAATTGGGAGCAGTAACCTTCCGGGCAGGGACTGTTATCGCCCGGCCTGGAAGTCTGTCCCGACGCGGAATTGAACATGTACACCCCTCCAAACACGCAGAGAGCTGACTCCAGTGTTACCCTTTCTTGGAGGGACACTCCCGGGGCCAGAGCATGGCGTTCAGCCCAGCGCCACGCTCAAGAGACCAGCGCTATCTGGAGCATCCACATGGAGCTGGCCCACTACAACGCCCCTCCCTCTATTTAAAGGGGAGGGCTGCTGCACAGTCTGCTGGCCCTTTAGTAACCAGCCACTTGACCGCCAGGAGTGCAATTGACTGGGCCTGTGGCTTGGGACCAATAACGGAGTGCTCGGCAGCATGATGGCAGGCAGGTCAATGCGAGGGTAGCCAATGTCGGACCGACGCAAGTGTTGGCCGACAAAATAAAATGGCGGCCCGGGACACTAAAGGCCTCCCCTTAAAGGGGCGCCCCGGCGGCGGATGTCCGCCAGCTTCGTGCCTCGTGAAGCTGGTTCTGATACCTGCCTGTGCCAGCCTTGGTAGCCCACGGGGTGCAATGGGGTCACCACGGAGTGGTAAGGGGTCGGACAGCACGGTGATGACATTATCGCCGGGTGTACGCCAGCCGGGGGGTGCGAATCACGGGGCGCGGAGCTACCCCGCAGAGGCGCTAACTGGGCTATCAAAAGGGGACACTTTCGGACGCTGATTGTTTATACCATTCTTTGCAGAAAGTTGCCAACACACAATTGCTGCGGTATGTTCCCACCGAACGGCAGCAAGACATATCCTAGCCCGTAATTTTGTGTTCTTGTATTCGTCAGCGGTACTTACAACAACTCCAGTCCACCAGGGTGTCCCTCCTATTAGGGAAAAGGCAGTGAAGGAATTAAGTGGGCCACGGATGACTTGCACCGTTCCAATGATTATGCTGATGATACCCGTCACGATCTCCGTTATCTGCAAGAAACAGAAAATTGTGTCAAATTATAAACAGGCAGGAACGGTAGAGTTACAACTTGCCACCTTGACGTGAAACTCTCGGTGCAGACCACCCGCCCGTTCTATTGAAAGACTCCAGTATTCACTTCAACTGATTTCAACTCTGTGCACTTTATGCCGCACATTCCCAACTTAGAAATCCTGAATTTGAACTATTAATTTTCTGGATTTATTGTAGAATTTGGGGAAAAAAACAGAACAGCATAATTCATAGACCACTTCTCTCCTTTTGTAATAAAGGTGTGAATGTAAAGTTAATGCTGCGGCAACACTAGGAATAGATGGTTGCTAATCGCTTGTGGTGTGCAGGTGAAATTCAACTTTTGAAATGTTTGACTTATTCTGCTACACTGCTGCAGATTTGTGGCTGAGTCGAGCGGACAAGGAAATTCTGGTGGGGAAGTAACAGAATCCGCCTGATTCCCATACCATTGAAATTAATACAAGGAATATCTGGCTGGTTCTGAAAGGGATGTGTAATTCTCTCCTCCAGATTTTCTTGGCAATGCTTAACGCCTATGTGGTGATGATGAAAATTTGACCCAATGTGCATTTTATTACAGAGTCATGGAACCAAACAGCAGCAGAAGGAGGTTATTCAGCCCACTGGACCGCTCCCTCCGAGACTCCCTGGTCCACTCCTCAATTACTCCCAACAGCATCGCTCCTTCCCATGGCAGCTTCACGTGCAAGTGCAGGAGATACAACGTGCCCTGTTACCTCCTCTCGTCCCACTCTCCAGGGCCTCAAACATTCCTTCCAGCTGAAACAGCGATTTACTTGTACTTCTTGCAATTTAACTGTATTCACTGCTCACGATGCGGTCTCCTCTAAATCGGACAGACTAAATGCAGATTGGGTGACCGCTTTGTTCAGTTCAGACCTTAAATGTTCCCCTGAGCTTTTTGTTTTAGTTGTTTGTTGCTTTAATTCTCCGCTGCACTCCCACTCCCACCTCTCTGTATTCAGCCTCTTTCTTTGTTCCAACAAAGCTTAACATAAACTCGAGAAATAGCACCGCATCTTTCAATTAGGCACTTTAAGCAAGCGCTCTACTCGGAACTAGTCCACGGCAAACGAGCCAAAGGCAGGCAGAGGAAACGTTATAAGGACACCCTCAAAGCCTCCCTGATAAAGTGCGACATCCCCACTACATCTGGGAGTCCCTGGCCATAGACCGCCCTAAGTGGAGGAGGTGTATTCGGGAGGGCGCTGAGCTCCTCCAGTATCGTCGCCGAGAGCGTGCAGAAATCAAGTGCAGGCAGCGGAGGGAGCGTGCGGCAAACCCTTTCCCTCAACGACTATCTGTCCCACCTGCGACAGGAACTGTGGTTCTCGTATTGGACTGTACAGCCACCTAAGAACTCATGCTAAGAGTGGAAGCAAGCCTTCCTCGATTCCAAGGGACTGCCTATGATTGTAGCCTTCTGGACTCAACATAGACGTCAACAAGTTTAGACCAAAATCCCTGCTCAAATGTTTTCACATGGCAGCTGTTGACGATACTGCCATTCCCATTTAAACTTTTTGATTCATCTTTTGTTTCTTTACTTGTCCCATTACCATTTTCTTTTGCTTTGTACTATCACACATTTTGTCATTTAATATTTCCTGCCTTCCACCCTATCAAGGACCTTCCATGTTGTTTTTTCGTGCTCCCCCACCCCTTTCTCTGCCCCTGTATTTGCTTAAAATCTGTTACACCTGTAACTTTTTCCACTTCTGAAAGCATCTTGTGGGCATGATGGGCCAAAATGACCGGCTTCAAAGCTGTAATTTTCTATCATTCTATGATTCTGACGAAGGGTCATCGAAGGGTCATCAACCAGAAACATTGGCCCTGAAATTGCGGTCGGAGGCTTCCCGCGGGCAATTGCCTCCAACCTGAAACATTCCTACAAAAGTATCTGGTGGTCTGGGAGGAGCCTGCGATTCCAGTGGAGAGGCCTTCTCTTCCCATGCTGCGAAGCATGCTCCTGTCCTCCAGGTTCCCACGCAGAAGATGCAGTCACGTGTGACTGCTCAACCAATCAGCTACAGTATTCTCAATTAGAACATACGTAAGAACATAAGAATTAGGAACAGGAGTAGGCCATCTAGCCCCTCGAGCCTGCTCCGCCATTCAACAAGATCATGGCTGATCTGGCCGTGGACTCAACTCCACTTACCCGCCCTCTCCCCGTAACCCTTAATTCCCTTATTGGTTAAAAATCTATCTATCTGTGATTTGAATACATTCAATGAGCTAGCCTCAACTGCTTCCCTGGGCAGAGAATTCCACAGATTCACAACCCTCTGGGAGAAGAAATTCCTTCTCAACTCTGTTTTAAATTGGCACCCCCGTATTTTGAGGCTGTGCCCCCTAGTTCTAGTCTCCCCGACCAGTGGAAACAACCTCTCTGCCTCTATCTTGTCTATCCCTTTCATTATTTTAAATGTTTCTCTAAGATCACCCCTCATCCTTCTGAACTCCAACAAGTAAAGACCCAGTCTATTCAATCTATCATCATAATCTTATCTCCAGAATCAGCCTAGTGAATCGTCTCTGTACCCCCTCCAAAGCTAGTATATCCTTCCTTAAGTAAGGTGTCCAAAACTACACGCAGTACTCCAGGTGCGGCCTCACCAATACCCTGTACAGTTGCAGCAAGACCTCCCTGCTTTTGTACTCCATCCCTCTCGCAATGAAGGCAAACATTCCATTCGCCTTCCTGATTACCTGCTGCACCTGCAAACTAACTTTTTGGGATTCATGCACAAGGACGAGAGGTGGGCACCGGAGGGACTGGAGTGCATCATCACGCCCGGCAACCAAATTTTAATTTGATTTTACGTTTTAAAGTTTATTTTGTTTTAATTGCCGGTGCTTTTAGTGTCCCCCTCTCCTTTTATAGGGGGCACTGGAAAAAAGGAAAATTTGATTTTAGTGCCCAAAAAAAAAAAAAAAAAAAGGGCCTTGTAAATGTCTGGAGTGTCACCCAGGCCGGGTGGCACCGTTTAATGTTTTTATGTTTTGCAGGTAAACTCAAAAGAGTTTCATGCACAAGGAGGTATTGGTTCAATGGTGTAATGGTGAGCACTCTGGACTTTGAATTCAACGATCTGTGTTCAAATCTTAAGATAGATAGATTTTTGTTGGTCTCATGGTGCAACGGTAGTGTGTCTGACTCCAGATCAGAAGGTTGTGTGTTCAAATCACGTCAGGGTCACTGTTCTTTCCTAAAAGAGTTTCATGCACAAGGACCCCCAGGTCCCTCAGCACCGCAGCATGTAGTAATTTCTCCCCTTTCAAATAATATTCCCTTTTACTGTTTTTTTTCTCATTGCTATTAATTGAAAAATAAACCAAACACAATAACACCAAATAAAAAATAAAAACCACACCTCACATAATTAAAATTAATTGAAATTAAAGTTAATAATAGCTTCAAGAAAAAAAAATTTCCAAGTTTTTAAAAAGTTTTTTAAATTATGGTTTAAAATAAATTTAATATAGTGGGCAGGGTTTTTAAAAATAAAATGTGTATTTTTAATTTTACTTTTTATGTTTTAAGTGTGTTTTAGGACTCTTCCGCCTGTAAAAGTAGGCTATGCACCTGCTTTTGTCAGGCGCAAGAGTTTTGAGGACATATTCTGGGCAAGATGTGGGTAAATACCACAATCTTGCCCTTGCAAATGTCCTCCCTCCCGAGATGCGGTTGATCAGTCAAGCTGGAGCTTGACATAGAAACATAGAAACATAGAAAATAGGTGCAGGAGTAGGCCATTCGGCCCTTCTAGCCTGCACCGCCATTCAATGAGTTCATGGCTGAACATTCAACTTCAGTACCCCATTCCTGCTTTCTCGCCATACCCCTTGATCCCCCTAGTAGTAAGGACCTCATCTAACTCCTTTTTGAATATATTTAGTGAATGGGCCTCAACAACTTTCTGTGGTAAAGAATTCCACAGGTTCACCACTCTCTGGGTGAAGAAGTTCCTCCGCATCTCGGTCCTAAATGGCTTACCCCTTATCCTTAGACTGTGACCTCTGGTTTTGGACTTCCCCAACATTGGGAACATTCTTCCTGCATCTAACCTGTCTAACCCCGTCAGAATTTTATATGTTTCTATGAGGTCTCCTCTCATTCTTCTGAACTCCAGTGAATACAAGCCCAGTTGATCCAGTCTTTCTTGATAGGTCAGTCCCGCCATCCCGGGAATCAGTCTGGTGAACCTTCGCTGCACTCCCTCAATAGCAAGAATGTCCTTCCTCAGGTTAGGAGACCAAAACTGTACACAATACTCCAGGTGTGGCCTCACCAATGCCCTGTACAACTGTAGCAACACCTCCCTGCCCCTGTACTCAAATCCCCTCGCTATGAAGGCCAACATGCCATTTGCTTTCTTAACCGCCTGCTGCACCTGCATGCCAACCTTCAATGACTGATGTACCATGACACCCAGGTCTCTTTGCACCTCACCTTTTCCTAATCTGTCACCATTCAGATAATAGTCTGTCTCTCTGTTTTTACCACCAAAGTGGATAACCTCACATTTATCCACATTATACTTCATCTGCCATGCATTTGCCCACTCACCTAACCTATCCAAGTCGCTCTGCAGCCTCACAGCATCCTCCTCGCAGCTCACACTGTCACCCAACTTAGTGTCATCCGCAAATTTGGAGATACTACATTTAATCCCCTCATCTAAATCATTAATGACAGATCGGAAAAGCCGGTTTTCAGCACATGTGCATTGTGCGCTGAAAATTGGCTTTTGTGATGCCTTCCCGGGTCGGTAGACACTCTGTACAGACCGGGGAGGCCGGAATTTCTGGGCCATTATCTCTGTTTCTCTCTCCACAGATGCTACCTGACCTGCTGAGTATTTCCAGCATTTTCTTTTTCTATTTCTTCACTTCCTGCTTCCCTGTTCTGTGAGAACTAGGGATTCCTGATTATTCTACTCTGATCAAACAGACGCGTCACGAAAGGCAACCTTCTCTGTGGCAGCTTTCTTCGAGGGCTGCTCACTAAACGCAAATTTTGTTCCAAATTATATTAGAGATGCAAAAATTGAAAATTTACTTGTCAGAATTTTATTCCTAATTTTCACTTCTTCTTCCAACACCCCAATTGACCTTTGATATGTGAACCGCGTGACTGCACTTCAAATGTAGATCAAGAAAGTAACTGCAGCAAAGCTATTCACCTATCGTGGTATCACAGCCATGCCCAATCCCATCCTGACTATATATGCATTTTGGCACTTTTAACAGCAGGGGTCACTAAGTATCCACCTGATTTTCTTTCCTAGCTGAGAATGTTGAGCCCAGTTGGAGGTTCCCTTCTGTCATTCCAGCTGAGGACAGCTAACACATCATACAGCGCAGATACCAAACCTGGGATGTTTCTGGTCTGTACAGCTGGGTAACATCTTACATCAAATAACAAACTCATTCAAATTACGTCAACACCGTTTTATTTTGCAACGTAACACCTTGTGTGTTTAAATCGTTATTTGACTGCTTGGGTTAGCAATTTTCTACGAATTGTATTTAACAAAATTCTAAACAATATTTCCCACTTCGGGTAATAAGCTTACACCCAGGGCCTTGAGTTTTCCTCGAAGCATCGCCTGTACACCAGAATTATTTTGAGCGATGATTGTAGCAATGTTTTGGTTCAGTTGACCATTTTCCAAGTATTGCATCGATCCAGGGGGGCTGGGCAGTGGCTGTAGTGTGGGGAGATGGTTTGTTGGAAGAAAAAGTCCAGCATTCTTTGACAAGTCAGCCATTTTTGTCTGAAACACACAATAGAGTAAAATGGAGTTTTCTCTGATTGGTAAGCCAATCCTCTATTATATATCTCAATTCATATGCGATAACTACAGCAGTGAAATCCTGTGAAATAATTTGTGCACAATTCTGAATAAACCGCAAATACCGAGAAGCAGAAATGTTATTTTTTAAACTTTGGGTGCATTGGTTTAGAAGAAACGAGATACTGGAAAACTTCTGTTGCTCTCAGGATTGCAGTAGTGGGGAATACAGTTATCAGGTGTCTGTGTCCAAGAAACATAAATATAACAATGTTTTTCCAATATGTGAATTATGAAACTACAGAAGAGATTAGCAGTGGGGAGGGGGAATTGAAAACCTTTATACGATTTGAAAAAGAGCTGGGTGAATTCCTGATGGAAAAGAGCATTCATAGTTATTAGTGTTGGAATCACAGTAAGACTAGGAACTTGCCAGTGAAGGCTGGATGGCTATTTAATGCCCAAAGCCCATGTTATGATCTAAAATTCAGAACAATTCATTGAGAAGTTATAGTCTCAGAACGTGCGGGCTTTTGGACAAAGAACTTAGCGTCCTAACACTTTTTCCTTGCTAAGTCACTTCTCCTACTCTCAGACCCTAAATGTTTGCTGGGCTGGGTATAGCAGGGCTGCAGGCGCACCCAGATGGCTGGCATCCATCTGCGTACCTGCATACAGAGTGTGGGCAGGACGCTGGAAATTAACTCCTGGCCTCATAGTGGACCTGGTCCCTTTCCTCATCTTACATCTGCACATGTGCAGGTGACCATTAGAAGGGTGAACTCGTACAGCCAGAAGTAATTAGACCAGTCGTAGCATTCTCCGCTGGCTGCCGTTAGCTAGTTCAGCAGACTGTGATCGAATCTGGTGTACTTCCGTGTAGGTCAGCTACTCACTGGATCAACCTGCACACCCATAGCATCATGTCAGTGACTTAAAATCAACAGAAGACATACTGACCTTCCTTGGATTTATTGATTGACTGGGTGCGCTCTGCGGGTGCGATGAATCCTTCAATTTATTTGATACAACTCACAATAAATTAAATTGTCCCTTTAGTTCTAGCGATTCGCCGAAACGGTAAGTGATTTCAGTAAGTGTGGGTTGCATCAAGTTTTGAGTTAACGACTTCTCTCAACCCGGGATGGAAGCTATGACCCAAGGCATCCCTCCATTTAGGTAAATATGTATCTGGGGGAAGCAGATGGAATTGGTTTGACAACTCGTTGTCCTCTGTTACTATGTGGAAACTTTAGTGGCACAAGTGTCTCTTGAGTCACATCCACCGACAGTTCAGTAAAATCCATGTGACATTGCGAACTGTGATCTGCATCATTGAGAACAAAGCATACCCAAAATCACCATAACTCACTAAATGTAATCCCAGTACGTGCAAATTCATATAGCCTTTGACTATCAGGTCGGTGTCAGGAGAGTTCCAGTATGTAGTGTGTTAACATTTCTACTGCTAAACTATATGACTCACGCGACTGAAAATAATTCGTGTTATAAATAAGAACGCCCCGCCCTGTGCTGCTGAACCGCTTCCCACACCTCCCAAAACAGAAAAAAACATCGAAACAGGAGAAGGCCTTTCAGCCTCGGGCCTGCTCCACTATTCAATCAGATCATGGCAGATCTGTATCTCAGATCTATTCTCGCACCTTTGTTTAATATCCCTCGATATCCTTACCTAACACATATCTAGCTATCTCAGCCTTGAAAGCTCCAATTGTCCCAGCATCCGCAATTTTTTAAGAGAAATAGTTTAAAAGTTCCACTGTTCCTTTTGTGAAAAAGTGCTTCCTCATTTAACTCCTGAATGGCATCGCCCTAATTTTAAAATTGTAAAAACTTTGATCAGATTACACCTCACTCTTCTATATGCAAGTGAATAAAAAATAAGTTTATGCAACCTGTCCTTATAACTTAGTGCTCTAATCACTGTTATCATTCTGGTAAATCTGTGCAGAAACCCTTCCAAGGCCTGTATCTAATTGATTGCTGAGATGCGGTGCCCAGAGATGAATGCAATGCTACAGATGGTTCTGACCAAGGCTCCATATAACTGAAGCATAACTTCCTCCAGTTTGTATGCCAGCCGCCTTGGGACAAAGGCCAGCATTCCAGTAGCCTTTTGTACCTGTCTAGTGGTTTTTAAGGAATGGTGTACTTGGACTCCCAAACCTCTTTGCTCCTCTACAGTTCCTAGTTTCTCAGCATTTATAAAATACTCCAATTTATCGTTATTGTTTCCCATGTGGATGATCGTACACTTGCCCACATTGAACTCCATTTGCTATCATTTTGCCCACTCAATTAATTTGTCTATGTCCATTTGCAACTTAATGTTCCCATTTGCACTACTTACTGCCCTTGTTAACTTAATGCCATCTGCAAACTTGGATATACAACTTTCCTTCATCTAATTCATTAATAATATGGTGAAAATTCAAGGCCCCAGAGCAGATCCCTGGGGAAGACCACTTGTACACCCCATCAATCAAAGTACCTACATTTTTCAATATCTGTCTTCTCCCGCTCAACCTTTGTCCAACCCAAATCTAAAGGTTACCTCTAATTCTGTACGCTCTCATTTTACTAATAATTTATTGTGGGAAAGCATATCAAATGCCTTCTGGAGGTGCATATATAGATAACATCCATATACACTTCCTTATCTACCTTGTTGATGACCTCAGAAAATAAATCAATTACATTAATCAGACATGAGTTACCCTTAATACAGGTCATATTTGTTCAAGTGCTCAGTCACTCTGTCCCTAATGATACACTCTAGTAGTCTCTCCATAACTGATGCTAAACTGACAAACCAGTAGTTTCCAGGTTTCTCTCTCCCATCCTCCTTAAATAATATAGTGACGTTAGCAACTTTCCCATCGAATGGCATAGTTCACAAATCAAGAATGCTTTGAAAGATTATGACTGACGATTCTGCAATCCACTCACCTAGTTATTGTAATATCATGGGAGCAAACGATCAGGTTCAGGAGATGTATTTATTTTAAAACCCACTATTTTCTCAATTATAAATTTGTTACTGATATTGAATCCAATATAATCCTCACCTTGATTTATTTTTAGCTTCCCTTCCAGAACTGGTATCTTCTTCCTCTACCATGAAAATGGTTAAAAAGTACTCGATTAATAAATCTGTCATTATTTTATTGTCTATTACTGTATCACATGTGAATACCTTTAATAGGGCCACACATTTCTGAGCCATTCTCTTTTAATGTATTTGTAAATTCTTTTACTTTTCGCCTTCATATTACTTGTAATTTTTTGTATTCTTTTTTCAGCTCTTAATATTTTCTTTCTGTTCTTTTGTTACTTCACATATTACTGCCAGTCTGCTGGATTGACACGTTTTTACCATTTATGTAAACCACTTCCTTTACTTTTATATTGCGTCTTACCTTATATGTTGACCGCGGTTTCTTATCTGTAGAACTGGAACTAGTTCCCTTTAACGGGTATTTAACTTACTTCCTTGAATCCCTCCCAGGGTTTTGCAATAGTTTCACCTGTTAACAGCTCATCCCAATTTAACATGTTCACCTTACGGCACCTTCCTTCTAAGTTAGCCTTACGTATGTTTTAATCCTTGGTTTTTGAGTCATCTTTCTCCTTCTCGAACTAAACGTCAAACATTAACGTATTATGTTCATTGTTTTCCAGAAGGTCCGTGACTGTCTGATTATTGATTAATTCGGGATCCTTACTCACTACTAAATCTAGCATGGTGCAGACACACCGGGGAACAAGCATCCCTTCAGGATCAGAGGGCACCAACGACGATCAGAAAGATACAATTATCTTAACCTTAACTGAGTGCCAGCAATCTTTCCCAGAGTCTATGGTTCGGTTTATGTCCTGGGCAGAGTCGCCAGCTCAAACTGGTGTCAGTATGTTGCAAACAAATCTGAGTGTCGTGACTTAGCATATTTCCATCAACTATGCAGATAATTGTATTAATTGCGGTAACATGACTAACTGGAATGCACACCATCCTTCCTGTTCAGCAGAAATAAATGCCTTGAAGCTGTGTTTCGATTCATGATTCGTTTGTCACATAAGGAAACAGCTTTACTTGGTTTATACCACAAAAATTACGTAGAATTGTGTAGAATATACAGCACAGAAATAGACCATTCTGCACAACTAATGGGCGCTGGTGTTTATACTCCACACGGGTCTCCTCCCTGTAATACAAAAGCAAAATACTGCAGATGCTGGAAATCTGAAATAAAAACAGAAAATACTAGAAATACTCAACAGGTCAGGCAGCATCTGTCGCGAGAGAAACAGAGTTAATTAATAGGCTAAAAATTGCGGCCTCGCCGGGTGTGTAAGAAGTGCTCATTGACATGTCGAGGCCTCGTAAAAGCCGGTTTTCGGGGCGCGATGCGCATGTGCCAAAAACTGGCTTTTCCGATCTGTCAGGATTTCTCCATACTAATTCTCCACATCCTCGGGAGAAGGACATCTGCGCGGGAGAGATTGGGCTATTTGCCCAACTCATGCCCAGCGAATGTCCTTCAAACATTTATGCTTGGCAAAAGCAGATGCATAGCTTACTTTTAGCTGTGTAAGAATTTAGAAAACATATAAACATTTTAATTTATACACTCATTTTTATATTGAAAGCCCTGTCCATTAAGGTACGTTTATTTTTAACGTTATTAAAACACATTAACAAAAATTCCCCAAAATATTTTTTTTCTAAAACATTTAATTGCATTTAATTTTAATTAATTTTAAATACGTGAGGTGTTTTATTCATTTTTTATGTTGTATTTCAGTATTTTAGGGGATTATTCTCATTGATACAAAGGAGAATGGAGTATAAAAGCATGGATGTCTTACTCACCAGGTATTGGTGAGGCCACACCTGGAATACTGCGTGCAGTCTTGATTTCTATACTTACGAAAGGATATAGTTGCTTTGGAGGCAGTTCCGAGAAGGGTCACTAGGTTGATTCCAGGGATGAAGGGGTTGACTTATGAGTAATAGAGTGGACAAGGGAGAACCAGTGAATGTGGTGTATTTGGACTTTCAAAAGGCTTTTGACAAGATCCCACACAAGAGATTGGTGTGCAAAATTAAAACACATGGTATTGGGGGTAATGTACTGACGTGGCTAGAGAATTGGTTGGCAGACAGGAAGCAGAGAGTCAGGATAAATGGGTCCTTTTCAAAATGGCAGGCAGTGACTAGTGGGGTGCCGCAGGGCTCAGTGCTGGGACTCCAGCTATTTACAACATACATTAATGATTTGGATGAGGGAATTTAGTGTAATATCTCCAAATTTGCAGATGAGACTAAGCTGGGTGGCGGTGTGAGCTGTGAGGAGGATGCTAAAAGGCTGCAGGGTGACTTGGACAGGTTAGGTGAGTGGGCAAACTCATGGCAGATGCAATATAATGTGGATAAATGTGAGGTTATCCACTTTGGTGGCAAAAACACGAAGGCAGAATATTATCTGAATGGTGACAGATTAGGGAAAGGGGAGGTGCAATGAGACCTGGGTGTCATGGTACATCAGTCATTGAAAGTTGGCATGCAGGTACAGCAGGCGGTGAAGAAGACAAATGGTATGTTGATCTTCATAGTTAGGGGATTTGAGTATAAGAGCAGGGAGGTCTTACTGCAGTTGTACAGGGCCTTAGTGAGGCTTCACCTGGAATATTGTGTTCAGCTTTGGTCTCTTAATCTGAGGAAGGACATTCTTGCTACTGAAGGAGTGTAGTGAAGTTTCACCAGACTGATTCCCGGGATGGCAGGACTGACATATGAGGAGAGTCTGGATCGACTGGGCCTGTATTCATTAGAGTTTAGAAGAATGAGAGGGGATCTCATAGAAACATATAAAATTCTGATGGGACTGGACAGGTTAGATGCAGGAAGAATGTTGCCAATGTTGGAGAGGTCCAGAACCAGGGGACACAGTCTTAGGATAAGGGGTAAGCCATTTAGGATGGAGATGAGGAGAAACTTCTTCATTCAGGGAGTGGTTAACCTGTGGAATTCCCTGCAGCAGAGAGTTGTTGATGCCAGTTCATTGGATATATTCAAGAGCGAGTTAGATATGGCCCTTATGGCTATGGAGAGAAAGCAGGAAAGGGTTACTGAGGTGAATGATCAGCCATGATCTTATTGAATGGTGGTGCAGGCTCGACGGGCCGAATGGCCTACTCCTGCACCTATTTTCTATGTTTCTATGAAAGGTTGAGTAGGTTAGGCCTCTACTCATTGGAATTCAGAAGAACGAGAGGTGATCTTATCGAAACGTATAAGATTATGAGGGGGCTTGACAAGGTGGATGCAGAGAGGATGTTTCCACTGATGGGGGAGACTAGAACTAGAGGATATGATCTTAGAATAAGGGGCCGCCCATTTAAAACAGAGATGAGGAGAAATTTCTTCTCTCAGAGGGTTGTAAATCTGTGGAATTCGCTGCCTCAGAGAGCTGTGAAAGCTGGGACATTGAATAAATTTAAGACAGGAATAGACAGTTTCTTAAACAATAAGAGGATAAGGGGTTATGGGGAGCGCGTGGGAAAGTGGAGCTGATTCCATGATCAGATCAGACATGATCTTATTGAATGGCGGAGCAGGCTCGAGGGGCCGTATGGCCTACTCATGTTCCTATTTCTTATGTTCTTATGTTCCTATAGTAATGGGAACTCTTACAAACCGAGTTCTCATTTTAACAATGAGAATAATGCATAGTGATTGGTGGTCTAGGCCTATGTGACTCCAGTGTGTACTTCCTGAAAGACATCTCTCCATGCGCTGCACAGTGAATCTAGGCCTTCAACTGGGATCCTATGTTCCTCTGGGACCACCAGGCACTTTCGTGGATGTTTTTTGGGTCGGAGGCGTTTGTACGAAGGAAGCCTCTAATCTCAAATTTTGCCCCATTAAAAACAATTACCCCAAAATATTTTTTTATTTCTAAATAATTTAATTACAATTAATTTCAATTAATTGTAAATAAGCATAATTTTTTTTATTATACTGTCTTTCGGTGTTTTAGGGGGTAATCCTCATTGATAGTAATGGGAGCCCCTACAAACGGAGTTCCCAATTTTATCAATGAGAATACTGCATAGTGATTGGTGGTCGAGGCACACATGACACTGGCACATACGTACGTCCGTACCTGAAAGACATATCTCTGTGCGCTTCGCAGCTAATCTAGGCCTCCGACCAGGATCCTACGTTCCTCCAGGAGCACCAGGTACTTTCGCAGATTTTTTTCGGGTCGGAGGCATTCATTTGAAGGAAGCCTCCAATCATAATTTTCCCCACAATGTTTCAGGTTGATGACATGTACCAGAACTGGAAAAGGTTAGAGATGTGACAGATTATAGCAAGTGCAGGGATAGGGAAAGTTTGGAGGGGAGGAGAAGAAGGAACAAAATGGGACCACTCCCTCCATGAAACTCTTAGATAAGTACAGTGCAGAAGAAGGCCATTCAGCCCATCAAGTCTGCACTGGCTCTTTTCAAAAGCAATCCAGTTCGTCACACTTGCCCGCTCTTTCTACAAAACTCTGCAATTTTTCTCCTTTATGTATTTATCCAATTCCCCTTTGACGACTACTATTCAATCTGTATCCAATGCATTATCAGGTAGTATATTTCATAGACCAAACACTGATTGCATAAAAATGATTTTGCTCATATTGTCTTGTCCAGGCCTCAATCATCACAACTCCCCCTCCCCTTCCCATGGCAGTTTCCCGTGAAAATTCAGGAGATGCAACACCTGCCCATGTACCTCTTACTTCCTCACCATCCAGGAGTGCAAATACTACTTAAAAGCTGTCTACAAATTCTCCTCCATGCAGATCAATTTAAAAAGCAACTTTAAAAAGGCTCTTAAGTGCCCGTAAACTAAAAAAATAATCATCCCATTTGGATCCCTCGAATGTGCCAGTCGGGTCGGCTCCATGATGACAGATGCACCTATGGGAAAGGCGCATGGGAGCGAGATGACAGTGGGTTCCTGACCAACTATCAAAAATAGCAACTTTCTCACTCAGCCCGCCACCAATCATGCCCGCTACTGCCCTGAAAAAATCCATCCTAAGTATATGCTTTTTGTGTACCTTTGCCTAATATAGAGATCCTCAGTAGTGCTAACCCAGTGGCTGCAGCATGGTTGGTGGAAGGCTGCTGAGTGTCCATGGGGGAGACTGCAGTTGGCCTTGGAGGACAACCTTGAGAAGCTCTGGGCCCGGATGGTGCCGTTGTATACTGCACTTCCTCTGCATGGGTAGCAAAAGTCTGGGATGGCTAGCTGACAGGCAGTAGCAAGGGCATTGGCGGAATGACAGGGGTGCTGTCATCCTGAGAGAGGACAGCAGATTTTTGCTCCATGAAGCCAGTTCCAGGGCAGCACCTCAGCCTTCCTAGCCATCTGTTGGAGTACAGATTGCTGAACTACTGTGAGACACTGCATGACCCTTCCCAGAATGTAAACCCAGCAATGATGGCAGCAGTCTGAGCTTGCATGGCAGCAGGCTGAGATAGCATGAGAGCAGGCTGAGCTTACAGCACTTCCCCTTTTGCTGCAATGGAAGTAGCAACATTGTCCATCACAGCCATCATCGTGGGTGGGTCTACTAGTATTCTAATGGACGTGCCCTTCATTTCAATCATGAAAAACATGCACTCCGAATTCCGCGCAAAGCCCCATGCACTGTTAACATAGAAACATAGAAACATAGAAACATAGAAATTGGGTGCAGGAGAAGGCCATTCGGCCCTTCGAGCTTGCACCACCATTCAATATGATCATGGCTGATCATGCAACTTCAGTACCCCATTCCTGCTTTCTCTCCATACTACATGATCCCTTTGGCCATAAGGGCCACATCTTACTCCCTTTTGAATATATCTAATGAACTGGCCTCAACAACTTTCTGTGGTAAAGAATTCCACAAGTTCACAATTCTCTGAGTGACGAAGTTTCTCCTCATCTCGGTCCTAAATGGCTTACCCCTTATCCTTAGACTGTGACCCCTGGTTATGGAATTCCCCAACATAGGGAACATTCTTCCTGCATCTAACCTGTCCAATCCCATCAGAATTTTATAGGTTTCTATGAGATCCCCTCTCATTCTTCCAAATTCCAGTGAATATAAGCCTAGTCAATCCAGTCCTTCTTCATATGTCAGTCCTGCCATCCCGGGAATCAGTCTGGTGAACCTTTGCTGCACTCTCTCAATAGCAAGAAGGCCCTTCCTCAGATTAGGAGACCAAAACTGCGCACACTCACCAAGACCCTATACAACTGCAGTAAGACCTCCCTACTCCTATAGCCTATACTCAAATCCACTTGCTATGAAGGCCAACATATTATTTGCTTTCTTTACTCCCTGCTGTACCTGCTTTCAATAACTGATGTACCATAACACACATGTCTCGTTACACCTCCCCTTTTCCTAATCTGTCACCATTCAGATAATATTCTGCCTTCCTGTTTTTGCCACCAAAGTGGATAACCTCACATTTATCCACATTATACTGAATCTGCCATGCATTTGCCCACTCACCTAACCTGTCCAAGTCACCCTGCAGCCTCTTCTTCCTCCTCACAGCTCACACTGCTTAGTGTCATCTACAAACTTGGAGATATTATATTCAATTATTTCATCTAAATCATTAATGTATATTGTAAATAGCTGGAGCCCCAGCACAGAACCTTGCGGTATCCCACTAGTCATTGCTTGCCATTCTGAAAAGGGCCCGTTTATTCGTACTCTTTGCTTCCTGTCTGCCAACCAGTTCTCTATCCACGTCAATATATTACCCCCAATACCAAGTGCTTTAATTTTACACACTAAGCTTTTGCGTGGGACCTTGTCAAAAGCCTTCTGCAATCGAAATACACAACATCCACTGCTTCTCGCTTGTCCACTCTACTAGTTACATCCTAAAAAAATTCTAGAAGATTTGTCAAGCATGATTTCCCCTTCATAAAACCATGATGACTTGGACTGATCCTGTCACTGCTTTCCAAATGTGCTGCTATTACATCGTTAATAACTGATTCCAACATTTTCCCCACTACCGATGTCAGACTAACCAGTCTAAAATTCCCTCTTTTCTCTCTCCCTCCTTTTTTAAAAAGTGGTGTTACATTAGCTACCCTCCAATCCATAGGAACTGATCCATAGTCTATAGAATGTTGGAAAATGACCAGCAATGCATCCACTATTTCTAGGGCCACTTCCTTAAGTACTCTGGGACGCAGACTATCAGGCCCTGGGGATTTATCGGCCTTCAATCCCATCAATTTCCCTAACACAATTTCCTACATATTTGCGGTATAAGGCGGATAATTTAAGAGCACAGGTAGACACTTGGGTGTATGACATTATAGCCATTACAGAAACATGGCTGAAAGAGGGGCAGTTTGGCAGTTCAATATTCCTGGTTACAGGATTTTTTGACAAGACAGAGAGGGGCTAAAAGGAGGGGGGTTCATGGTTTTGATTAAATAAACTATTACAGATGTGAAGAGAGATGATATGTTAGAGGGATCATCAAATGAGGCCACATGGGTCGAATTGAAAAATAAAAAAGGGAAGATCACACTTCGGGGCATTTATTATAGACCCCCAAACAGTGGGAGTGAGATAGAGGAGCAAATATATAGGCAAATTTCTGTGAAGTCCAAAAACCAAAGGGCAATAATAGTAGGGGATTTTAATTAATCTAATATAAACTCTCCAGATTACTTTACCCAAATGTCATATTCAAAAGTAATAGTAATTTTAAATGCTTGTTTACAATTTTGTGGAATAGGAACAAAACGATATAGCACAGAAACGATTAAATCCAGCGCTTTGTAGTTTTGTAACCAATAGACTAGTCATATTTTAATTGGCATTCAGAGTTATTAATCAAGAAATCTTGGAACAAAGGTCATCATAATAGGCTGTCCCTTGGAATCAAGGAAGACTTGCTTCCACTCATGAAGTGAGTTCTTTGCTGGCTGAGCATTCCAATACGAGAGCCGCAGACTCTGTCACAGGTGGGACAGATAGTCGTTGAGGGAAGGGGTGGGTGGGATGGGTTTGCTGCACGCTCTTTACGCTGCCTGCGCTTGATTTCTGCAAGCACTCGACATTGAGACTCGAGGTGCTCAGAGCCTTCTTGGATGCACTTCCTCCAGTTAGGGCGGTCTTGGGCCAGGAACTCTCAGGTGTCAGTGGGGATGTTGCACTTTATTCCCTTTTCCTAATCTGCCGCCATTCAGATAATATTCTGCCTTTGTGTTTTTGCCACCAAAATGGATAACCTCACAGTTATCCACATTATAATGCATCTGCCATTCATTTGCCCACTCACCTAACCTGTCCAAGTCACCCTGCAGCCTCTTAGCATCCTCCTCACAGCTCACACCGCCACCCATCTTAGTTTCATTTGCAAACTTGGAGATATTACACTCAATTCCTTCATCTAAATCATTGATGTATATTGTAAATAGCTGGGGTCCCAGCACTGAGCCCTGCAGCACTCCACTAGTCACTGTCTGCCATTCTGAAAAGGACCCATTTATCCCGACTCTCTGCTTCCTGTCTGCCAACCAGTTCTCTATCCATGTCAATACATTACCCCCAATATCATGTGCTTTAATTTTGCACTTGTGTGGGAGCTTGTCAAAAGCCTTTTGAAAGCACAAATACACCACTTCCACTGGTTCTCCCTTGTCCACTCTACAAGTTACATCCTCAAAAAATTCTAGAAGATTTGTCAAGCATGATTTTCCTTTCATAAATCCATGCTAAGAAAGATCAGTGCAGGGGCCTCAGCTATTTACAATCTATATTAATGACCTAGATGAAGGGACCGAGTGCAATGTATCCATGTTTGATTCTGATACAAAGCCAGGTGAGACAGTAAGCTGTGAGGAGAACACAACGCGTTTGCAAAGTGATATAGATACGCCAAGTGCATGGGCAGTAAGGAAGCAGATGAAGTATAATGTAGGAAAATGCAAGGTTATTCACTTTGGTGGCAAGAATAGAAAAACAGAATATGTTTTAATTGGTGAGAAACTTTTAAATGTTCATGTTCAAAGAGATTTGTGTGTCTTCATGTATGAAACACAGAAAGCTCTCATGCACGTACAGCAAGCACTAAGGAAGCAAATGACATGTTGTCCTTTCGTGCAAGGGGGTTGGAGTATAAGAGTAAGGAAGGCTTGCTACAATTGTATAGGGCCTTGGTGAGACCACACCTGGAGTAATGTGCACAGTTTTGGTCTTCTTATCTAAAGAAGGATATACTTGCCTTGGAAGTGGTACAACGGAGGTCCACTAGATTGATTCCTGGGATGAGAGGGCTGTCCTATGATGAGAGATCATGTAGAATGGACAAATGCTCTCTGGAGATTAGAAGAATGAGAGGTGATCTCATGGAAACATACAACATTCTGAAGGGTAGATGCTGAAAGGTTGATTCCCCTGGCTGCTGTGTCTAGAACCAGGGGGACAGTCTCAGGATAAGTGGTTGGCCAACTAATTCAAAGATGAGGAGACATTTTTTCACTCAGAAGTTTGTGAATCTTTGGAATGCTCTATCCCATATGGGGTCTCTGACTATATTGAAGTTTGAGAGAGATAGATTTTTGGAGTCGAGGGGAATCAAGAGATATGGAGATTGGGCAGCAAAGAGAATGGCATTGCAGGCTCGAAGGGCCGAATGGCCTACTCCTGCACCTATTTTCTATGTTTCTATGTTTCTATAAAGATAGGATTGTCTCCTTGTACCCAATGTAAAGTTTATATTAAGCACAAGCCAATGGGCTAGACTTTCCCTTTCAAATTGCTCAGCTATCGCTGAGGCGAACGTTGTGATCCAAAAATTGGGCGATGTTCCAGCAATCATGATGGCTGACACATTGCAAATGCTGGAACATCGCCCACTTTTTGGGCGATAGCCAACAAAGTCGAGCCCAAGGTATTTATAGCTAATCCTTGAGATTTATAGGTAAAGTTTAAATAATTTTTCATGGTTTTCTTATTTGAAACTGTGCTGCCTGAGTTTATAAAACTGAATGTGCAACAAATGGGAAGATGGAGAATATTGCAAGTGATTACTTCTGAGTGAATATTAGAGTAAGCTTGAAGTTGGATTAGGAATCAGCTACGGATGTTGAGAGTTTCAGTCTCTGAAATCTGAAGTGTGAATTCAAATTCTTATCAAAAATGAATACACTCTCCTCACCATGTAATGTAAGACATTCTCAGTTGTCAGAGCCTCTTAACACAGTCACCAAAGTAATATAAGAACATAAGAAAATAACAATTAGGAGCAGGAGTAGGCCATGAGGCCAGTCAACCTTGCTCCACCATTCAATAAGATCATGGCTGATCATTCCCTCAGTACCCCTTTCCTGCTTTCTCTCCATACCCCTTGAGCCCCTTAGCCGTAAGGGCCATATCTAACTCCCTCTTGAATATATCCAATGAAGTGGCATCAACAACTCTCTGCAGCAGAGAATTCCACAGGTTAACAACTCTCTGAGTGAAGAAGTTTCTCCTCATTTTAGTCCTAAATGGCCTACCCCTTATCCTAAGACTATGTCCCCTGGTTCTGGACCTCCCCAACATCGGGAACATTCTTCCCGCATCTAACCTGTCCAGTTCCGTCACAATCTTATATATTTCTGTGAGATCCCCTTTCATCCTTCTAAACTCCTAAAGGCCCAGTTGATCCAGTCTCTCCTCATATGATAGTCCAGCCATCCCTGGAATTAGTCTGGTGAACCTTCGCTGCACTCTCTCAATAGCAAGAACGTCCTTCCTCAGATTAGGAGATCAAAACTGCACACAATATTCCAGGTGAGGCCTCCCTAAGGCCCTGTGCAACTGCAGTAAGACCTCCCTGCTCCTATACTCAAATCCCCTAGCCATGAAGGCCAACATACCATTTGCTTTCTTAACCGCCTGCTGTACCTGCATGCCAACCTTCAATGACTGATGAACCATGACACCCAGGTCTCATTGCACCTCCCCTTTTCCTAATCTGCTACCATTCAGAAAATATTCTGCATTCATGTTTTTGCCCCCTTAATTGATAGCCTCACATTTATCCATATTATACTGCATCTGTCATGCATTTGCCCACTCACCTAACCTGTCCAAGTCATCCGGCAGCCTCTTAGCGTCCCCCTCACAGCTCACACCGCCACCCAGTTTAGTGTCATCTGCAAACTTGGAGATATTATACTCAACTCCTTCATCCAAATCGTTAATGTATATTGTAAAGAGCTGGGGTCCCAGCACTGAGCCCTGCGGCATTCCACTAGTCACTGCCTGCCATTCTGAAAAGGACCTGTTTATCTTGACTCTCTGCGTCCTGTCTGCCAACCAGTTCTCTATCCACGTCAGTACATTACCCCCAATACCATGCGCTTTGACTTTGCACACCAATCTCTTGTGCGGGACCTTGTCAAAAGCCTTTTGAAAGTCCAAATACACCACATCCACTGGTTCTCTCTTGTCCACTCTGCTAGTTACATCCTCAAAAAATTCCAGAAGATTCGTCAAGCAGGATTTCCCTTTCATAAATCCATGCTGACTTGGACCGATCCTGTGACTGCTTTCCAAATGCGCTGCTATTTCGTCCTTAATTATTGATTCCAACATTTTCTCCACTACTGATGTCAGGCTAACCCATCTATAATTACCCATTTTCTCTCTCCCTCCTTTTTTATGTTCTGGCTGTCTCACATTTTCCACTTGAAGCATCCTCAGGGAATTGTTGCCTACATTGGTGAAGCGCAGTCAAGGCTGCAAATGCCATGTACGTATGCTTCGGATTACTAGCCACCAGGGGATGCCACTGTCTGAGGTCATTGGGCTGTACGCACATGTGTGTGGGCCAGGTGTATAAAGCAAACTACCATGTAATGTGCGCACTTTGGGTCCGAATAAAGTTAAGCCAGGTTTGCATCTGAATGAGTTTACAGTATTCAGTCTATCGTGTTATTACAGACATAACATTTGGCGATGTCGTAACACAAGAACCTTCGCATGCAAAATGAGCACCATTGGAATTCTGGACAGATTTGTGGAGGGAGAGGACTGGTTGTATTTTATCGATCGCCTGGACAAGTACTTCGTGGCCAACAAAATGGAGGAAGCTACTGATGCAGTTAGGCGCAGGGCGGTTTTCCTCACTGTTTGCGGTCCGAAAATCTATGGTCTCAAAAAAAATCTCCTCTGGCCTGTATGTCCAATGGAGAAGGACTGTGAGAAATTGTGTGCTCTGGTACATGACCATCTCAAACCAAAAGAAGGCATCATCATCTCATGCTTTCGATTCTACACTCATGTTCGTTCTGAGGGCCAGGATGTATCGGAATTCGTCGCCGACCTAAGACGTCTTGCTGGGCCATGTAAGTTTGAAGACACGTTGGGAGACATGCTGTGATATTTCTTCATAATAGGAATCAACCGCGAGGTGATCCTCCAGAAGTTATTGGCTGCGGAGTCGCTGGATTTGAGCAAGGCCATCGCGATTGCCCATGCATGCATGACGACGGATGATAATTTAAGGAAGATATCATTGAAGAGTCAGAGCTTCACGGCAAGTACTGAAAACAAGATTGTGTTGTCATATGGCAGAGCTGCTTATGGCAGGGCCTACTCGATTGCATATGTGAAACATGTAGCTACTCAAAGTCTGCCAATGGGTATGAATCTGATTTCACCCTGTTGGCATTGTGGGGCAATCATCGGCATCATCAGTGTCATTTTAAACAATACATCTGTAAAGAATGTTCGAAAGTGGAGCATATTCAGCGAATGTGTCCATAACTGAGCAAGCGTGCTGCAACTCACCACATGGATGATGATGACCAGTCCAGCGCGGACCTGGATATGCAACCTGAGATACCCAAGGAGGAAGTGTATGGACTGTATTCATTTCTGACAAAGAGCCAACCGATAATGGTTAATGTGAAACTAAATGGCGTGCCGGTATCGATGGAATTGGACACGGGTACGAGTCAGTCGATAATGAGCCAAAGGACATTCAACAAGCTGTGGGACACTAAGGCTGTGAAGCCTAAGCTGAGTCCAGTCAATGCCAAGTTGCGTACTTGCACCAAAGAACTCATACCGGTGATTGGCTGTGTAGTATTAAAGGTGTCGTATGATGCTATGGTTCATGATCTACCGTTATGTTTTGTTCCAGGAAATGGTCCAATGCTATTCGGCAGGAATTGGCTCAAAAAAATTTAATGGAATTAGAACAATATCAAAGCGGTGTCATCATGTGCTCAAATGCTGAGCACGTTTCCCTCGCTGTTTGAACCATGCATCGGCAATTTCATGGGAGCCAAGGTACAGATTCACCTGGACTCAGGTGCAAGACCCATCCATCACAAAGCTTGGACTGTTCCGTACATGATGAGGGAGAAGGTCGAAATTGAGCTGGACAGACTCCAACATGAAGGGGTCATATCACTGGTCGAATTTAACGAATGGGCCAGTCCCATTGTTCCTGTGTGGAAGAGTGATGGCACTGTCAGGATTTGTGGAGACTACAAGGTTATGATCAACCGATTTTCAAAACAGGATCAGTACCCATTACCGAAGGCTGATGACCTGTTTGCAATGCTAGCCAGTGGGCAGCTGTTCACTAAACTGGATCTGACATCGACCTATATGACACAAGAGCTCGTTTACACATTGAAGAAACTTACGTGCATCAACACTCATAAGGGACTGTTTATCTACAACCGGTGTCCTTTTGGAATTCGTTCGGCTGCAGCCATATTTCAGAGGAACATGGAGAGTCTACTGAAATCTGTTTTGTTGCAAGATGACATTCTCCTCACATCATTTCTTAACCAGATTGAGCACTTTGTTAGAGCCACTGCACATGCTGCTCAGAAAAGATGACAACTGGGTATGGGGTGTGTCTCAAGATAGAGCTTTCGAGGAAGCTACAATCTGCTTTGCTCCAACAAGTTGCTGGTACATAATGATCCGTGAATGCATCTAGAATTGGCCTGTTACGCTTCATCATATGGGGTTGGCTGTGTGCTCCAACAAGCTAATGAGTCGGATAAACTCCAACCTGTTGCATATGCTTCGAAAAGTTTGTCAAAGGCGGAAAGAGCCTACAGCATCATAGAAAAAGAAGCTTTAGCCTGCGTATATGGGATTAAAAAGATGCATCAGTACCTGTTAGGTCTTTGTTTTGAACTCGAAACGGATCACAAACCACTCATTTCATTGTTTTTGGAAAAAAAGGTATCAATACCAATGCATCGTCCCGCATCCAGAGGTGGGCGCTGACATTATCTGCCTATGATTATGTCATTCACCATAGACCTGGCACTGAGAATTGTGCCGATGCACTGAGCCATCTGCCTTTGCCCACACCGGTGGTGGAGATGCCACAACCTACAGATCTACTTTTAGTTCTGGATACTTTTGAGATTGAAGGAACCCCTGTCACTGCTCAAGTGCTGACCTGGACCAGAGAGGATCTGATTTTATCAGTTGTAAAACATTGTGTCCTTTGTGATGATTGGTCTGCTATACCTATGGAAATGTGTGATGAGACAAAACCTTACAACTGGCGCAAAGACAAACTGTACATTCAGTCAGATTGTTTACTGTGGGGTAATCATGTTGTTATGCCTAAGAAAGGCAGAGAGAAATTTGTACCTGATCTACACAGCACTCATCCCTGTATTGTCATAATGAAAGCCATTGCCAGGTCTCACGTATGGTGGCCTGGAATTGAATCTAATCTGGAATCATGTGTGCATCAGTGCAACACTTGCATGCAGCTAAGCAAAGTACGAGCGGAATTTCCGCTGAGTCTGTGGTCATGGCCATCCAAACCATGGTCGAGAATCCATATCGACTTTGCAGGTCCATTCCTGAGTAAGATATTTTTTGTTGTGGTGGATGCATATTCCAAGTGGATAGAGTGTATAATCATGCCATCCAGTACCTCCAAGCTACCATTGAGGGCCTTCGTGTCATGTTTGCTACTCATGATCTGCCTGACATCATTGTGAGCGAGAACGGATCTTGCTCACAAGTCTGGAGTTTCAAGAGTTCATGAAACTCAATGGTATTAAACATGTGAGGTCAGCACAATTCAAACCTGCTTCTAATGGTCAAGCAGAGCGTGCTGTCCAAACCATCAAGCAGAGTATGAAACGTGTAACTCAGGGTTCACTGCCGAATGGCTTGTCATGCATATTGCTTAGTAACAGGACAAGACCCCACAAACTTACTGGGGTCTCCCCTGCTGAACTATTGATAAAGAGAGGTCTCAAGACCAAGCTCTCTCTCATCCATTCTGACTTCAACGACCATGTTGAAAACAGATGTCAGAATCAGCAATGGAATCATGATCATGCTGCTGTGTCACGCGACATCTCTGTTAACAATCCTGTGTATGTGCTAAATTATGGTCAAGGTCCCAAGTGGGTCGCCGGTACTGTTATGGCCAAGGAGGGTAACAGAGTGTTTATAGTCATGCTCAAGGATGAGCAAACATGCAGGAAACATGTTGATCAGATAAAGCTGCGCACACAGATGAACTGGAACAATTGAGGAAAATACGATCAGTGACCAACCAACCTATATTCATTCATCAGAGGACTCCGCCGTCATCAATGAATCTGGACTTTCAATCTCTGACATGGTCATTGCCACTCCCATCAGATCGGCTACCCAGCCTTCAGTCATAACTGACTCAGAACGCTCGCCCAGAAATAGAGTTGAACTGAGATGATCAATTCATGAGCGGAAAGCCCCAGGCCGTCTTAACTTGTAAAAAGACTGATACTAAGATGTTGAAGCGGGATGTTGTCATGTATGATGCTTGGGGTTACTAGCCACCAGGGGGCACCACTGTCAGAGGTCATTGGACTGTATTCATGTGCGTGCGGGCCAGGTATATAAAGCAAGCCACCATGTAACGTGCACACTTTGGGTCCGAATAAAATGAACCACTCTTGCACCTGAGTCAGTATACATAACAGCAAGCACTGGCGTGCTTTGCACGTGGCGGTAAGAGGAGCAACGAGCTCCAAAATAGAGATGAGGCAGCTGTCATTTTGCCCCAAAGCAGACCGTAATGGCCAACAGAAACACTTCAAGGAGCCTAAATTAACCACCGCCTTAAACGAGGCGCATTTACTGCTTTTTGCCGTTCATTGCCGTCGCAATGGATGCAGCGTCCATTAGAGGGAAACTCAGCATTTTTGCTTGAAAAAGGAGCAGTGTTTATTTGTGGCAGGAATGGGCTGTTTGCAGCAGTGTGGGTGAACAATGACCGATTGGCCTGTGAAATCCAGTTGTTGCCAACTTACTCAAAATGAACCAGCTGCTCCCTGGACTTCTTAAAGGGGAGGGTTTTCAGCTCGGCCCTGAGCACTGAGGTTGTCTCAGTTGCTTGCAAAAGTATGGCTAATGCCAGTGGTCTAAGGAGGACCAGTCACTTTTCTGATGTCGAACTCGAGATCCTGATCAAAGTTGTGGAGGGAGGGAGGTGCATTCTGTATCTCAACACAGGAAGACCGACTCGCACTGTGTTTGTGGCTGCCTGGAGAGAGATTGCTCTGGAGGTGTCATGTCCTCCAATTCACGATTGTTCCACCACCCAATGCAAAAACCTGAACGATATCATTCGACTGATGAAAGTGAGTACGTGTTCAAACAACTACTCACCTTCCATCTGTGAGCTTCTCCTTCACCTTCTGGTATTTCCCACCTTCATTATAAAGTCACTGAAGCAACATTTGATTGGTGAGGCATGTATATATATATGTGTGCGTACTCACAATGGAGGCTCACTTTCATGTCAGATTTATATCTGCATGTAATGGACTCATACTTGCAATAATTGCCGAGACCTTATGACACTGCTACTCAGCAACCCTTCTTTGCTTTGCAGGCCAAGGTATGTCACAACCATTTATAACAACAGAGGACTGGTGGGAGCGAGCCAGATATCAAGTAGCTGACTCATATTGAAGAAAGTGTGCAGCGGCTAGCCAGTCCACATGTTGCCTTCTCTTTGGTGGCCGGCCATGTGGATCCTGCTAGGGACAGCATCGGTAAGTGAAGGCCTTCTTTTAATGCCATCTCTCCCTAAAAGCCCAAGGGCCTACCATGCAATTGGTTATGATTGTGTGCAAGTTGCTATTTGCATGCGGCAATATCCTACCTCACATGCCTGGGACCCCTTGTGCCATTTATGATTGCAGATGAGACCCCAAGTGTGAGTCACAGCAACACAGAGACCCTTGAGGCGACTTGGAGCCAAAGTCAGGAGGACACCCTTGAGTCGACTGGGAAGCAATGTCGGGAGGACACCCTTATGGTGACTGGGAGGTAAAGTCAGGAGGACACCCTTGAGGTGACTGCGAGCCAAAGTCTGGAGGAGACTGTTGAGGCAACTGGGAGGCAAAGCCAGCAGGACAGCCTTGAGCCCATTCCACATATTGTCGGCATGTCCAATGAGGCTGAGGAAGAGGAGGACACTGCTGGCAGCACCACATCACTGATTCCTATGCTCGTAATGTGCCAACTCAGATACTGGGAGTACGCTGTCGGGACAGCTAGATTTAGCAGAGATGTCTGCACTGGGTGATGCACTGGGGCCGAGCGGGCTGCAGGATGGTCAAGGGCAAAGGCAACCTCGGGTGCCATCTGTCCTGTGGGCGAGTTCATACGTGAGTCCTGCTGCAGAGGACTTAGACGAGCCGATCAATGTTGGGGCTTATGACAGAAGGAAGGAGGCCATGCATTCACAGATGTTGCGGGCAATGGCAAGGGTGCCCCAGAGCCTGTCACAAGTGGTCTGAAGTGTGGACGAGACTGCCTGCCGCACCATGGAGCACAACATTACCAGTGTGAAAATAATAGTGGACTCCCAGAGTGATGGTGTGGATCCAGCTGTTGTGCCACATGTCGTGGGCAATGTGACAGCTGCCATTACAGCACAGGCACAAGGGAGCGAACGTCTGAGTGCTGCTTTAGATAGGATGGCCGCTGGCCTGGATGCTCAGAATGCTCTCATGGACTCTGGTCAACAGGCCATGGAGCATCTTACTGCTGTCGTCTCTGGTGGCATCGAAACTGTGTCTGCTCTCATGCAGTCTCAGCTGGATGCCACGTGAGATCTGAATGCTGCCATCGCAGCTGGGTCTGCCACGGTCCGCGGGCGACCTTCCGGTGTCACGCCATCCTACCGACCTGTGCTGCCCCGTGGGAGTAGTGCAGGCTCCTAAGACCAGGATCATGATGTGCTCCAGAATAGGCATGCTAAGTGGAATTATAAGGAAATGCACAAGGGTGAGAAATGAGAATGTGTATGTTTTGCACATCCATTATATGAGGTGTATTAAATATTAATTTTGTGTTTCAGTATCTGTGCAGTTCTCTAATTTAATTGTGGGCAATGATGTGTGAAAGGGCTCATTGGGTTGCCCATGGTGATGCACAGATGAAGGGTAAAGTGCGCATGGATTCATTTGAAACGTGCAGCAATGAGATGTTTTAGCACTTCCCTTGCAGGGTCCAGATAGCGGCTCTGCCTCCTACATCGCCGCTGACCAGCATCCAAGTCCTCTTCCTCAGGTGGTACTGCTACCTCAAACAGCAATGGTTGTGCCTTCATGATTGACAGGTTGAGAAGCTTGCAACAGACCAACACAAATAGGGAGACCCACTCAGGCGAGTACTGCAACACTCCTCCTGAGCGATCCAGGCAATGGAACATCTGTTTAAGGATTCCGATGGTCTGCTCAATTATGCACCCGGTGGCTGAATGAGAATTATTGTAGGCTTGCTGTGCAGTAGTCCTTGTTTTGCGAATGGGAATCAGCAGCCAAGTGCACAGTGGGTAGCTCCTGTGTCCAAGGAGCCAGCCGTAATCTTGGTTTGGCCCAGCAAAGACACCAGGCACACTGGTCTGGCGCAGGATGAAAGCATCGTGGCTGTTGCCAGTATACAGGGCATTCACTGCCATGATTTGGTGGTGGTGGTCGCACATCAGCTGCACATTGAGGGAATGGAATCCCTTGTATTTTCTGACGATCTCGCGATTGTTCTGTGGTGCCCTCAATGCGACTTGCGTGCAGTCTGTGGCACCGTGAGCCCAGGGGAAGCCCGCAATCCGCATGAATCCAGTTTGCTGCTCCAACTGCTTCTCCCTGCTCATCGGGAAGGATATGTAATCCCTCCTCCTCTTATAGCGAGCATCTGTCACCTGACGGATGGAGCTATGCACGGCGAGATGTTCATGATGACTGCTGTTGCAGCTTGAAAAGATCCAATCGAATAGAAATTGAGTGCTATGGTCACCTTCGATGCGACGGTTGAGCTGTCCTCAACCTTGTTTGAGGCTGGAGGATTGGCTGTAGGAGATAGCACAGCTCCTTCACGATGACCTTCTGGAATCGCAGCCTCCGGAGACACTGGTCATCTGTTAGGTCCTTGTATGAGAACTGCTCTATGTAGGTCCTTTGACGATATAGCCTTCTGACCCCATGTCTATGTTGGTGTCTTACTATGCCACCTGCATCATTGTGCCCTTCCTTCAGCTCGTGTAGGTCCTCACCCTCTGCAGCCTGATGCTGGTAAGCCTCTGCCTCCTGGGCATGCTGCCTTCAGTCCATCTCGCCCATTATCTGGTGCGGGGGATCAGCATACCTGACCCTGCTCCTGACGGCAGGCCCTTCCTGAGGTCCTTCCTGGTACACCTCTCTGGGTGCAGTTCTGTCACTATCTCCATGGCCTTCTGCATGTACGGCAGTCATGTGTGCTGCTTCCCTTGCTCACAGCCCTGGAGCTGTTAGAGATGGCACTGCCTTCTCCTGTGGGCCTCCCTGCAGCGCACAATGTGCAGGAGGCATCCTGCTGCCAGGACTGACCTCATTTAGTTCTCCTCCGCAAACAGAGCTTCCAGAATCACGACTCTCTGTTGTCGAGATTGGAGATCCTGCCCCACTATCACTCAATCCCACTGGGAACAAGGCAACTAGCAATATTAGGAAAAGGCCGAAAAAACGTTCCTTCTGGTAGGAATTGAGGAGCCTAGCCCACTTTCACTCAATCCCGTTCTGATCAAGGAAACTCGCAAAGTTTGGAAAAGTCTAAAAAAATCTTGGTGACAAGAATGCAACACACCTTTAAAGGCCGCTGGCGGTCTTGAGCAAGCACTGTGTACTGACCCAAAAACCTGTCATTGGCAACGACAAGCAGCAGGAAACCTTTTTTGAGGTGAATTTACCTTCCACGATGGGTTCCTTGCAGCGCACGCTTTGATGACATCATGAACTACGCAGCTGCAGGTGCAGGGCGGAAGTGGGGGAACGGGAGCGGATTTCCACATCGCACCAAAAACCCATGAGGGCAATGCTGCCAACGTTGGTCAGTCCGCCGCGACTTGGCGGCCATTCCGTCTTGCCCCATGGCTGCTGCTTGCAGGCAGCCAGAGACCTTATCGAAGGGGCAATTTCGGCCTCCGAATTTTTAGTCTTACTACTGTTGCACTGAATTTGCAGTCCGAGGTGTATGAGGAGAATATGCCGCTGAATCGAGAACAAAATCCAAAAGTTCCTGGTGTCTCCGGAGCCTCAGAGTCTTCGCACCCTGGGCCTCCAGGCATATGACTGCTTAAAGGCCCACAGAACCCAGGGATACAGGTGGTTGAGAAATGTTCCTGCGATCAGGTGGGCCAGGCCAACCAATTAGAAAGGGGGATTCCTCATTAGTTTATGGGGACTCCATTTACGAACAGAATCCACATAACCTTGTGAGAAATCTTGAAATATACAACAACAACTTGTATTTATATACCGCCTTTAATGTAGTGAAACGTCCCAAGTTGCTTCACAGGAGTATTATGCGATAAATATTTGACACCGAGCCGCATAATTAGAAGTTAACGCTGGTGATCAAAAGCTTAATCAAAGAGTTAGGTTTTGAAGGAGGAAAGAGAGGTAGAGAGGCAGAGAGGTTTAGGCAGGGAGTTCCAGAGCTTGGGGCCTAGGCAACAGAAGGCACGGTCACCAATGGTTGAGCGATTATAACTTAGTATGTTCAGGAGGGCAGAATTAGAAGAGCACAAACATCTCTGAATGTTGTGGGGCTGGAGGAGTTTACAGAGATAAGGAGGGTCCAAGCCATGGAGGGATTTGGAAATAAGGATCAAAATATTGAAATCGAGCAGTTGCTTAACCAGAAACCACTGAGCACAGGAGTGATAGGTGAGTGCGACTTGATACAAGTTAGGACATAAGTAGCCGAGTTTTAGAATCACCTCTAGTTTAAGTAGGGTAGAATTTGGGAGACCAGTCAGGAATGCATTGGAAGTCTCAAGGTAACAAAGGCATGGATGAGCGATTCAGAAATGGATGAGCTGAGAGAAGGGTGGAGATGGGCGCTGTTACAAAGGTGGAAATAGATGGTCTTTATGCTGTGGATATGTGTTTGAAAACTCATTTCAGGGTCAAATATGACACCAAGGTTGCGAACAACCTGATTCAGCTTCAGGCAGGAGTTGGGGAGAGGGATGGAGTCAGTGTCTAGGGAACGGAGTTTGTGGTGGGGACCAACAGTTGGACAAAATTTTGCACAAGTGGTCTAACCATGGAGGGGTCGAGAGAATTGGTGGTGAGGTAGAACTGGGTGTCATCAGCGTACATGTGGAAACTGACGCTGTGTTTTCAGATGATGTCGCCATGGGGCAACATGTAGATGAGAAATAAGAGGGGGCCAAGGATTGATCCTTGGGGAACACCAGAGGTAACGATGTGGGAGTGGGAAGATAAATCATTGCCGCTGATTCGCTGGCTACGATTTAATAAATAAGAATGGAAGCAGGCAAGTGCAGTCCCACCAAGCTGGATGACAGTGGAGAAGCATTGGAGAATGATAGAATGGTTAACCTTGTCAAAGACAGCAGACAGATCAAGAAGGATAAGGAGGGATAGTTTGCCTTTGTCACAGTCACAAAGAATGTCATTTGTGACTTTGATGTGATCCGTTTCAGTATTTTGCATGACCCGGAAACTGGATTGGAGAGATTCAAGCATGTTATTGTGGAAATGTACAAACTCTACCACCAGAAGGACAATGGCAGCAGATATATGGAAACACCGTCACCTATAAGTTCCCCTCCAAGCCACACATCATTCAGATTTGGAAATATATTGCCCTTCCTTCATAGTCACTGAGTCAAAATCTTGGAATTCCCACCCTAATAGGGGTACCTTCACAACAGGGACTGCAATAGTTGAAGAAGGCTGCTCAACGCCACATTCATAAGGGCATTTAGGGACGGGCAGTAAATTATATTTTGACTCCACTCATAAAGGCAGTCTGCACCTCTTAAAGAGGGCATGCATTCTGCTGGCAGCAGCTGCTGGAATTGGTTGTGGAGGCAATTCTGAGAAAGAAGACTGAATCGTGGCTCAAAGGGAATGAGAATGTGCATCAAAGTTCTTGGAGGCAGTGTTAGACATCTTGATCCAAGAGGTCAATCCCAGGAGAGCAGTCATCTTTCTACAGGGGCCAGGAGGCCCTCCAGGCAACAGATCAGACTGCTGTGGGAGTAGAGAGACAATATGGTAACTGCCAGCAGTGCAGCCTCGAGGACCTTAAAACATGAGTGGTCAAGGTCATTAAATTTATCTTCAAATGCCATTTCCCACCAACTTCACCATGAGCCTGACATACAGCTCAATGCAGCGCACACCCATCACTCATCTACTAACAACAGACATGACTCACGCCTTACATTCATAGCTTCATGTCGCCCGCACAAACTTACCACTGCTGCAATCTTCTCAACAATACCTCACATCTTGCACACACAGCCAGCTATTCAACGATCACAGAAACATCATCCAAACACATTGCACCACACTCACTGACACAATTCCCAAGGTGGCACATAACAGTCGTGAGAAGCAGTAGACAGTTGGAGGGGAAGCACGTCTTCAGAATCTCACTGAGATGGAGGAAGCGGTGCTGGAGATGATTGGAGGGGCGGTAACTGATGCTGTAGCAACCGGCATGGTTGAAAGCATTACTAATGACGGTAAGTTCATATCTACTCCGTCTTCTTAATTCCCACTTCTCCCTCATTTCAGAAACTTCTCTCTTTACAAGTTGCCGATGGTGTAACCATTTTGCTTTCCTCCCCTTACATAAGTGGTCAAGCAAAGTGACTTAATCTTCAAAAGCCATATCCCACCATCCACACCACTAGCCTCACACACTGCTCAATGCATCACATCCGCATCACTCATCTACCACACATGTCACACACGTCATATTCCTATCTTCAACTCACCCGTGCACACTTACCACTGATGCAATCCTCACAACAACATCTCACAGCTTGCACACACTGCCAGCTATTCATCCATCACAGGCACGTCACTCAGACACATTGCACGAGACTCACTGACACATTTATCTTTCTCTTGCAGACCAAGGTGGCACATAACAGTTGTGAGCAGCAGCAGACAGGTGGAGAGAAAGCAAATTTCTGAGCTGCAGGAGACGGTGCTACAGATAATTCCAGGGGCCATCACTGAGGCCATGGTGAGTGGCAAGGTTGATAACATTGCTGATGAAATTATGCTCATACCTAATCCTTCTTCTCATATTTCACCTCCACTTCATTGTTCAAGCTCTTTTCACTTACTAGTTGATGATGGTGTAAGCTTGCACATTTTCCTTTCCTCCCTTCACCTAACCACAACCCGCCCCGTGTGCCATTCACCTTTCAGATACCCAAGAACTGCCAGCAGCCCAACCTGTCCCAGACATAGTTGAAGGGGAGAGTACGGGAGAAGAAGAGGCACTGTCACTCCATCTGACATTCCCAAACATAATTTCAGAAAATGGTACTGCATGTACTTTTGAGGGTAGTATAGAGACAGGAGCTGCACATGGTGAGTCGCCAAGCATGAGTGGGCCGCAGCCAAGGCAGGTGTAATGGGTAGCTTGGTTCCTAGCTCCCTGGAGGGAGAGTACACACATGAGTTCTACTGCATGTTCTCAGATGATAACTTTGATAGGGTGACATTCAGAAGAAGGAAGATTTGCATTCACCCAGAAATGCTTTTTGCAATGGCAGGCCTGCTGGAGAACATTTTGTCAGTGTCAGGGCACGTGGAGAAGTCTGGCTCCAACATTGCATGGGGCTTTGCGCAGAGCTCAGTGGCCATGATTTGCATGATGGAAGTGATGGGCAAGTCCATCAGATCATTGTAGATCCACCCACGATGCTGGGTGTGATGGACAATGTTGCTGCTTCCATTGCAGCACAAGCGGAAGTGACCCAACGTCTGAGAGCTGTGCTGGAAGCTCAGACCACTCTCATGCAATCTCAGTTTGCTCCCAGGCAAGCTCCACTTGCTCTCATGCAGTCTCAGCTTGCTGCCATGCATGCCATCATGGCTGTGTTTACATTGTGGAATTTGTCTTGCAGTGTCTCACAGCAGTTGAGCAATCTGTGCTCCAAGGTGGCTAGGAAGGTTGAGGCGCCACCCTGGGGGACTGGCACTGGTTCCGTGGAGCGAAAACCTGCTGCCCTCGCTCAGGACGGCAGCATTCCTACGCCCATCCCTGTCATTCTGCCAGTGCCCTTGCTGCAACCTGTCAACCAGCCAGCCCAGACTGTTGCCACCCATGCGGAGGTGGTGCAGTCTGCAAGTGGACCATCTGGGCCCAGAACTGCTCGAGGCTGAGCTTCAGTGCCATATGCAGTCTCCCCCATGGAAACTCAGCAGCCTTCCACCAGCCTTGCTGCAGCCACTCAATTAGCACTGCGCTGGGGCTCTAGAATAGGCTAAGGATCATGAAAGGCAGACACGTACCTGGAATATTTCACGGCGGTAACAGGCACAATTGGTGGCAGGTGGAGTGAGAAAGTTATTATTATTGACAGCTGGTCGGGAACCTACTGTCCTTCCCCCAGGCGCATCTGTCATCGTGGAGCCGACTGAACCGGCATCGGCGAAGGATCCAACTGACATGATTTTCATGTAGTTTCAATGCACTGAAAATACTTTTTTCATTTACTTTTAAAATTTACCTGATACAGATTCAATAGTAGCCTTCAAAGGACAATTGGATTAAAACTTGAAGGAGAAAATTGCAGTGATATGGGAAAAGAGGGGGGGGTGCGAATGGCACTAACTGACAGTGCCGGTGCAGACTTAATGGGCTGAATGGCCTCCTTCTGCACTGTACTAATCTAATGGTTTTGTGAAGCCTTGTGTTATTTCCTCTCCTCTCCTCCCCCCTTTCCCTGTCCCTGCACTTTATTTTAATCAGTTACATCTCTAACCTTTTCCAGTTCTGACAAAACGCCATCAACCTGAAACGTTAACTCTGTTTCTCTCCCCACAGATGCTGCCTTCCCTGTTGAGTATTTTCAGCATTTTCTGATTTTATTTCAGATTTCCAGCATCCGCAATATTTAGCTGTTGTATTACCGGGAGGAGACTCGTGTGGTGTATAAACACCAGCATCGACTAGTTGGGCAGAATGGTCTGTTTCTGAGCTGCATATTTTATGTAATTTTATGTAATTTTCGTGATATCAACCAAGTGAAGTAGCTTCCTTGTGTGACAAACGAATTATGAATGAAAACATAGCCTCAAGGCAACTATTGCTGCCGAACAGGAAGGATGGTGTGAGTTTCAGTGTGGGCATGTTACCGCAATTAATACAATTATCCTCATGATTGGTGGTAATATTCATAGTCACGACACTCAGATGTGTTTGCAACTTACTGACACCAGTGTGAGCTGGAGACTCTTTGCCCAGGACATAAACCCGAACCACAGACTCCGAGAAAGATTGCTGGCACTCAGGTAAGAATAAGATCATTTCTAACTCTTTATGACCGTTCCTGGTACCCTATTCTGCTAAAGGGGTGCTTGTTCCCGTTGCTTCTGCAACATACCAGATTTAGTAGTGAGTAAGGATCCCGAATTAATTAATATTCTGACATTCAGGACCATCTGAAAAAAAGTGAACATAACACGATAGTGTTTGATGTTTAGATCAGGAAGGAGAAAGATCACTCACAAACTAAGGGTTAAAACGTACGTAAGACTAATTTAGAAGAAAGGAGCTGTAAGGTGAACAAGTTTAACTGAGATGAGCTGATAATAGGAGAAACTATTGTAAAACCCTGAGAGGGCTTCAAGGAAGTAATTCGTACAAAATCTATACAACCTAAAGGGAACTCGTTCTACTTATACAGGCAAGAAACCGTGGTCAACATATCAGGTAAGGTGCATTATAATAAATTTGTAATGGCAACAATAGTGGAATTTAAAATAGATAAATCTCCTGAACCTGATCATTTGCTCCCAGGATATTACAATAAATAGGTGAGCAGATTTCAGATTAGTCATGAACTTTCAAAGCTCTCTTGATTCGTGAACTATGCCATTCGATGGGAAATTTGAAAACTTCACTACATTATTTAAGGAGAATGGGAGTGAGAAATCTGCAAACTACAGGTTTGTCAGTTTAGCATCAATTGTGGGGAAGGTACTAGATTCTATTATTAGGGAAAGAATTATAGAGCACTTTAGAACAAGTCATGTCTGATTAATGTAGTTGATTTATTTGCTGAGGTCATTAACAAGGTAGATAAGGAAGTGTCTATGGATGTTATATAAGTGGACTTCTGGAAGGCATTCGATAAATTTCCTCACAAGAAATTACCATTATTAAAAGTGAGAGCACAGAATTAGAGATAGCCTTTAGATTTGGGTTGGACAATGGTTCCTAGGGAGAAGACAGATATTGGAAATGGTAGGTAGTTTGATTGGTGGGATGTACCAGTGGATTCCCCAGGGATCTGCTCTGGGGCCTCTAATTTTCACCATATTTATTAATGACTTATATGAAGGAATACAGAGTTGTATACCCAAGTTTTCAGATGGCAGTAAGTTAGCAGGGGCAGTAAGCAGTGCATAGGGGAGCAGGAAGTTGCAAACGGACATAGACAAATTAACTGAGTGGGCAAAGCTAAGGCAAATGGAGTTCAATGTGGGCAAGTGTAAGGTCATCCACATTTGAGACAAGAATTATAAATTGGAGTATTTTCTAATTGGTGAGAAACTAGGAACGGTAAAGAAGCAAAGAGATTTGGGAGTCCAAGGATATAAATCTTTAAAAGCCACTAGACAGGTACAAAAATCATCAAACAGGTTACTGAAATGTTGGCCTTTATCACAAGGGGGCATGCATACAAACTGGAGGAAGTTATACTTCACTTATATAGAGTCTTGGCCAGGCCCCATCTGCAGGACTGCATTGAGCTTTGGGAACCGCACCTCAGTAAGGATGACCTTGGAAGGGGCTCTGCACAGTTTCGACAGAATGACACCAGGGTTTAGACTATTAAATTATGAGAATAGTTTGCATAAACTTGGCTTTTATTCTCTTGTGTATAGAAGATTGATGGATTAGCTGATCAACATGTTTAACATTTTAAAATTGGAGCTATGCCATTCAGGAGTTAAATGAGGAAATACTTTTTTACAAAAGGTACAGTAGAACATTGAAACTGAGCTTTCAAGGCTGAGATAGATAGGTGTGTGTTAGCTAAGGATATCTAGGGATAAGGAACAAAGGTGGGAAATGCATTTCAGCTGCAGCTCAGTCGTAATCTAATTGAATAGTGGAGCAGGCCGGGAGGCTGAAAGGCCTTCCCCTGTTCCGAAGTTCCGTTTCTCTTCTGGGAGGTGTGGGGAGCGGTTGAGCATCATGGTGAGAGACGTTTTTATTGACAACACTAATTATTTTCAGTCGCGTGACTTGTGTAGTTCTGTAGTAGAAATATTACCACACTACCTGCTGGAACTCTCCTGGCACATACCCGAGAGTGAGACAAAGGCTATATGGAATTAGATTTACTGACATTGCATTTAGTGAACTATAGTGACTTGGGGAACGCTTTGTTCTGATGGATGCGTACTAGCAAATCACAGTTAGCAATGTCACATACATTTTACTGAACTGTCAGGGGATGTGACTGGATAGATACTTCTGCCACAAAATGTTACACATAGCAACAGAGGACAACAAGTTGTCAAACAAATTCCATCTGCTGCTCCCAGGGACACATTTACCTCAATGAAGAAATGCCTTGGGCGGTAGCTCCCGTCCCCGATTGAGCGAGGTCGCTGACTCAAATCTTGATGCAATCCACATCTACTGAAATCACTTACATATATTCAAGAGGGAGTTAGATATGGCCCTTACGGCTAAGGGGATCAAGGGGTATGGAGAGAAAGCAGGAAAGGGGTACTGAGGGAATGATCAGCCATGATCTTGTTGAATGGTGGTGCAGGCTCGAAGGGCCAAATGGCCTACACCTGCACATATTTTCTATGTTTTCTATGTTTACCATTTTGGCGATTCGCCAGAACTAAAGCGACAATTTAATTTTGATTTGTATCAAATAATTAGAAGAATTCATCCCACCTGCAGAGCGCCCCAAGGATACTCGAATGCCCAGTCAATCATTATAAATCCAAGGAAGGTCAGTATGCCTTCTGTTTAATTTTATGTCATTTGCATGATGCTATGGGTGTGCAGGTTGATCCAGTGAGTAGCTGAGCCACAAGGAAATAAACTAGATCAGATCCCAATCTGCTGAACTAGCTAATTGTAGCCAGGGGGGGTTGCTACGACTGGCCTATCTGCCTCTAGCTGAGTGAGTTCGCCCTTCCAATGGCCATCCAGTGATCTGTACACATGTGCAGATGTAGGGTGAAGACAGGGTCCAGGTCCACTATGAGGAAAGACCAGGGGTTAAGTTCCAATGTCCTGCCCACACTCTGTATGCAGATACGTAGATGGTTGCTAGCCACCTGGGTGCTCCTGTAGCCCTGCTATACTCAGGCCAGCAAGAAATCGGGATTTGAAGGGAGGAGAATTGTAATAGCAAAATAAAAGTTAGGACACAAAGTTTTTTGTCCAAAAGCCTGGATGTTCTGAGACTAAAGCTTCTCAGTTAATTGTTCTGAATTTGAGATCATAACATGGGAATGCTTTGGGCAGAAAATGACCATCTAGCCTTCTCTTCCAATGTCCCAGCCTGGCTGTGATTGCAGCACTAATAACTCTGAATGCTCTTTTCGAACAGGAATTCATCCTATCCTTTGGGGATGGTTTTCAGTTCCACCTCCCCACTGCTAATCTCTTCCATAGTTCCATTCTGCTCATATTGGAGAAATGTTGCTTAAATATATGTTCCTCGAACACCCACACCTGATAGTTTGACCCACTCCTGCAACAAAAGAGTTTTACTGGATCTCGTTTCTCCAAGACAAATAACAGCATTTCTGTTTTTCTGAAACGAATTCACCCAAAGTTGATCAAATAAAAACACTTCTGTTTCTTTTTGACTTCCTCTTTCGGTGGGCGAACGCGATTTCGCCGAAAATGAGATCGCCCATTCCACATTGCCAGCCTATGGCTGAGTGGAAAATCGCAAAAAAAAATTGGGCCATGTACCAGCGATTAGTAAGGCTGAGACGTCCTACATCACTGGAACAAGGCCCATTTTTGGGGCGATGGCCCCCTAGTGGAAAGCCCTCTGTATCTGCATTTTATTCAGAATTGTGCAGACATTATTTCACAGGATGCCACTACTGTAGTTATCGACTGCGAATTGAGATGTATAATATTAGATTAGTTTACAACTCAGAAAAGACTCAATTTTACTCTGTCTTGTGTTTCAGACAATCGCACCAAAAATGGCGGACTTTTCAAAGAATAGTGGAATTGTTCTTGTACCAGCCCATCTCCCAGCACCGCAGCCACTGCCCGCCGCCCCTGTGTTGATACAATACTTGGAAAATGGTCAACTGAAACAAAACACGGCTACAAGAGCCACTCAAAATAATTCTGGTGTACAGGCGATGCTTAAAGGAAAGCTCAAAGCCCTGGGTGTAAGCCTATGCTGCGAAATGTGAAATATTGTTTATAATTTAGTTAAATACATTTCGGAAAAAAATGTTAACCCAAGCAGTCTCATAACAATTTCTACATTAGTGGTTAATGGAGCAATATAAACCAGTGTTGTTGTAATTTGAATGAATTTGTTATTTGATGTAACGATAGGGGGTTACCCAGCTGTACAGACCAGAAAGATCCCAGGTTCGGTATCTATGCTCTATGATGTGTTAGCTGCCCTCAGTTGGAATGGCAACACGGAGCCTCCAACAGGGCTCTACATTATTAGCTAGGGGAAACAAATCGGGTGACTATTTAGTGACCTCTGCTGGGTAAAGTGCCAATATGCATGTACAGCAGGACAGGATTGGGTTTGGCTGTGATATCACCATAGGCAAATAGCTTAGCTGCAGTTATTCTCATGGTATATACATGAAGCACAGCCACGTGGGTCATATATTAAAGGTCACTTGAGGTGTTGGAAGAAGTGAAAATTAGAAAACAAAATTCTGACAAGTAAATTTTCCAATTTTTGCCGCTTTAATATAATTTAGAACAGAATTTGTGGTTAGTGAAGGCATTCGCCACAGGCCTCGAAGAAAGCTGCCACAGAGGTTTATCATTTGCAATGTGTCAGTCCGATCAGTGTAGAATAATTAGGATTCCCAACTGCGAGCTGCTGTGATGTCAACAAGCTGTCTAAGCAACCAATCACGATGGAGAATTCTCACAGACAGGGAATCAGGAAATCAAGAAATAAAAACAGAAAATGCTGGAAATACTCAGCAGGACAGGCAGCATCTGTGGAGAGACAAACAGAATTAATGCTTCAGGTAGATGATACTTCATCAGAAGTGGAAAAAGTTAAAGTTTTAACAAATTTTAAGCATATACAGGGGCAGGGAATGAGGGGCGGAGGGAGGAAAGTACAAAGTGGAAGGTCTGTGATAAGGTGGAAGGCAGGAAGGTATAACTGATAAAAGGTATGGTTGTACAAAGCAAAAGAATATGGTAACGGGACATGTAAAGAAACAGAAGTTGCGTCGAGAAGAGATATAAATTAGAATGGCAGAATCATCAACAGCTGCCATGTACCATGTGAAATAATAGAGGCAGAGGTTATGGTCTGAAATTGTTGAACTTGATGTTGAGTCCAGAAGGCTGTAAAGTGGCTAATCGACTGATGAGGTGCTGTTTCTCGAGCCTATGTTAAGCTACATTGGAACAGTGAAAGAGGCTGAATACAGAGAGATGAGAGTGGGAGTGCAGTGCAGAATTAAAGTAACAGGCTCCGGGTCATGTTTACGGACTGAATGGAGATGTTTTGGAAAGCGCTCAACCAATCTGAGTTTGATCTCCCCAATTTAGAGGAGGCCGCGTCGTGAGCATTGAGTACATTATTCTAAATTGCAAAAAAGTTCAAGTAAATCGCTGTTTCATTTGGAAGGAATGTTTGGGGCCCTGGGCAATGGAAAGGGAGGAGGTACAAGGGCAGATATTGTGTCTCCTGCGCTGCATGTGAGGTGCCATGGCATGGGGAGGGGAGGGGCTGTTGGGGGTGATTGAGGAGTGAACCAGGGAGTCTCGGAGGGAGTGGTCCCTTCAGAATGCTGAAAGGTGAGTGGAAGATTTGTGTGATGCTGCGAACATGCTGGAGCTTGCAGAAATGGCGAAGGTTAATTCATTCCCGGCCTCTGCACCTGCTTAAAAATGTGACATCTCTAACTTTATCCAATTCTGACGAAATGTCATTGTTCTGAAATGTAAACTCTGTTTCTCTCTTCACAGATGCTGTATGATCTGCTATGTGTTTCCAGCATTTTCTATTTCAATTTAAGAATTCCAGCTTCTGCAGTATGTAGGTTTTGTACAGGGAATGAAGAAGTTGCATTTATTCAGACATTTAAAAAAATGTTAGAGAGCGAAACAAAAATTGGGGCTCTCACATAGGGAAATGGTAAACCTGAAATAAATATGAACCAACTTTTAACAAATGTAATAGTGTTAATATCTCATAAAATGGTAATTCTCATCCTTACTGAGAAATTTGACATTCTGCAACATTAAAATTAGTTTTTCAGGGCCATAATGTTTGCTTAGCAGTCAATGCCCTGTTAATACTCCAATTACATCTAATCCAACACGGCCTAATAGTTACTGAGGAATTTCACAGCGATACTACCATGGAAAAATTTCCGTCAGCTTCGCTAATTACCGTGATTTCTGGCTATGGAGGGAGGGGCGCAGCGCAGTCAGTGTAGGAGCAGTGAATGACTGAGCGCAACTTTAGGATTTCAGCTTTAGGATGCGATGCGCTACATCCTGAAGTCGCGATCAGTTTCAAAGGGGTAATAACAGCAAGGATTGTTTGTTCGCTGTTAATACCACCGCAAATTCTGGGCCAAAATGTGTTTACCTCTTGAGTTGTTACGATCTGGATGGCACTGCGAAGCACATTTATTACGAACTTTCAAAAGGCAATTGGATATTTAAATAGAAAAGAAATGCAGGGCTACAGGGTAAGAGCTGGGGGCGTGAGGTAAATTCAATAGCTCTCTCAAGTGCCGCTATAGATACAGTGAGCTGAATGGCCTCTTTTTGCTGCTGTGTGGTTCCATGACTCTGTAATAAAATACATGTGGGGTCAAATTTTCGTCATTTCCACCTGGGCGTTAAGCATTGCCAGGAAAATCTGGTGGAGAGAATCACACATCTCTTTCAGAAACTGCCAAATTTTCCTTGTATTAATTTCAATGGTAGGAGAATCAGGCGGATTCCATTACCTCACCACCAGAATTTCCTTTGTACGCACCACCCAGCCAAAATCTGCAATACTGTCGCAGAATAATTCAAACATTTTGAAAAGTGCGTTTCGCCTCCACACCACAAGCGATTATCAAACATTTATTCCTAGACTTGTCGCAGTATTAGCATTACATTCGCACATTAATTGTAAAGGAGAGAAGTGGTCTATGAATTATTCTGTTGTTTTTCTTTCCACAATAAATCCTGAAAATTAATATATCAAATTCAGGATTTCCAAGTTGTGAATGTGTGGGATAAACCATACAGAGTAGAAATCAATAGAAGTGAAAATCAGTCTCTTTCTATCAAAGAGGTAGGTGATCGTCAGTGACAGTTTCACACCAAGCTGGCAGGTTGAAACTATATCGCACCTGCCTTTTTATAATTCAACACAATTTTCTGGTTCTTGCAGATAACAGAGATCGTGACGGGTATCATCAGCATAATCATTGGAATTATACAAGTCAGCCGTGGCCCACTTCATGCCATCATTAGCTTTTCCGTATTAATAGGGACACCCTGGTGGACTGGAGTTGTAGTAAGTACGACTGACAAATGCAAGAAAATAAAATTGCAGGGTTTTCTATGTCTTACTTCTGTTCAGAGGATACATTTGGCAACAGTTATGTGTTGGCAACTTTCCACAAAGAATGATATGAACAGTCAGGGGCCGAAATTACCCCTTTTTATGCCCCATGAGCACCTCCGGGGGAAGCTAACGAGGCGCAATTAAATTTTCACCTGGGCAAGGGGGGTAATGGCACCTCCTGGGAAATTGCCCTGGGGGTTCAGGTAGCAGCGCGCCCCGTGATTAAAGCCCTGCCCTGGCAAACACCCGGTGACGATGCAATCGTCGTGCGTGCCGATCCCTTAACGACCTTTGTGCCCCGCGCGGGAAATTGCCCCGTGTGGATCGTGAAACTGGGACATCCCTGAAAGTGGAGGTCTTTAGTGCCCCTTGGCTGACTCTTGCATCGGCCCCACAATGCCGGCCCTCGTATCGACCAGGCAACCATCATGCAGCACAGCATTCCATTACAGGTGCCTGGCAGCTGGCCTGGTCGATCGCGTCCCTGATGGTGCTGTGGATTGGCCACTTATAGGCCTGCCGAGTGTACAGCGGCCCTCCCCTTTAAATGAAGTGCTCTGCGTAGCGCTTGCTTCCTGAGCATGACGCTGCACTCAACACCTCATTCCTGCCCCGGGAGTGCCCCTCCAAGGAAGTGGAGCACCGGAGACAGTGCTCCACTTCCTTGAAGGGGCACTCGGGCCCAATTCCGTTTTGGAGGTGGAATTTCCGGGATGGGTGATAAAAGTCCTGGCCTGGAAGATGGTGGTGCAGGGCAATTTTGGTCGCTCAGGTTTTGAACCAGGCATTAAACCCCTTGCATATGTTAATGAGGGGACATAGCCCCTATTATAGGAAGCCTCTACCAAATTGGACTTCCTTGAGCAGCCTGCTCCTCTCCAGTCTTCTTGTCATCGATGCAGCCAAGCAAACGGCCACCACCAAAAATTTTTTTTTTAAGCTTAACATAGAGCCATGAGGAAGAGAATTGTTCTTACTGGCACCAGGAACACTCCTGAATTCCATTGCTGCCCACCAGCTGCCCCCCTGTATTGTCCTCCCCCATCCCCCGGAGACTTACCTCAATGCCTCTGTCAGCGAGGCAGGTGGCCCCAAATGAATCCATTGGAGGCACCAGCAGCTTATAGAAAGTATTCAGATGAGCATCGAGGCGCATTTGTTGCAGATCTGAAACTGGGCAGTCGCAATTTCTACCCCCGTCCCTATTTTCTTTCCTCTGCCTGTGCTCAGCTACCTGATAACAGCTAGAACCACAACAGGAAGTTTAAGACTGGGCTCATTACCCAGCTCTCGAGAAGGGAAGATCCTCCTGGGTTCCTCTTTCTGATCATTATTCATCAACTCTTCAAATATTCAAGAACCAACAAGGTCAGTCTCAGCTGTGATGTCCCCGCCTTCATGGCCCAATCATAAGAACATAAGAAATAGGAGCAGGAGTAGGCCATTTGGCCCCTCGAGCCTGTTCCCCCATTCATTAAGATCATGGCTGATCTGATTCTGGCGTCAACTCCACTTCCCTATTTGCTCCTCCATAACCCTTGACTCCCTTATCATTAAAAATCAAAAATCTGTCTATCTCCAATCGACTGCCTCCATTCGCTCCCTTTAAATATTCAAACAGGAAGAATGGCTAAGTAAGGAACCAGAAGGAGGAACAGTGAATATGGAGAAAGTTTCTAACAAGTCTGTAGCTTGAGGGGGGGTGGGGGGCAGAGAATTGAGAAAAGGCAAGATCTCACATTTCAATGGCTATTCAATTATTTTACGTTTGCTCACTAATGTGAAATGTGTTTCTAAAGTTTATTATTGCAGGATCACTTGCTGTAGCTGTTGAGAATTCACCAACTGATTGTAATGTAAGTACTTGCTCAAACGATGGTTTTGACATTATTGGTTTACAAGATGACAAACCAGAAAGATGTTGTTACTGCTTATTTAGTCACACTAAACCGTTGTTATTTTAATTTGCACAAAATGAACATTATAGAATAGACTGAAGGGATAAGACGGTGCAGTGGATCAAAATTCTAACCTTCTACATCTTGGTCTTGAATTCAAATCCAGCCAATCAAAGTGGATGAATGTTGCCTTTCTCTCCTGGCACTTAAGTGGTGGACGAGGTGGTACAATGTACTTCTTTCTCTCAAACTATGGTACAAGTGAAGCCAGATAGATGATGAAAGAAAATTGTGTCCAATTTTGGAGTAGAGAGTGCAGCTAAACTGTGCTTTGCTTAACATGCAAATGTTCAATGGGACACTTTATGTGAAGCACTGCTCTATATATAACCCATGCTGAATCTGACCTTGGAATGATTGATGGGATAATATAGAGGGATTTTACTCTATATCTAACCCGTGCTGTACCTGCCCTGGGACTGTTTGATTGGCCAGTGTTGAGGCAGCTTTACTCTGTATCTAACTGATGCTGTACCTGAAATGGGACCGTTTGGGGCAGTGTAAAGAGAAGTTTAGTCTACATCCAGCCGATGCCGAGCATAATGTACGAGTACTTGATGGGACCACTGGACTCCTGAAATAGAAAGTCTTCCATTTGCCAGCAGTCATATCCCTCACCTTGAGGATCACACAATTCAACAAGAGTGCTACCGCTGTTTAATGGAAAAGATTCCAATTCAGGTGCGCAGTATCAACACAAATTACTCACAGAATAGGTATAGTGCATTTGACCTGCAGAGTTCACTCTACAGCATCTTAGCTTAATCTGAAACTAACATTGTTGTCTTTATAGTGACATCAGAAAGATGGCTACTCTACTTTGCTTGCAATGTGTGTTGGCCCATATATATTTAATGGAATAATCACAGTTGCATTTCTCAACCAACTCAATCAAAATCATGAAACAGTGCAACGCAGCCTTGTTAAATACATGACCGCATAAAACTTCTGGATATTGGCAGAAGTGGTGAATTATGTCCAATAAATTCTGTCTTGATTTATTGCCACAAATGTATCAATGTTTTACCATAATAATTTCTCATTCCAGAAATTCATCTTTTGATTTTGATTTTTTTTATTCTGCCACCTCGCACGTTTGCCCTCATCTGCCTTGTCAGTTCCTTTCATATTCTTTAAAAAAGCGTTAACTTTTCCCCTGAAAGGCTCCTCTTTATAAAAAAACATAGATTAGTTTCCATGTAGTCTGGAGAAGGATTGGGCTTGATGGGTCAAACAGCCTTTTTCTCCTTCCAAGTTTTACAATGTTCTTGTGTTCTGTAATGTGTTTGTTCTCAGATTAGAAGTTGTCTGTCAATTAAAATTATCAGTGTCATTTCCCCCTTTCCAGCTGTACTAATATATTTTATAAACATGGCAGTTCGAACTCCTTAACCTTACCTTACACCTTAAATGCTTTATATTGGAAACATAGTTGCTGGCCTCTCACGGACAATAATATACAAAGGTAGATCACAACACAACAAGCTTTCATATGTTGAACCTCTATCATAATTGTAAAAATCTACCTTCACATGATAAATGTTAATCAAAATACAATTAGATACCATTTTGGGAGCGGCAATACACTTTGGATGAATGAATTTGGATGGCCTTAGTCGCATTTCCTTACCCTAACTTTTCTTCAATCTAAAGGTGCCCTAAGATGTAAGTATTTAATCGCCTGCAGTAGCAAATTGGTTAATGCGTTTATATACAATTACTCTGTAATGTATCTTAATGGAACAATTCTGGATGTATTATGAATACTGGTTAATACTGAATTAGAGAGTAATCAAAGGGAAACTGTTTTTAATGATTGAAGGGTCGCTAACCAAAGGGCACAGTTTTAAGATGATGGGCAAGAGAAGTAGAAGCGAAATGAGGAAAACATTATTTACATAATGAGTGGTTACGATGTGGAATAAACTGCCTGATAGTGTGGTGTATACACATTCAATAGTAGCCTTCAACAGGAAAATTGGATAAATACTTGAAGGAAAAAAAAATTGCAAAGCTATGGGGAAAGAATTGGGGAGTGGGAATAATTGCTTTTCTCTTCGAAAGTGCAGGCACAGACACTATGAGCCGAATGACCACCTCCTGTGCTGTACTATTCTACGATTTTCTGATTAAGATTGTGCAGAAATCAATTTCATGGGAACATGTTAACCACTACAGTAGCAAAGTAAAATAGATCCAACTGTTACCTATATTGCTGAGGGAGCAGGATTATTGTTTGTGCAACGCACTAGACCAGAAGTATAGATGTCAGAATGACTGAATACTGTAGCTTGTTCGATTACCATTGGGAATAGGGGCATAGGTTTCAGTAGGAGCAGGCTTGATGGGCTAATTGGCCTTTCCTTCTGTCCAAATTTTCTGATATGTTCTGTAATGATTCTGTTTCCAGATCAAAGGTTGTCTATCAATGAACATCATCAGTGCCATTTTATGCTTACCCGCTGTAATAATTTATTCTGTAAACTTCCCATATCTAACATTGTGTAATTACTCAAGTCACTGCTCTCTAAATCAGGTGAGTGTCAAATTTATTGGTACTGATCCATAAATAAACAATATTTTACGTACTTGCTGTCCAATTGAATATATTTGTGTTTTACACTTTACAGGATGGCACAGTTGCATGTTTGGCCATACTTCTAATGCTGGTACTGCTTAACGCGGCGATATCCATTGCAATTTCAAGCTTTAACTGTAAAGCTATGACTTGTTGCAAAACAACACCAGTGGTAAGCTAAATAATGCATTGATCTATTGATTTAAAACTCTATCGGCACTGTGCATGTTAGTTCTTTCCCATTTTAGAAAAGCGTAAGTGATGTGCATCAACATGTCGACTACCTGTTTCACACCCAACCCAACTACATTCAATGGCAAGGCGTCGCATAAAACAGGCAACCAATGTGTTACTGTCCACTTCACACCTGACAGGAGCAGTTAAAATCGACTTCCCACAATTTATTTGTCCATCCACAGCCCAGCATTTCCACAATATAAAAATTGTGCTAATGAAGTGCTCTGGGCTGCAGCATACAGGTGACTTGGACTATCAAATCTGAACCGGTTTTCATTACTCCTCTTCCCATTTTTAAATAGCAGTCTGATCAGGTTTTTGCTGTGGTCAGTTGGTAGCACTCTTGCTCTCTGTGCCACAAAGTTTTAGTTTCATGTCCCAATCCAGAGACTTGAGCACAAATTCTAGGCTGACTCTCTCATTGCCAAGTCTGAGGGAGTGCTGAACTGTTGGAGGTGCTGTCTTTTCTGATCAGACAGTAAAACTAGGCTCCATTTGCATTCTTAGGTGGATGTAACTGAACTAATGACACTATTTTTCCCTCAATCAACATCAGAAAAACAGATTGTCTGATCATTATCACATAGCAGTTGATGGGAACTGGCTGTGCACAAATTGGCTACAGCATTTCCTACACTGCTGTTCAAAATTACTTCATTGTCTTAGAATACTTTGGAACCTCCTGAGGTTGTGAAAGGTGCTATAGAAATGCAAGTTCTTTCTTTTCCTTGTTCTTTCTAAACCCTTTTAAATCAAAATATCAACAGAAATTTTCAGCACAGAATTCCCATGAAATATGTTTTTACTGACCTCTCCAAACCTTTGTGCTAATTAGTGATTGACGTGTATTTGGTGCTTCTGTGAATATTCTGGCTTTGTATTTATCTGTGTGTTGCTGTGTGCTGGATGATGAATGTTTTCATTAACTTCTTCTGGACTATATATTTCCTTGAACCTGAGAGTTCTTTAACTAGTGTCACATTATAGGATAGTTAAGATGAACTTTGATGGCAATATTCAAAATGAGGTGGGGCATTGATGAGGTCAATTGAGGAAAATTATTTACACTCTTCAGTGACTTAAATAAAGGGCATAATTGCATTTCATGAGGAATGAAGGGAGAACTTTGGGATGTTATCTTATACAGATGGTTATTAGGCCATAAAAGCAATGGTGGAAGCAGTGTTCATGATAAATGGAATGTACATAAATACTTGTGGGAATAAAGGGAGAAGTGTGACATTAAACAACAGCATGCATCCCCTGGGAGGACAGGCGCACCAACATCAGCGTTCTCATTTAGGCTAACATCCCCAGTATTGAAACACTAACCACATTCGATCAGCTCCACTGGGCAGGCCACATAGTCCGTATGCCAGACATGAGACTCCCAAAGCAAATGCTCTACTCGCAGCTCCCTCACGGCAAATTAGCCAAAGGTGGGCAGAGGAAACGCTACAAGGACACCCTCAAAGCCTCCCTGATAAAGTGCGACATCCCCACCAACACTTGGGAGTCCCTGGTCCAAGACCACCCTAAATGGAGGAAGTGCATCCGAGAGGGCGCTGAGCACCTTGAGTCTCAACACGGAGAGCATGCAGAAATCAAGCGCAGACAGCGGAAAGAGCATGCGGCAAACCAGTCCCCCCCACCCCTTCCCTCAACGACTATCTGTCCCACCTGTGACAGAGTCTGTGGCTCTCGGATTGGACTGTTCTAGCACCAAAGAACTCACTTCAGGAGTGGAAGCAAGTCTTCCTCAATTCCGAGGGACTACCTATGATGATGATGCATTGATATAGCATAGTTCATGATCTCAGGATGTCCTAAATTAATTTACATACAATTAATTACTTTTGAAATGTAGTCACTGTTGTAATGTAGTAAATGCTGCAGTCAAGTTGTGCAGGACAATGGCCCACAAACAGCAATGTGATAATGACCAGATAATGGACCCGGTTGGAGGCTTCCTTCGGATGAACGCCTCCGACCCGAGAATTTTTTACGAATTTATCTGGTGATCCGGGAGGCGCCTGCAATTCCGGTGGGGAGGCCTTCTGCTCCCATGCTTCGGAGCGCGCTGCCATCCTCGACGTTCCGATGCAGAGCACAACCAATCAGGTCCAGTATTCTCATTAATAGCAATGAGAACTCCGTATCTGCAAATTTGTATTGCTATTAATGAGGGGGGAAAAAACAAACATACTAAACACAACATAAAAAATAAAAAATACACCTCACATATTTAACATTAATTGAAATTAAAGTTCATTAAATGTTTTAGAAAAAAAATATTTTTTGGTGATTTTTTTTTAAGTGTTTTAATTAGGGTTTAAAATTAACTTACCTTAGTGGACAAGGTTTTTAACATAAAAATGTATTTTTAAATTTTATTTTAAATATGGTTTTTTAATGTTTTAAAACATTTATGCTGGTAAAAGTAGGCTTTGCACCTGCTTTTACCAGGCAAAAGAGTTTGAAGGACATTTGCTGGGCAAGAGATTGCCAAGTAGCACAATCTGGCCCATGCAAATGTCCTTCTCCCGAAGGTGCGGAGGATCTGTCAATCCAGAACTTGATAGATCAGAAAAGTCGGTTATTGGCGCATGTACGTCGCGCGCTGAAAACCGACTTTTGTGATGCCTCCTCGTATACACGCCATACGGACCCGGTGAGGCAACAATTTCAGGGCCAAGGTGCCAAAGTCAAGGTCACTACGGGCACGTACGATGCACGTACGCTCCTGTAGAGACACCGCAAGTGCTGGTTCTCAGCGAGTGAAGAGCATGTTCCAAAATCTGCCATTTGCGAATGATCAGTACTTCTTTTGACAGTTCCAAAGCATCTCCGGAGAAGGGCCTTTGTGGACAGAGATTTGGGCTAATTGCCCAACTCTTGCCCAGTGAATGTCCTTCAAACTCTTATGTCTGATAAAAGCAGGTGTAAGGCTTGCTTTTACCAAATAGTGTTTTAAAAGCCTGAAAAATAAAATTTTATCAGTAATTTTTATACTAAAGACCCTGTCTATTAAGGTAAGAATATATTTACCCCTAGTAAAACTTATAAAAATAAATTGCAAAAAGCAAATTTGTTGTCTAAAACATTTCATTAAATCCAATATGTAATGTGTGGTGTTTTCCTAATTAATTATAATATTTATGTGTTTTTGGACATATCCCCATTCATAGAAATAGTGATCTCCCTACAAACGGAACTCACCATTAGTGTGAATGGGGATACGCCATTTAAATTGGTTGGTCCGGCACACATGATCCCAGGCTGTACATATGCTGGAATACGTGGGCCACTACGCTGAACTATGCAGCTAAGCCTCCGGATCCACCAGGTTATTTTTTTTTAAATTTGGTCAGAAGCCTCCGACCGCAATTTTTGGCCCATTCTGTTTTGCAGTGTTTTTGGTTGAGGGATAAATGTTGATAGCTCTGGCAGAGAGCCAGCAGAAGCGTTGGTGGCCAAATCTGGAAAATGGCAGGAGAATGGTCCCAAATGCTTTAGAGAGGTGACGGAGCCGCGATGGGCTGAATGGCCTCTGTCTGCACAAAATTTTTTTAAATTCTATTTATTCATGTAGTTATTTATTTTTCAGCCAATCATTCTGACGTATAGCAACCCATCGGCACAACCGAATCCCTCTCTTCAGCTCAATGGCAATCCTCCTCCCTATAACATGACAGTGATGGAAAATGTGTATGCTGGATACGAAGAAGTTTTGCCATAATTCTACTTAACATGAGTCAATCGCATGCTTCTTTCAGAACTTGGCCCAATATTATTAGTATGTACGTAAAGATTATTGTGCTCTGAACTCTTCTGTTCATTTTGTTCTTGGGCTTTAGGTTGTACTGCCAAGGCCACATCTATTGCCCAAACACTAGTTGCTTTGAGAAGGTAGCAGTGGTCTTTCTATCCTCGGCTGCTTCAGAGGGCATTAAGTTTCACCAACATACAGTGGACTAGAGTCTCATGTAGGTCATGACAATAGGGGTGCATGTTTTCTACCCTGTCACACATTAGTGAACCAGCATTGTTCCAACCATCCAGAAGTTTAATAACGATGTATTGATGGTGACATTGCACTCGTTCCTAGATATATTCAATTCAGGTTTGCAATTTGCCATATTAGAACGCTGAATTCAGGGCCAAAACGAATGCATTATTGGTACCCATGCCCGTTTGTCTCATGTCTCTACCAGTCATCTTTCCCGATTTGGAATCAATGGAAGTAAAAAGCGGGAGAAATGTAAAACAGGTAGCCAACTCAATATCGCTGATTTCACATATCGCACAATATCAAATTCAACCCAAGAGCGTCTACCCTGATTTTTACAGGTGTTCACAGAACAGTTCTTCATTTTGGAAACATTGTTAATCTGTTTAAATATAATTGGCCATATTACAAAGTAAAACTGACGTTGTCGATCCGCTACTCATTACTGAAACTGCCCAATGTTTATTTCCATTACCTGGGCGCTCTGTTGAAAATTGTGTACCAAGCAATTTCACTCAACAGGGTTAAGAAATTGCATCAGCAGGAATGCCAGTTGAATATTTAACACGGAGGAATTACAAACTAATATGTTAACAAATATCATGCAGAAATGGTAGCCAAAACGGATTTTAAAAAAAGCATACACTTGAAAGTTCACCCATATGTATTGGGAAATAACACACAGCGATTTCACTCAAGTGTGCTAACAGATGAATTTCACTCAAATATCACAAACCAGAGCACATGCACCAAAAAATAGCAGAGTGTCACCCAAACAAGTATAAAATCCCACAGCACCCACGTAACAAATAGGGGGGCTACAAACTATCAGATACTAAGCAGAGGAATGTCACATGAATGTGCGAACAAATAGTTCCCAGGAGGACTGTTACACAAACACTTTAACAAATAGTAAACACAAAAAAATGTCATCAGGACACATTAATAAACAGTACATAATAAAATCATCTGAACATGTTAACAAATAGAGCGCAGATAAATTTCACAAGCACATTAACAAATTCCACAGCGTGAGTTGTATCAAATACATTAAATCAATACTATACAAATATTGGTGCTGGCATAGTTTTATCTGCAGGTTATTTTACCCTGCAGATTTATCAATTAGATCGCTTGTGTTGAGATTCACAAGCTTGCTAATGTGGGTCGCCTTGCCACATTATCATGACAAAATATTCAGAAATGGAAAATGAGAAAGGAAGGGTTTAGAATGTAATGCTATTTTTCAATCAACTTGAAATGTAAAATGAAGACCAATGCCGAGACTCCTCTTCAAATTATTTTTTTTTGTATTAGATAGCCAGGGTTTTCTGATGTAACTATATTGCTGTGCTCTATAATAAATTGATGCAATGCTGCACTGTTCATTTGTTGTACCTTGAAAATAGCAGACTTTCAGCGAGTGGTGAGAGATGGTTGATTAGATTTGAATTTAAGGGACATAATCACTGCACAATTTGCCTTACCTCTGCACTGATGGAAATGTCCACATATTGCACCAGTTTCCTTTCTTAGATCTGTGCACTCCTTTATTATCTGTATTATTTGCTTACTCTTTTCAGCCTTATTCGCCACAACACTTTAAACACCTGAATTCTGTTCAACACTTCATTTCCGCGCTGCTCTCTGTAGATATTTCTTAGTTTGCAAATATAACCTAGGATGAAATGCCAGTGCCACATTGAGAGAGAGCTGCATTGTTGGAGAAGCTTTCCTTTAGATCAGACTTTAATCCCAAATCATTTCTATCTGTTCTGGCACTTCAGGCAGAATTAATAGCACAAAAACAGGGCATTTGGCTAAATTAATCTGTCATGATGTAAGCTCCACACAAGGCTCATCCTGCCTTACTTTATAAAACCCTAAAAGTAAAGAGTGCGGCCGTGAAATCCACCCCCCCCCCCCCACCCCATGTGACGCCTGCTAAGGCCAGTTTCGGCCAAAAAATTTGTGACTGCCTTGCTTCCAGCCATTGCCCAACTAGGGTCTTCAAGAGCACTTCTCCTACCAACCCTTAAGCAATGGCTGGCGTGGACACGATGGGCCAAAATGGCCTCCTTCTGCACTGTAGATTTCTATGTTTCTTTCTATGATTCTATATGTTCCATTGACTGTAGTTCTCTTCTAGTCCTCCTCTGTGTTCTCACTGCCTTCAGGTTTCAATAGCTGCTTCTCTTATATATTTTTTTCCCTTTCAAGTGCTGTGACAGCTGCAGCTGTCTGGACCCCACTACATCTCATTCTAACACTGCTGCCTCTGGCCTTCAATAGCACAGTCTACCTTTATTTTGCTATCCCCCCTTTTTGCAGAAAGAGCCAATTTTCTCTGAGAACTTCTAGACAGACAATCTTGTATTATTTAGCTTTAACGATAAGAAAATGATAAATGCTACAGTCCCTTATCTTGCTAATTAATAACTGTCCTTGGCTATAAGCTGGATTCTAAAAAAAACAGAGTATTCTCACTATTTCAGCACATTACAGCAGCAACACAATATTGGCTCAATTTACCATGATGCTTTGCTTCTCAGTTTTACCACAGTTAGCTAAGCTTACACACATTTTAGTTACTTTTATCACATAACAGTTAAAACACTATCACAACATGCAGGTAAGTTTTATCTTACAATATCGCCAGCTTGAGATGGAGGAATTCATTCCGATTCCTCACTTTATCATGATATTAGCTAGCCGTCTTATCTGGATTAACAGTAACATACCCAGACCAATTCACGACGTCTGATATCTATATGCTTTATGACACTAACTATGTCCTTTCTGAATTCTGGTCTGATTTTGGCTTTCCAAATTTACTCATTGTTATGGAATTTTGTGAACTAATTTTTTTTTAGTGCCGGTTAGTTATAAACATTGCCCTTTGCAACAAAGCATTTCTACATGGTCAAAATATAACATTTATCTCCTTAATTAAGGCAGAATCAAGACTTATTGATGAGTTGACTAACACTTTGAGAGTTCAAACATGTGAGACAAAATAATGCATTCAAAGAAAACTGACATTGTAAAGAAAGTTGAAGTTTAACATTTAAACAACAAGTAATGGACTTTAAAGATTCGCCAGATCTCTTTCACTCATATCCATCCACTGTGGATAACTCTTACTCTATTTATTTCTCCCTAATCTTCAATTTTTTTTTGCTTAAAAATACTTTCAATCCCTCTAACAGGTTCCAGTGTGTTTAACTCTCTGATTGTTTCATTTATTAGAAAGCTTCCCGATGGAGTATGTGCCAATGCAATGTGTCTGAGACCTGTTCTTCAGTGAAAATTCACCATGCATTTCGACATGCTAATTGCTTCATATACCACAAATCACGTCTGCACACTTACACCTGTATCGCGATGCCATCTGATACAAGCCATCTTGGGCTTTCAGGTGATCTTATCAAAAGATTGTCTGGGGATCTTTGCTCATCTTCCACGGCATGTTCCCGATGTCTTGGGTAGTGGCCAGGCTATCAATGATAAGTAGGCAAGGACAGAAATGTCTCCAAGAGAAAGCTATCAATTTACTATTCTTAACTACACTTTCCTGACTTTTATTAGAATGTTAGAAAAAATCCCATTGGGTGGTGTACTTTCCCTTGCATCTTAAGTGGGGCATCCCATTAATTGCTGCTCATATCTCATGAGCTCTGGAGTAGCCTTACTGTCCAATACAATGTTAAAAATAGAAAACATAGATCAAATGCTACCACTTGGTCCAAGTTATTAACATTTAAAAAAAACATATAATACCAGTTATGTCATGCCCGAAACCATTTCATCATTTCAAATTTATCTCAAATCGAAACAGCAGTATTGTTATACTGACAGGTTTTGTCAATGTTCAATTTTATTTTTCCCACAAACCTTTCTCTTTATACACAGCGATCATCCCCGTTAACTTCCATTAGATTTTCCTTTCCCGAGTGTTTGAATTGTACTTAAGAGACCAAGGAGTTAATTTGTCAAATCATAATAACACCCAATATCTTTAATATTTAGCAATTCAAAAGTGGTTCCTTGCTGAACTAAGAAAACACCTGTCAGTGTAAGGGATTAACTTGTTTCTAGGTTTATAAGAACGCAGAGCAAACATTATCTGACGTCATTATGTCACTTCACATAATTTCTTTTTTTAAATAAACCTTTCCCGATAGAAAACCTTTTTCTCACAGTCTTTTACCTTCAAAACTTCCTCTCATGATTTGACACGTCAATTTCAATTTCAATTTCAAAAACAAGTGACAGTTTACAAAGTGTCTTAATGTTACAGACATCAGTGCTCACAATCCAAATGCTCGCAATTCATTTCCAAGGTTACGTCCATATCTTATTTTGACTCCCACAAATGGCATTGCTGTCTCTCATCAGAGAAAACAGCATTTTAGAATGTTTCAAATTTTTGATTATTTCCTTTAAAAAAGTTTCCAAACCCAAGATTTTCCAATACAAGCACAAGGCGAATCAGCTCAAATATCTCAAAATTCTACTTTAAATACTGCCAATCTTGTTTTAAATGTCGTTTACTGAACTAGAAATGTTCACGTAATTTAAAATAAAATAATCCAAACAACCAAACACCATTTCTTATTTTTCCTCGCAAAAATCCTTATCAACATAGGGTATTCCATTTTTTTTCAATGTGGAAATCTTATGTCCGGAATTAGGGACATTCACACTTTGAATTAGGGGTGCGTGCAATAAAGGTGCAGCAGTTATAATGGGTGACTTTAATATGCACATAGATTGGGCTAACCAAACTGGAAGCAATACGGTGGAGGAGGATTTCCTGGAGTGCATAAGGGATGGTTTTTTAGACCAATATGTCGAGGAACCAACTAGGGGGGAGGCCATCTTAGACTGGGTGTTATGTAATGAGAGAGGATTAATTAGCAATCTCGTTGTGCGAGGCCCCTTGGGGAAGAGTGACCATAATATGGTGGAATTCTGCATTGGGATGGAGAATGAAACAGTTAATTCAGAGACCATGGTCCAGAACATAAAGAAGGCTAACTTTGAAGGTATGAGGCGTGAATTGGCTGGGATGGATTGGCGAATGATACTTAAGGGGTTGACTGTGGATGGGCAATGGCAGACATTTAGAGACCGCATGGATGAACTACAACAATTGTACATTCCTGTCTGGCATAAAAATAAAAAAGGGAAGGTGGCTCAACCATGGCTATCAAGGGAAATCAGGGATAGTATTAAAGCCAAGGAAGTGGCATACAAATTGGCCAGAAATAGCAGCGAACCTGGGGACTGGGAGAAATTTAGAACTCAGCAGAGGAGGACAAAGGGTTTGATTAGGACAGGGAAAATGGAGTATGAGAAGAAGCTTGCAGGGAACATTAAGACAGATTGCAAAAGTTTCTATAGATATGTAAAGAGAAAAAGGTTAGTAAAGACAAACATAGGTCCTCTGCAGTCAGAATCAGGGGAAGTCATAACGGGGAACAAAGAAATGGCGGACCAATTGAACAAGTACTTTGGTTCGGTATTCACGAAGGAGGACACGAACAACCTTCCGGTTATAAAAGGGGTCGGGGGGTCTAGTAAGGAGGAGGAACTGAGGGAAATCCTTATTAGCCGGGAAATTGTGTTGGGGAAATTGATGGGATTGAAGGCCGATAAATCCCCAGGGCCTGATGGACTGCTTCCCAGAGTACTTAAGGAGATGGCCTTGGAAATAGTGGATGCATTGACAGTCATTTTCCAACATTCCATTGACTCTGGATCAGTTCATATGGAGTGGAGGGTAGCCAATGTAACCCCACTTTTTAAAAAAGGAGGGAGAGAGAAAACAGGGAATTATAGACCGGTCAGCCTGACATCGGTAGTGGGTAAAATGATGGAATCAATTATTAAGGATGTCATAGCAGTGCATTTGGAAAGAGGTGACATGATAGGTCCAAGTCAGCATGGATTTGTGAAAGGGAAATCATGCTTGACAAATCTTCTGGAATTTTTTGAGGATGTTTCCAGTAGAGTGGATAAGGGAGAACCAGTTGATGTGGTATATTTGGACTTTCAGAAGGCGTTCGACAAGGTCCCACACAAGAGATTGATGTGCAAAGTTAGAGCACATGGGATTGGGGGTAGTGTACTGACATGGATTGAGAACTGGTTGTCAGACAGGAAGCAAAGAGTAGGAGTAAATGGGTACTTTTCAGAATGGCAGGCAGTGACTAGTGGGATACCGCAAGGTTCTGTGCTGGGGCCCCAGCTGTTTACACTGTACATTAATGATTTAGATGAGGGGATTAAATGTAGTATCTCCAAATTTGCGGATGACACTAAGTTGGGTGGCAGTGTGAGCTGCGAGGAGGATGCTGTGAGGCTGCAGAGCGACTTGGATAGGTTAGGTGAGTGGGCAAATGCATGGCAGATGAAGTATAATGTGGATAAATGTGAGGTTATCCACTTTGGTGGTAAAAACAGAGAGACAGACTATTATCTGAATGGTGACAGATTAGGAAAAGGGGAGGTGCAAAGAGACCTGGGTGTCATGGTACATCAGTCATTGAAGGTTGGCATGCAGGTGCAGCAGGCGGTTAAGAAAGCAAATGGCATGTTCGCCTTCATAGCGAGGGGATTTGAGTACAGGGGCAGGGAGGTGTTGCTACAGTTGTACAGGGCATTGGTGAGGCCACACCTGGAGTATTGTGTACAGTTTTGGTCTCCTAACCTGAGGAAGGACATTCTTGCTATTGAGGGAGTGCAGCGAAGGTTCACCAGACTGATTCCCGGGATGGCGGGACTGACCTATCAAGAAAGACTGGATCAACTGGGCTTGTATTCACTGGAGTTCAGAAGAATGAGAGGGGACCTCATAGAAACATATAAAATTCTGACGGGGTTAGACAGGTTAGATGCAGGAAGAATGTTCCCAATGTTGGGGAAGTCCAGAACCAGAGGTCACAGTCTAAGGATAAGGGGTAAGCCATTTAGGACCGAGATGCGGAGGAACTTCTTCACCCAGAGAGTGGTGAACCTGTGGAATTCTCTACCACAGAAAGTTGTTGAGGCCAATTCACTAAATATATTCAAAAAGGAGTTAGATGAGGTCCTTACTACTAGGGGGATCAAGGGGTATGGCGAGAAAGCAGGAATGGGGTACTGAAGTTGAATGTTCAGCCATGAACTCATTGAATGGCGGTGCAGGCTAGAAGGGCCGAATGGCCTACTCCTGCACCTATTTTCTATGTTTCTATGTTTCTATGTTTCTATGAATTAACCAGAATTTCACCATGGCCACAATGAAAGTTGGGTTTTCATAGGTTAATTAACCTCAATAATTCCAATCAAAATTCAGACCAATATCTTATCAACTAAATACAATACAGCACAGATAATATAAAATAAAATAACAGAATAAGTTACATCACTTATCATATTCTTCTTCCTTCAGATGCCTTTCCAATTGACTGCAAAAATACTGAACATAACTGGAGAAACATTAGTTTTTGTATTTAACATACATCATGCACATTCTACACAAAAATAAAAAGAGGGCAGAGCTTCTGTTAGCTTGTAGTTCTGAGAAATTCATGCAGGCTTTTTTTCAAAAGGGGCAGGATCTTTCTCTTCTCCTTTCTTTATCTCATTCATAGAATAAATTTAGTATCTTTCAACCCAATGTAATCAATGATTATGTTTTTTGACAAGTAAGTGGGCATCTTGGGTTTGCAATAACCACATTGAAAAGACAGTGCTTTGTTACGATTCAGATTAATTTAAACCGAGACCATACATTTTTATTTAAACCATATAAGAAAATTGCAAAGTTTTACTGTAATCCGATTATAACATTCAAATTCATTTTTTTTAGCAACTTTAACTTCAAGGCTGAAGTTTATCTTTGTTAAACAAACCATCTTTTGTGCATTTCATAGCTGCATAAATCATAATGAAAATAAATCCGCACCTGCATTTCTAACTTAAAATGTAATTCAATTCTAGCTACATAATGACCATTTTAACACTCAAGTTATTCACACTTTGGTAAAACTTCCCACATCCATGACAAAAGGGTTAACCAGCTAGCTTTTGCACAGAAAAGTGTGTAGAGCTTAAACAAACATAACAGACACATTCTTTTAAAGACAGAAATTCACATAAACCTTTCACTTAACAAAGCTAACCTTTCTCTTTCTCGGCACAAAAGCTGCAGCTTCTGTGTCAGTTCCATTTTCTCTTTATATTTAGTATTCTCAGCAAATTATTTTCTGCTTTCCCACTCTATCTCCTACACTCTCTCCTGTACTTTATGCTGTTTCTCAAGTCTCCCCACTTCGCACAGAGGTGGGTTGTCTTAGCTTGATTCTAACTGGCTTCTTTAAGATTCTGCAGCACCGAGCCTACCTGGACTGCTTTCTGTTGTTGTATTGGAGGCAAGTTGGCCCTGCAGATGGTCAATCTGATTCTGTTGTTCAAGCATTCTATCCTTCTGCTTGAGGATAACAACACTATCTCTCTCCAGGCAGTACATCGCTGCAAATGCAATCAAACCTATTGCTTTATCTGCTTTCCATTCTTAGCCTTAACCTCCTTTTCGATGACCACAGCCTCCAAAGATACTTCCTTTCAAAGATTCCCTTTCGGCATCTTGGTTTACTGAAGAGATATTATTGTATAATTTAAACTAACTCTCCCTCTCACGAGGTTAACCCCACAAGAATTAATTGTTTGCCCCAACAAAACCCATGATGCTGCTGCCTTATTTACAATAAACCTGGTTTCAGTTGTGGTCAAAGACCCTTCGTGGTCGCCAGTTATAAGGTCTGTAAGATCTGGCAGAAGAGACTTTTCCGTGACTACAACAAACCATGCTGGGTACAGGTATATTTTTTATAAGCGCATCAGATTTTATTAAGTGGTTTACTTCCAGTACAAAGAAATAATACTTAACAATGCGATAGTCGACAGTCTGTTTGCTTGAAACCTCAATGGAAACCCACTGCGTGATTGCAGCATGGTCTCTTGCTATGTTTTGTTGTCTATACTTCTCTTCTAGTCTTCCTCTGTGTTCGCGCAGCCTTCGGGGTTCAATAGCTGCTTCTCTTATACTTTTTTCCATTTCAAGTGCTGTGATATCATGCAGCTGTCTGCGCACAACTATATCTCATTCTAACAATCCCACATCTGACCTTCAATAGCACAGTCTACCATTATCTTGCTATCCTCCCTTTTTGCACAAGGAACCATTTCTCTCTGAGAACTTTTACACAGATAATCTCGTATTATTTAGCATTACTGATAAGAAAATTATACATGAAGCAGAAGTTTATCTTTAATTAATAACTGTCCTTGGTTATAAGCTGGATTCTAACAGAGTATTCTCACTAATTCAGCACATTACAGCAGCCAACACAATATTGGCTCAATTTACCATGATGCTTTTCTTCTCAGTTTTTACCAAGGATAGCTAAACTTACACATATTTTAGTAACTTTTTTCATCTAACAGTTAAACAAAAGCATTATAAAAACACTTACAAAATTGGTGGGCATAGTCTATAGGCCCCCTAAGGGTAGCAACTCTGTTGGTCAGAGCAAAAACCAGGAAATAGTGGGGGCTTGTAAAAAGGGAACAGCAATAATCATGGGTGATTTTAATCTCCATATTGATTGGACAAATCAAATTGGTCAGGGTAGCCTTGAGGAAGAGTTCATAGAGTGCGTAAGAGATGGGTTCCTTGAGCAGAATGGAATGGAACCAACCAGGGGGCAGGCTATCTTGCAGCTGGTCCAGTGTAATGAGACTGGATTAATAAACAATCTCCTAGATAAGGATTCCCTCGGAATGAGTGATCATAGCATGAGTGAATTTCAAATTCAGATGGAGGATGAGAAATTTGGATCTCTAACCAGCGTACTAAGCTTAAATAAAGAAAACTATGAAGGCATGAGGGCAGAGTTGAGTAAAGTGGACTGAGAAAATAGATTAAAATGTAGGATGGTTGATGAACAGTGGTGTACATTTAAGGAGATATTTCACAACTCTCAAGAAAAATATAATCCAGTGAGGAGGAAAGGGTGTAAGAGAAAAGAAAGCCATCCGTGGCTAACTAAAGAAATAAAGGACAATATCCAATTAAAAACAAGGGCATACAAAGTGGCCAAAACTAGTGGGAGGACAGAAGAATGGAAAACTTTTAAAAGCCAGCAACGAACGACTAATAAAATTATTAAAGGGAAGATAGACTATGAAAGTAAACTAGCACAAAATATAAAAACAGATAGCAAGAGTTTCTATAGGTATATAAAAATGAAAAGAGTGGCTAAAGTAAATGTTGGTCCCTTAGAGGACTAGACCGGGGAATTAGTAATGGGGAACATGGAGATGGCAGAAACTCTGAACAAATATTTTGTATCAGTCTTTATGGTAGAGGACACTAACAATATTCCGACAGTGGGTAGTCAAGGGGTTATTGGGGGGGAGGAACTTAACATAATCACAATCGCTAAGGAGGTTGTACTCAGTAAGATAATGGGACTAAAGGCAGATAAATCTCCTGGACTTGATGGCTTGCATCCTAGGGTCTTAAGAGAAGTAGCGGTAGGGATTGTGGATGCATTGGTTGTAATTTACCAAAATTCCCTGGATTCTGGGGAGGCCCCAGCAGATTGGAAAAGTGCAAATGTAATGCCCCTAGTTAAAAAAGGAGGCAGACAAAAAGCAGGAAACTATAGATCAGTTAACCTAACATCTGTGGTTGGGAAAATTTTGGAGTCCATTATTAAAGAAGCAATAGCAGCACATTTGGAAAAGCAAAATTCGATCAGGCAGAGTCAGCATGGATTTATGAAGGGGAAGTCATGTTTGACAAATTTGCTGGAGTTCTTTGCGGATGTAACGAACAGGTGGATAAAGGGAAAACAGGAGATGTGATATATTTGGACTTCCAGAAGACATTTGACAAGGTGCCACATAAAAGGTTACTGCACAAGATAAAAGTTCACGGTGTTGGGGGTAATATATTAGCATGGATAGAGGATTGGCTAATGAACAGAAACCAGAAAGTAGGGTTAAATGGTTCATTCTCTGGTTGGCAACCAGTAACTAATGAGGTACTGCAGGGATCAGTGCTGGGACCCTAACTATTTACAATTTATATTAACGACGTGGAAGAAGGGACTGAGTGTAACATAGCCAAATTTGCTGATGATACAAAGATGGGAGGAAAAGCAATGAGTGAGGAGGACACAGAAAATCTGCAAAAGGACATAGACAGGCTAAGTAAGTGGGCAAAAATTTGGCAGATGGAGTATAATTTTGGAAAATGTGAGGTCATGCACTTTGGCAGAAAAAAATAAAAGAGCAAGATATTATTTAAATGGCGAAAGATTGCAAAGTGCTGCAGTACAGCGGGATCTGGGGATACTTGTGCATGAAACACAAAAGGATAGTATGCAGGTACAGCAAGTGATCAGGAAGGCCAATGGTATCATGGCCTTTATTGCAAAGGCGATGGAATATAAAAGCAGGGAAGTCTTACTACAGCTATACAAGGTATTGGTGAGGCCACATCTGGAATACTGCATGCAGTTTTGTTTTTCATTTTTACGAAAGGATATACTTGCTTTGGAGGCAGTTCAAAATGGTTTACTGGGTTGATTCCGGGAATAAGGAAAGTTCATTACTTATGAGGAAAGTTTGAGTAGGTTGGGCCTCTACTCATTGGAGTTCAGAAGAATGAGAGGCGATCTTATCAAAACATATTAGATTATGAGGGGCTTGACAACATGGATGCAGAGAGAATGTTTCCACTGATGGGGGAGACTTGTACTAGAGGGCATGATCTTAGAATAAGGGGCCGCCCATTTAAAACAGAGATGAGGAGAAATTTCTTCACTCAGAGGGTTGTAAATCTGTGGAATTCGCTGCCTCAGAGAGCTGTGGAAGCTGGGACATTGAATAAATTTAAGACGTAAATAGACAGTTTCTTAAACGATAAGGGGATAAGGGGTTATGGGGAGCGGGCGGGGAAGTGGAGCTGAGTCCATGATCAGATCAGCCTTGATCTTATTGAATAGCGGAGCAGGCTCAAGGGGCTGTATGGCCTACTCCTGTTCCTCTTTCTTATGTTCTTAACTTCAAGTAACATATCCCACTATCTGCACCACTAGTCCCACACACAGCTAAATGCAGCACACACACATCACTCACTTACTAACAATCTCTACAGAACATGACTCATGCCTCACATTCATAGCTTCATCTCACCCACACAAACTTACCACTGCTGCAATCTTCACACCGACATCACACATCTTGCAGAGTCAGCCAGCTATTCAACCATAACAGGCATATCATCCAACGCTTTGCACCACATTCACTGACAAACTTCTCTTTCTCTTGCAGACCTAGGTGGCACATAACAATTGTGAGAAGTACCAGACAGGCGGAGGGGAGGCATGTCTTCAGAATCTCACTGAGTTGGAGGAGACGGTGCTGGAGACGATTGGAGGGGCCATCAATGATGCTGTGGCAACCGGCGAGGTTGAAAGCATTGCTAATGATGGTAGGTTCATAACTAATCCGTCTTCTCACATCCCACTTCCTTCCCCTCATGGCAGAAACTTCTCTCACTTACAAGCTGCCGATACTGTAAGCATTTTGTTTTCCATGCCTGCCCTCACCACAATCCAACCATTGAGACTTTCTCCTTTCAGATACCCAAGAACTGGCCTAGTCCAGGCTGTCCCCGATATAGTAGAGGAGGAGAGTAAGGGAGAAGATTGTCACTCGATCTGACACTCCCAGACATCAGATCAGAAAATGGAACTGCACGTATTTTAGAGCAGAGTATAGAGGCAGGATCTGCAGGTGGTGAGTCACAGGCACGAGTGTGCTGCAGACAGGGCAGCGGCAAAGGGTAGCTCAACTTCCAGCTCCCTGGAGGGCAAAGTCACGCAGGAGTTCTGCTGCACAGAACTTTGATGATGACATCGATGGGGAGGCATTACGAAACAGGGTGATGGGCATGCACACAGAAATGCTTGGGGTAATGGCAGGGAGCCATTTTTATGTGTCAAGCTGCATGGAGGAGTCTGCCTCCAACATTGCACAGGACTTTGCATGGAGCCTGGGCCCTATGATTTCCAGGATGGAAGTAATGGGCAACGCCAGTAGAACACTTATGGACCCATCAGCAATGCTGGCTGTGATGGGCAATATTGCTGCTTCCATTGCAGCAAAAACAGAAGTGATCCAGCATCTGTATGCTGCACTGGACGCTCAGACAGCTTTCAAGCATGCTCTGTTTGCTGCCACGCAAGCGCAAACTGCTGCCATTAAGGCTGTGTTTAAGTGTGTGGAAATTGGCTCACTGGGTCTCACAGCTGTGCAGCAAAATGCAGGGAATAGATAGACGTTTCTGCAGCCGCAATCAAGACTCCAGGATGGTATGTTGCCTCCCTGGTGCAAGGGTCAAGGATATCTCGGAGCGGTCGCAGGACATTTTGAAGGGGGAGGGTGAACAGCCAGCTGTTGTGGTGCATATAGATACCAACGATATAGGTAAAAAACAGAATGAGGTCCTACAAGCTGAATTTAGGGAGCTAGGAGTTAAATCAAAAAGTAGGATCTCAAAGGTAGTAATCTCAGGATTGCTACCAGTGCCACGTGCTAGTCAGAGTAGGAATCGCAGCATAGCTCAGATTAATACGTGGCTTGAGGAATGGTACAGAAGGGAGGAATTCAAATTCCTGGGACATTGGAACCAGTTCTGGGGGAGTTGGGACCAGTATAAACTGGACAGTCGGCACCTGGGCAGGACCGGAACCAATGTCCTAGGGGGAGTGTTTGCTAGTGCTGTTGGGAAAGGGTTAAACTAATATGGCAGGGGGATGGGAACCTATGCAGGGTGACAGAGGGAAGTAGAATGGGGGCAGAAGCAAAAGATAGAAAGAAGAAAAGTAAAAGTGGAGGGCAGAGAAACCCAAGGCAAAAATCAAAAAGGGCCACATTGCAGCAAAATTCAAAAAGGGCAAAGTGTGTTAAAAAGACTAGCTTGAAGGCTCTGTGCCTCAATGCGAGGAGTATTCATAATAAGGTGGACGAATGAACTGCACAGGCAGCAATTAATGAATATGATATAACTGGCATCACGGAGACATGGCTCCAGGGTGAACACGGGTAGGAACTCAACATCCAGAGGTATTCAACATCCAAGAAGGATGGACAGAAAGGAAAAGGAGGTGGGGTAGCATTTCTGATTGAAGAGGAAATTAACGCAATAGTAAGGAAGGACATTAGCTTGGATGATGTGGAATCTGTATGGGTGGAGCTGCGGAATACCAAAGGGCAGAAAATGCTAATGGGAGTTGTGTACAGACCACCAAACAGTAGTAGAGAGATTGGAGACAGCATCAAACAAGGAATTAGGGATGCATACAATAAAGGTACAGCAGTTGTCATGGGCGACTTTAATCTACATATAGATTGGGCTAACCAAACTGGTAGCAACACAGTGGAGGAGAATTTCCTGGCGTGTATTAGGGATGGTTTGCTGGACCAACATGTCGAGGAACCAACTAGAGGGCTGGCCATTCTAGACTGGGTGATGTGTAATCTGTCTTGGTAGTCTGTCATATCCAACAAAGACATTGATGTGCTAATCATCAATAGCTTGTGTCTTCAAGTGGCTGTATTGGCCAATTCTGGATGCACTTCGTCTCTTGCATGTCAGACAAGTGAAGTTCAATGTGCCTGATGCTGACAGTACTGCCACCTGATGTCGTCTATCTCTAGTGTCCCGCAAGCATTGACATCGGCTTTCTTTGAAGGTCTGGCAGGCAGTCCTGAGGGTTGGCCACTGGATTTTATTAGCTGCTGAATTCTCGAGGTCCTTTGGTCGGATGCCACAGTACTGGAGGTTAGCCTTGATGCAATCTTTGTAGCACTTGCAGGGGCGCTGCTGGTGTCTTTGACCTTCACAGAGCTCGCCGTGAAGAAGCTGACGAGGGATCCTTGAATCATCCATGCGGATGACATGTCCAGCCCACCGGAACTTGGCTCACATGATCATCACCTCGATGTGTAATGAGAAAGGACTAATTAGCAATAATATTGTGCGAGACCCCTTGGGGAAGAGTGGTCATAAAATGGTAGAATTCTTTATTAAGATGGAGAGTGACAAAGTTCATTCAGAGACGAGGAACCTGAACTTAAGGAAAGGTAACTTCGATGGTATGAGACGAGAATTGGCTAGAATAGACCTGCAAATGATACTTAAAGGGTTGATGGTGGATAGGCAATTGCAAACATTTAAAGATCACATGGATGAATTTCAACAGTTGTATATCCCTGTCTGGAGTAAAAATAAAATGGGGAAGGTTGTTCAACTGTGGCTAACAAGACAAATTAAGGATAGTGTTAAATCCAAGGAAGAGGCATATAAATTAGGAAGAAAAAGCAGCAAACCTGAGGACTGGGAGAAATTTAGAATTCAGCAGAGGAGGACAAAGGGTTTAATTAGGAGGTGAAAAATAGAGTATGAGAAGAAGCTTGCCGGGAACATAAACACTGACTGCAATAGCTTCTATACATATGTGAAGAGAAAAAAATTAGTGAAGACAAATATAGCTCCCTTGCATTCACATTCAGGTGAATTTATAATGGAGAACAACGAAATGGCAGACCAGTTGAACAAATACTTTGGTTCTGTCTTCATGAAGGAAGGCACAAATAACCTTCCGGAAGTACCAGGGGACCGAGGGTCTAGTGAGAAGGAGGAACTGAAGGATATCATAATTAGCCGGGAAATTGTGTTAGGGAAATTGATGGGATTGAAGGCCGATAAATCCCGGGGCTTGATAGTTTGCATCCCAGAGTACTTAAGGAAGTGGCTCTAGAAATAGTGGATGCATTGGTGATCATTTTCCAACAGTCTATCGACTCTGGATCAGTTCCTATGGGCTGGAGGGTAGCGAATGTAACATCACTTTTTAAAAAAGGAGGGAGAGAGAAAACGGGTAATTATAGACCGGTTACCCTATAATCATTAGTGGGGAAAATGTTGGAATCAATTATTAAAGATGAAATAAGCGCATTTGGAAAGCAGTGACAGGATCGATCCAAGTCAACATGGATTTATGAAAGGGAAAGCATGCTTGACAAATCTTCTGGAATTTTTTGAGGATGTAACTAGTAGAGCAGACAAGGGGGAACCAGTAGATGTGGTGTATTTAGAATTTCAAAAGGCTTTTGACAAGGTCCCACACAAGAAATTGGTGTGCAAAATTAAAGCACATGGTATTGGGGATAATGTACTGACATGGATAGAGAACTGTTTGGCAGACAGGAAACAGAAAGTTGGGATAAACAGGTCCTTTTCAGAATGGCAGGCAGTGATTAGTGGGGTATCGCAGGGCTCAGTGCTGAGACCCCAGCTCTTTACAATATACATTAACAATTTGGATGAAGGAATTGAGTGTAATATCTCCAAGTTTGCAGATGACGCTAAACTGGGTGGTGGTGTGAGCTGTGAGGGGGACGCTAAGTAGCTGCAGGGTGACTTGGACAGGTTAGGTGAGTGGGCAAATGCATGGCAGATGCAGTATAACGTGGATAAATGTGAGGTTATCCAATTTGGGGGCATAAACACGAAGGCAGAATATTATCTGAATGGCGGCAGATTAGGAAAAGAGGAGGTGCAATGAGACCTGGGTGTCATGGTACATCAGTCATTGAAGGTTGGCATGCAGATACAGCAGGTGATGAAGAAGGCAAATGGTATGTTGGCCTTCATAGCTAGGGATTTTGAGTATAGGAGCAGGGAGGTCTTACTGCAGTTGTACAGGGCCTTGGTGAGGCCTCACCTGGAATATTGTGTTCAGTTTTGTTCTTCTAATCTGAGGAAGGACGTTCTTTCTATTGAGGGAGTGCAGCGAAGGTTCACCAGACTGATTCCCCGGATGGCTGGACTGACATATGAGGAGAGACTGGATCGACTGTGTCTTTATGCATTGGAGTTTACAAGGATGAGAGGGGATCTCATAGAAACATATAAAATTCTGACGGGACTAGACAGGTTAGATGCAGGAAGAATGTTCCTGATGTTGGGGAAGTCCAGAGCCAAGCGACACAGTCTAAGGATAAGGGGTAAGCCATTACGACTGAGATGAGAAGAAACTTCTTCACTCAGAGAGTTGTTAACCTGTGGAATTCCTACCACAGAGAGTTGTTGATGCCAGTTCATTGGATATATAAATAAGAACATAAAAATTAGGAACAGGAGTAGGCCATCTAGCCCTTCGAGCCTGCTCAGCCATTCAACAAGATCATGGCTGATCTGGCCATGGACTCAGCTCCACTTACCCGCCCGTTCCCCATAACCCTTACTTCCCTTATTAGTTAAAAATCCATCTATCTGTGACTTGAATACATTCAATGAGCTAGCCTCAACTGCTTCCTTGGGCAGAGAATTCCACAGATTCACAACCCTCTGGGAGAAGAAATTCCTTCTCAACTCGGTTTTAAATTGGCTCCTCCGTATTTTGAGGCTGTGCCCCCTAGTTCTAGTCTCCCCAACCAGTGGAAACAACCTCTCTGCCTCTATCTTGTCTATCGCTTTCATTCTTTTAAATGTTTCTATAAGATCACCCCTCATCCTTCTGAACTCCAACAAGTAAAGACCCAGTCTACTCAATCTATCATCATAAGGTAACCCCTCATCTCCGGAATCAACCCAGTGAATCGTCTCTGTACCCCCTCCAAAGCCAGTATATCCTTCCTTAAGTAAGGCGACCAAAACTGCACACGGTACTCCAGGTGCGGCATCACCAATACCCTATACAGTTGCAGAAGGACCTCCCTGCTTTTGTACTCCATCCCTCTCGCAATGAAGGCCAACATTCCATTCGCCTTCCTGATTACCTGCTGCACCTGCAAACTAACTTTTTGGGATTCATGCACAAGGACCCCCAGGTCCCTCTGCACTGCAGCATGTTGTAATTTCTCCCCATTCAAATAGTATTCCCTTTTTTTGTTTTTTTTCCCAAGGTGAATGACCTCACACTTTCCGACATTGTATTCCATCTGCCAAACCTTAGCCCATTCGCTTAACCTATCTAAATCTCTTTGCAGCCTCTCTGTGTCCTCTACACAACCCGCTTTCCCACTAATCTTTGTGTCATCTGCAAATTTTGTTACACTACAATCTGTCCCCTCTTCCAGGTCATCTATGTATATTGTAAACAGTTGTGGTCCCAGCACCGATCCCTGTGGCACACCACTAACCACCGATTTCCAACCTGAAAAGGACCCATTTATCCCGACTCTCTGCTTTCTGTTCGGCAGCCAATTCTCTATCCATGCTAATACATTTCCTCTGACTCAAGAGGAAGTTAGATATGGCCCTTACGGCTAAAGGGATCAAGGGGTAAGGAGAGAAAGCAGGAAGGGAGTACTGAGGTGAATGATCAGCCATGATCTTATTGAATGCTGGTGCAGGCTCGAAGAGCTGAATGGCCTAATCCTGCACCTATTTTCTACGTTTCTATGTGTCTATGCTCCAATGGATGGATAGGAATGCTGAGGCGCTGCCCTGGGGGTGTGGCAGAGGTGCCAATGTGCAAGAATCTATTGTACTCTGAGGATGGCAGCATTCCTATTCCCACCCCTGCCATTCCATCACGGCTCTTGCTGCAGCCTGGCAGCCTGTCAGTCCAGACTGCAGCCGCTCATGCCGAAGTGGTGCATTCAGACCTCTGCCTTCTAGACACTGAGCTGCAAGAGGTTGTCCTCCAAGGCCATCTGCAGTGTCCCCCATGGAAACTCAGCAGCCTTCCATCAGCCATGCTGCAACCACTAGGGTAGCACTGCTTTGGGGCTCTAGAGTAGACAAAGGAATACGAAAGACAGACACTGAAGGATTGGACAAGAGTGATTAGTTGACCTTGTTATGTTGTTTTGGATTGATTAATTTATAAATTTTGTTTTGGAATGTTTATTTTCTGATAACTCTCATTTCAGATTTGTGCCCAAGACGATGCTGTGATGTTCCACGACAGGGGGATGGTAAGGTGGGGAAGTGCTAAGCAATGAAGATCTGGGGTTTCATTCAGGAGAACCAGATACTGAAGCCGTGCGTACGGCACCCATCCAGAATGGGGATCTGCTGCCTGTCTCTTCCCTTCCTCCTCCTCCCCATCCTCCTTCTCTTCCTCCTCCTCCTTCTGAAGTGGTTGCAGAACCCATGGTGACAACATCTGTGCCTTCAAAATGGCCAAATTGTAGATACAGCAGATCGCCATGACATTTTGCACTGACTCTGATGTGCACTGGAGGGCTCCTTGTGAGCCGTCATGGCATTCTCCATCGTGATATGTTAGGTGTGTTTGCACATCACCTGCACGTTAAGTGAGTAGTAACCTTTGAGTTTCTGATACGTCTCAGGATTAATATACGGGGTCCGCAAAGCCACATGTGAGTATTAGATGGTGCCCTGCACCATGAGGAATCCTGAAATCCCATTAAAGCTACATGCATGAAACTTCTGCTTCTCTCTGTTCAGAGAGAAGACAATGGAGTCCCTTTTCCTTCAGTACCGAGCCTATGTACTGTCACAGATGCAGCGATGTACAGCGAATTCGGAGATGTTTCTTCAATGTCTCCTGCTGCAGACTGCAAGGATCCAGTGGGGAAGAAAATTTAGGGTTACCTTGACTTGGAGGGCCACTGGCAGTGCGGTCATTGCCCTGCAGTGAGGCTGCAGTTCAGGTTCCAAGAGGTGGCAAAGTTCTATAACTACCTCCTCGATGAAAGGTTCTATGACCACAGCCTTAGGAAAGCAAGGAGCGAGCATGAAAGACTGTTGGCAAGTAAAATCAGGGAACACCCATAGATGTTTTATAAATATATTAAGAGTAAGAAGATAACGAGAGAAAGAATGGGGCCTTTTAGAGGCCATAAGGAAATCTGCATATGGAGGCAGAAGACATGGGTATGATTCCGAGTGAGTACTTTGCATCTGTTTTCACAAAAGAGAGGGGCGATGCAGACTTTTCATGAGGGAGGAGGAGTGTGATTAAAAAATAGTGAGAGAGGAAGCATTAAGCGGCTTAGCAGCTTTTAATGTGGATAAATCCCCAGGCCCGGATGAAATGAACCCCATGCTGTTAAGAGAAGCAAAAGGGGAAATAGCAGAGGCTCTGACCATCATTTTCCAATTCTCTTTGGCTACAGATTTGGTGCCAGAGGACAGGAGGACTACTAATGTTATACCTTTATTTAAAAAGGGAGAAAGGAATGGACCGAGTAATTACAGGCCAGTCAGCCGAACTTCGGTGGTGGGAAAATTATTGGAAAATATCCTGAGGGATGGAATAAATCTTCATTTTGAAAGACAGAGACAGTCAGCATGGATTTGTTAAGGGAAGGTCGTGTCTGACTAAATTGATTGAATTTTTCGAGACGGTAACCAGAAGGGTCGATGAAGGCAGTGCAGATGATGTAGTGTATATGGATTTTAGCAAACTTTTGGTAAGGTCCCACATGGCAGACTGGTCATGAAAGTAAAAGCCCATGGGATCCAGGGCAAACTGGCAAGTTGGATCCAAAATTGGCTCAGAGGCAGGAAGCAATGGGTAATGGTTGATGTTTTTTTTTGTGACAGGAAAGCTGTATCCAGTGGGGTGCCGCAGGGCTCAGTGCTCAGTCCCTTGCTTTTTGTGGTATATATCATTGACTTGAACTTGAATGTTGGAGGTTTGATTCGGACATTTGCAGATGACACTAAAATAGGCTGTGTGATTGATAATAAAGAAAGCTGTGGATTGCAGGATGATATCAGTGTACTAGTCAGATGGGCAGAACAGTGGCAAATGGAATTCAATCCGGATAAGTGTGAGGTAATAAATCTAGGGAGGTCTAACGAGGCAAGGGAATTCACATTAAATGGTAAGACACTGAAAAGTGTAGAGGAACAAAGGGACCTTGGAGTGCAGGTCCTCAGATCCCTGGCGATAGCAGGCCAGATACATAAGGTGGTTAAGAAGGCATATGCAATACTTGACTTTCTTAGTCAAGGCATGAAATACAAAAGCAAGGAGGTTATGCTTGAACCGTATAAAACACTGGTTAGGCTGCAGCTGGAGTACTGTGTACGGTCTGGTCACCACATTACAGGAAAGATGTGATTGCACTGGAAAGGATGCAGAGGAGATTTAAAAGAATGTTGCCTGGACTGGAGAATTTTTGCTATGAAGAAAGATTGGAAATGATGGCTCTGTTTTCTTTGAAACAGAGGAGGCTGAGGGGAGACCTGATTGAGGTGTATAAAATTATTAGGGGCCTGGATAGAGTGGATAGGAAGCACCTGGTTCCATTTGTAGAGGGGTCACCAACCAGGGGCATAGATTTAAAGTAATTGGGGTGAGGTTTAGAAGAGATACAACGGAAATTTTCTTCACTCAGATGGTGGTGGGAGTCTGGACTTCATTTCCTGAAAGGGTGGTATAGGGAGAAACCCTCACAACGTTTAAAAAATATTTGAATGTGCACTTAAAGTGCTGAAACCTGCAGGGCTACGGACCAAGAGCTAGAAAGTGGGATTTGGCTGGATAGCTCTTGGTCAGCCGGCGGGGACAGGATGGGTCGACATGGCTGTAAATTTCTATGATTCTATGAAACAGAGGCTCCCAATACACTGCTCCTGGCTTAAGGGCTGGTAGGAGAAGTGCACTTGAAGACACTAGGTGGGAAATGCCCGGAAGCAAGCCATCCGATTTGTTTTTACTGAAAATGGCTTCAGCAGCCAGCACTAAGGGGGGGGGAGCGGATTTCGCGGCTGCATTGCTTACAATTAGGGTTAGATGAAGCAAGGTGGGAGGAATCTCGTGTGGAGCATAAACACCATCACAGACAAGTTTGGCCAAATGGCCTGTTTCTGTGCTGTTAATTCTGCGTAAATCGCCAGAACAGATACACGTGATCTGGGATTACTGTCTTATCTGAAGGAAAGCTTTGCCAGCAATGCAGCACTCTCTCAGTGTGGTTGATATGTTATCTTAGATTATACGTGCAAACTCGGAAATATCTGCTGAGAACAGCAGGGAAATGAAGTGTTGAACAGATTTCAGGTGCTTGAAATGTCGTGGCGAATAAGGCTGAAATGAGTAAGCAAACATTGCAGAGAATAAAGGAGTGCACAGATATAAGAAAATAAACTGGTGCAATCTGTGGACATTTCATAGAGATAAGGCGAATAGTACAGTGATTATGCCCCTTAAACTCAAATCAAATCAACCAACTCTCAATGCTCGCTGAAAGTCTGTTATTTTCAAGGTATAGCAAATGAACATTGTAGCTTTGCATCAATTTATTATACAGCAATACAATTAGAAACCACAGGCTATCTAATACATAGAAGTAATCATTTGAAGAGGAGTCTCGCCATTGGTCTCCATTTTATATTTAAAGTTGATTGAAAATTAGCATCAATTTCCGTTGCCATTTCCGTTTCTGAATATTTTTCTTTTATGGACTGAACCATGATAATCTGGCAAGGCGATAGGAATTAGGGAGCTAATGAATCTCAAAACAAGCGATCGAATTGATAAATCCATTGAAAATCTGCAGAGTAAAATAACTTCTGTGTAAAACTATTCTAGCGCCAATGTTTGTATTGTATTGATTTAATGTATTTGATACAAGTCACCCTGTGCTATTTGTTAATGTGCTTGTGAAATTTGTCTGTGCTGTATTTGTTAACATGTTCAGATGATTTTGTGCACTAATGTTTAATATGCACGGACGATATGTATTAACATGTTCAGATGGCTTTTTTGTTTGCTGTTTGCTAATCTGTACTGATGACATTTTATTGAGTTTACTGTTTGTTAAATTGTTTATGTAATATTCCTCCTGTGAACTACATTCATGTGACATTTTCTGCATGCTATCTGATAGTTTTGGGCCCCTATTTGTTATGTGGGTGTTGTTGGATTTTATATTTTATAGAGTGTTTGGGTGACACCCTGCTATTTTTCTGATGCATTGGGCTGACACTGTGCGATCTGGGTTGTGACATTTGAGTGAAATTCATGTTAGTACACTTGAGTGAAATTGCTTTTGTGTTATTTCCCAATACATGTGGGTGAACTTTCACTGTGTGCTATTTTTCTTAACTGTTTTGGCTACCATTTCTGCATGATATTTTTTAACACATTAGCTTGTAATTCCTCTGTGTGAAAATGTTCAGCTGGCATTCCTGTTGATGCAATTTCTTAAAACTTTTGAGCGAAATTGCTTGATACACAATTTTCAACAGACCGCCCTGGTATTTGAAATGAAAATTAGGCAGGTTCTGTATTGGGCGGCAGATCCACAACACCAGTTTTACTTTGTAATGTAGTCTATTTAATTTAAACACAAGAATAATATTTCCAAAATGCAGAACTGTTATGTGAACACCTTTATAAATCAGGGTAGACTCTCCAGGGTTGATCTTAATTGTGTGCGATATGTGAAATCAGCAAAATTGAGTTGGCAACCCGTTTTACATCTCTCCCGATTTTTACTTCCATTAACTTCCAATTGGGAGAGTTGGAGTTCCAGACATGGAGGGTTACTAGACTGGTAGAGACATGAGACAAGACATGGGTACTTGTAATGCATTTGTTTTGGCCCTAAATTCGACATTATAACATGGTGAATTGCAAAACTGAATTGGAACAAGTGGAATGTCACCAGAAAAGAATTGCTATTAAACTTCTGGATGGTTGGAACAATTCTGGTAACCTCATTTGTGACAGGGTAGAGAGCCTGCACCCCTAATTGGCATGGCCTACATGGGGCTCTAGTCCACTGTACGTGGTTGAATCTTAGTGCCCTCCTAAGCAGCCGAGAATAGAAAGACCACTGGCATCTTCTTAAGGCAACTAGTGTTTGGACAATAGATGTGGTCTTCGCAATACCAATTGCAGCCCAAAACAAAATGAACAGAAGAGTTTAGAACATATTAAACTTTGCATACATACTAATAATATTGGCCAAGTTCTGAAAGAATAATGCAATTTACTCGTGCTAAGCAGAATTATGACATAAACTCATTCTCATCCATGATACACATGTGGCATCGTTGGCATGTTGTAGGGAGGAGGATTACCATTGAACAGATGAGAATGATTCATTTGTGCAGATGGGTTGCTTTGCATCACAATGACCGGCTGAAAAAGAAACAACGACATGAAGATGTGGAATTTTTTTAAGTTTTAGCACAAAAGGAGGCCATTCAGACCTGTGCAGCTCCATCACCTCTCCAAAGCATTTGGAACCTTTCTCCTGTCACATTCCCTAAATGGCCACTAACGCTTATGCGTGCTCTCTGCCAGAGCTATCAGCATTTATCCCTCAACCAAAAACACTGTAAAACAGAATGGGCCAAAAATTGGGGGCAGATGCCTTGAAGAGAAAACTTTTTTACAAAAATACCTGGTGATCGCGGACGAACATAGACACGCTCCATGGCCTACATGCATAGCAAAGCACAGGGGCCCACATATTGCAGGAGTGTATTTGCTGCCTTGGATCACATCGGCCGGACCAACCAATGAAAATGGTGTATCCCCATTCACAGTAATGGTGAGCTCCGTTTGTGCAGAGATCACCATTTCTATGCATGGGGATACCGCCCAAAACATAAACATTTTAAATAAATAAGAAAAACACTTCACATATTTAAAATTAGTTGAAATTTAATTTAATTAAATGTTTTAGATGAAAAATTATTTTTTATAATTTATTTTGATATGTTTTAATATGGGTAAAACTAAACTTCCTTTAATACACAGGGTTTTTAATATCAAAATTATTTAAAACATTTAATTTTTCTATCTGTCATAGCTGTTATGCTGGTAAAAGGCCTTATGCCTGCTTTTGCCAGGCGTAAGATGTTGAATGGCATTCGCTTGGCAAGAGTTGGGCAAATACACCAAATCTCCGCCAGCAAATGTCCTTCTCTCGGGGATGCGTGGAACTTTCAACATAAATTTTGACAGTTCTCAAGTGCCAGATTGCAGCACATGCACATCGTGTGCCAAGAAACAGCACTTGGAAGGCCTCTGCGGGTGTGTGCGCACAACGTACCCACCCATAGTGACGGCAATTTTAGCACCTTATCTGGTCATTATCACAATGCTGTTGGTGGGCCCTTGTTCTACACAAATTGACTACAGCAGTTACTACATTACAACAGTGACTACACTTCAAAAGTATTTAATTGACTGTAAACTAATTTGAGACCTCCTGGGATCATGAAAAGTGCTATATAAATGCATATCATTCTTTGGCGTCATTCTTCTCCCTTTATTCCCACAAGTATTTGTCCACATTCCTTTCAAAATTTATCATGGACAGAGCTTCCACCATTGCTTTTATGAACCAATAACCTTCTGTATAAAATAATATCCCAAAGTTCTCACTTCATTCCAGGTGATCTGCAATTATGCCCTTTATTTAAGGAGTCACTGACCAGTGTAAATAAATTTCCTCAATTGACCTCATCGGAACCCCACATCTTTTTGAACATTGCGATCAAAGTTCCTCTTAACCTTCCCTATAATGTGACACTAGATAAAGAACTTTCAGCTTCAAGGAAATATATAGTCCATGAGAAGTTAATGAATACATTCACCATCCAATGCATAGCAACACACAGATGAACACAAAGCCAGTTATATATACACTGAAGCATCAAAATGCACATGCATCACTAAACAGCAAACAGGAATGGAGAGGTCAGAAAAACATAGTTGCCTAGGAATTCTGTGCTAAAGACAATTGTTAATTATTTTTATTAAAAACAGTTTAGAAAGAAAAAGGAAAAGAAAGAACTTGCATTTCTATAGCACCTTTCACAACCTCGGGACATTCCAAAGTGTTCTAAGACAATGAAGTAATTTTAAACTATAGTCAACATTGTAGTGTAGGAAATGCTGTAGCCAATTTGTACACAGCCAGTTCCCATCAACTGCAATGTGATAATGACCTGATAAGGTGTTTTTGTGATGTTGATTGAGGGATAAATCTTGACGTAGACGCCAGAAAGAACTCCCCTGCTCTCCTTCAAAATAATGTCATGGGTTTATTTACACCCACCTAAGAATCGAGAGGGGCCTTCGTTTTACTGTCTCATCTGAAAGAACAGCACCTCCAACAGTTCAGCACTCCCTCAGTACTGGCATTGAGAGTGCAAGCCTAGATTTTGTGCTCAAGTCTCTGGATTTGGACATGAACCTAGAACTTTGTGGCTCAGATGGCAAGAGTGCGACCAATTAACCACAGCAAACACCCGATCAGACTGCTATTGAAAAACAGGAAGAGGAAAAAGCAAACCAGTTCAGATTTGATTGGCCAAGTCATCGTTTGCTGCAGCCCACAGCACGTCTTTGGCTTAACTGTTATCTTGTGGAAGTGCTGGGTGGGGGATGGAACATAAAGATTTGGAGAGTTCGATTTTAACTACTCCTGTCGGGTATAAAGCGGATAGTAACACATTGGCTGCCTGTTTTATGTGCCGCCTTTCCATTGAATTCAGTCAGGTCGGGTGTAAAACAGGTGGTCGATCTGTTGACGCCCAATAGTTAAAATCAACCCATGCATGCTTTTCTAAAATAGGAGAGAGCTAACATACATGTATGCATATACAGTGCCAATAGAATCTTAGATCAATAGTTCAATGCATTATTTAGCTTACCACTGGTGTTGTATTGCAACAGTTCATAGCTTTACAGTTAAAGCTTGAAATTGAGATGGATATCGCTGCGTTAAGCAGTGTCAGTACTAAAAGTATGGCCATACATTCAACTGTGCCACTCTGTAAAGTGTAAAACACAAATACATTCAGTTGGACAGCAAGCATTTAAAATATTGCTTAATTATGGCTCAATATGAATATAATTTGACACTCACCTGAAATGGAATGCAGAAAATTGAGAAAGAACAAATTTGTAGATACGAGAGGTTTACAGAATAAAGTACTAAAGCGGGAAAGCAGGAAATGGCACTGATGATGTTCGATGATAGACAACCTTTGACCTGGAAACAGAATAATTACAGAACATATGAGAAAACAGGGAAAGAGGACCATCAAGCCTGCTCCTACTCCCCTGTCCCCAATGGCAGTCAAATATAATGCCTCGGTACTCAGTCATCCTAACTGTTACACTCATAATAAATGGTAAGACTGAGTACTGTGTGTAATGAGCAAGTGTGACCTTAGCTCCTTTATTAAGATTCCAGAGTGCAGTTACCTCGTGGGTGGCCTGCTTATATACTGTGCTCCCAAGGAATGCTGGGACCCCTTGGGACTCCAACAGGTGGGCCTTGGGTGGTCAGGTGTGATGCAGGTTATAAAGCGTTAAATACATAACATCACTCCCCCGTGAAGTCAACAGTACACTTATTTACAAGGTGAGACAATCTGGGGTTTTGCGCTCCCTTGTCGATCGTCTCTATACAAATACTGGTGTGGGTGGGTTGGTCAGTTCTTCACTGGGCTGTTGGGCAGCCGGCCTTGCCGGGTTGCTGGGGATGTTGAGTTCGGTTTTGTGGTCAACTATGATGTCAGTTGCCACTTGTGTGTGTTGGAAGGTCAAAGTTGGTGGCGTCCTCTTCAGGTTGTTCGTAGCTGTTGGTGAACCGCAATTTGATTTGGTCCAAATGTTTTCTGTGCGTTTGTCCATTGGTCAGTTTGACCTGAAACACTCTATTCCCCTCTTTGGCTGTGACCATGCCAGCGAGCCATTTGGGACCATGTCCATAATTGAGCACAAACACAGGATCATTGATCTCAATATCGCGTGACAAATTTGCGTGGTCATGGTACACACTTTGTTGATGCCGCTTGCCCTCCACATGATAATGTAGATTAGGGTGGACAAGAAAGAGCCATGTTTTAAGCACCCTTTTCATGAGCAACTCAGCTGGGGGAATCCCAGTGAGTGAGTGGGGTCTGGTGCGGTAGCTGACCAGTACACAGGACAACCGGGTCTGCAGGGAGCCTTCCGACATGCGTTTCAAACTTTACTTGATGGTTTGAACTGCCCGTTCTGCCTGGCCGTTGGATGCGGGCTTGAACGGGGTAGACATGATATGTTTGATCCCGTTGCGGGTCATGAATTCCTTGAATTCAGCGCTGGTGAAGCACAGCCCATTGTCACTGACTAGGACATCAGGCAAGCCGTGTGTGGCAAACATGGCTCGTAGACGTTCAATGGTGGCCGTGGATGTGCTTACAGACATTATTGCACATTCAATCCATTTTGAGTAAGCGTCCACGACAACCAAAAATATTTTGCCTAGGAATGGACCCACATAGTCTACATGGATTCTCGACCACGATTTGGATGGCCATGATCATAAACTTAGCAGTGCCTCTCTGGGTGCATTGCTCAACTGAGAGCAAGTGTTGCACTGGCGCACGCATGACTTTAAATCTGAATCGATGCCAGGCCACCACACGTGGGATCGGGCTATGGCTTTCATCATGGGTGGGTTTTGTGCAGTTCGCAAATAAATGTGTCTCTGCCTTTCTTGGGGAAGACTACGCGATTGCCCCACAAAAGACAGTCCGCCTGCAGGGACAACTCGTCTTTGCGTCTGTGGAACAGCTTAATTGCTTCCTGCATCTCCACTGGGACAGTGGACCAGCTCCCATGGAGGACACTTTTTTTTTAACCAAGGACAGTAAAGAATCCTGGCTGGTCCAGGTCCTGATCTGCCAGGCCGTAACGGGGGATTTCTCATTCTCAAATGCCCCCATGACCATGAGCAAGTCCGCTGGCTGTACCATTTCCACCCCAGTGGTGGGCAATGGTAGCCGGCTGAGAACATCTGCGCAGTTCTCTGTGCCTGGTCTGTGGCGGATTACATAGTTGTTTGCCAACAGCGTGAGCGGCCATCTTTGGATGCGGCAGAGGCATTGGTATTAATCCCTTTGCTATCCGAGAATACCGATATGAGCGGCTTGTGGTCAGTTTCAAACTCGAACTTGAGGCCAAATAAGTACTGGTGTATTTTTTTTACCCCGTAAATACATGCCAGAGCCTCTTTTTCAACCATGCTGTAGGCCCTTTTGGCCTTTGACAAACTCCTGGATGCATACGCAGCCGGTTGCAAAATCTCCTATTCATTAGCCTGCTGTAACACACACCCGACCCCGCAGGATGATGCATCGCAAACTAACACTAATCATTTACATAGGTTGTACAGGACAAGCAGTTTGTTAGAACACAATAAATTTCTGGCTTTCTTAAAGGCAGCCTCTTGTGAATTCCCCCATACCCAGTCATCTCCCTTGCGAGTAGCGCATGTAGGGGTTCTAGCAGGGTGCTTAACCCAGGTAGGAAATAACCAAAGTAGTTAAGGAGTCCCAGGAACGACCACGGCTCCGTCACGTTCAGTGGTTGTGGCACGTTCTTGATGGCCTCTCTCTTGGCGTCGGTGGGTCTGATGCCGTCTGCTGCAATTCTCCTTCCTAAGAATTCGACGTCCTGTGCCAGGAAAACAAACTTTGAGCGTTTCAACCTGAGCCCCACGAGATCCAACCAACTAAGAACTTCCTCCAGATTCTTCAAATGCTACATGGTGTCATGAGCTGTAACCAATATGTTGTCCTGGAAGACCACTGTGCAAGGAACCAACTTTAGCAGGCTCTCCATGTTCCGCTGGAAGATCGCTCCGGCCGACTGTATCCCGAACAGGCACCAGTTGTAGAGAAACAGACCTTTGTGCGTGTTGATGCAGGTGAGGCCTTTTCGAAGACTCCTCCAGCTCCTGCATCATGTCGGCCAAGGTCAGGTCCAGCTTGGTGAAAGTCTTCCCTCCAGCCAGGGTCGCAAATAGGTCATCTGCCTTAGGTAGCTGGTACTGATCCTGCAGTGAAAAACGGTTAATTGTTATTTTATAGTCCCCGCAAATTCTAACCGTACTGTCCTCCTTGAGTACCGGGACAATCAGATTGGCCCAGTCATTGAATTCCACCGGCACGATGATGCCTTCACGTTGCAGCCTGTCTAGCTCGATTTCCACTTTTTCACGCATCATGTACGGTACCGCCCGAGCCTTGTGGTGGATGGGTCGCGCACGGGGAACCAAATGGATCTGCACTTTCGCCCCCGAGAAACTTCCAATGCCTGGCTCGAATAACGATGGGAACTTGCTTAGAACCTGGGTACATGCGGTGTCGTCAACGGACGAAAGCGCTCGGATGTCGTCCCAGTTCCAGCGGATTTTTCCCAGCCAGCTTCTGCCAAACAACGTGGGGCCATCCCCTGGCACAATCCACAGTGGGAGTTCGTGTATTGCTCCATCATAGGAGACTTTGACTTCAGCACTGCCAATTACAGGGATTAGTTCCTCGGTGTAAGTCCTTAGTTTGGTGTGAGTGGGCCTGAGCTTGGGCCTGTGTGCCTTCTTTCCCCACAGAATGTCAAGGCCTATTTACTCATTATGGACTGACTTGCCCCCGTGTCCAGCTCCATAGATACTGGAGTGCCGTTCAGTTCAACTTTCAACATTATTGGTGGGCATCTCGTTGTGAACGTGTGTACCCCGTACACCTCTGCCTCCTCAGTACGAGTTTCCAATTCAGTCTGATCCACTGTGGATCGATCTTCCTCTGCAATGTGGTGGTTTGCAGGGTTTGCAGCTCGCCTGCACATTTGTTGGAGATGTCCCATTGTTCTGCAACCATTGCATGCATAGTGCTTAAAGCGGCATTGATGGGACCGATGATCACCCCCGCAGTGCCAACAGGGTGTTAACTGCCTCGCATTAACAGATGATGGTGGACACTGGGTCAATTGAGTTCGGGCCACAGCAGCCGGCGTGTACGCTCTGCCATGTACATTTCTGCTCAAAACCGATGTTACTTTATGCACAGTACTGGCTGAAACTTCTTTGTTCTGTGAAATCTGCTTGGTGTTGTCGCTGGTGGACATAAATACCTGTGCTATTGTTATGGCTTTACTCAGATTCAGAGTTTCTACAGGCAACAGTTTGCGAAGGATTGTCTCATGTCCGATGCCCAATAGAAGAAAGTCTCTGAGCTGTTGTTCTAGGAATCCGTCAAACTCACAATGTCCTGCAAGGCGCCTTAGTTCGGCGAAGTAGCTCACCACTTCCTGACCCTCTGATCGTTGACACGTATGGAACCGATATCTCGCCATCAAAACATTTTCCTTAGGGTTTAGGTGCTCCTGGACCAGTGTACACAATTCTTCGCAGGATTTCTCTGTTGGTTTTTCCGGGGCCAGGAGATTCTTCATGAGGCCATAGGTTGTTGCCCCACAGACAGTTAGGAGGATCACCCTTCGTTTGGTGGCGTTCTCATCCCCTTCTTGCTAATTGGCCAGAAAGTATTGGTCGAGTCTCTCCACGAAGGCCTTCCAATCGTCCCCTTCTGAGAACTTCTCCAGGATGCCGACTATTCTTTGCATTTTCGCGCAGTTGTTCGTTACCTCGTCGCCAATTGTTACACTCATAATAAATGGTAAGACTGAGTACTGTGTGTAATGAGCAAGTGTGACCTTAGCTCTTTATTAAGATTCCAGAGTGCAGGTACCTCGTGGGTGGCCTGCTTATATACCGTGCTCCCAAGGGATGCAGGGATCCTTTGGGACTCCAACAGGTGGACCTTCTGGTGGTCAGGTGTGATGCAGGTTACAAAGGGTTAAATACATAACATTAACATCTATACTTCTGGCAGTGTGTCCCACAAACAATAATCCTGCTCCCGCAGCAATACAGGTAACAATCGAATCTATTATATTTTGCTTCTGTACTGGTTAACATGTTCCCATAAAATTGTTTTCTGCACAGTTTTTATCATAGAATCTTAGAATAGTACAGCACAGAAGGAGGCCATATGTCCCATCGTGTCTGTGCCAGCTCTTTCGAAAAGCAAGGCAGTTACTCCCACTCCCCGGCTCTTTCCCCATATCCCTGCAATGTTTTTCACCATAAAGTATTTATCCAATTTCATTTTGAAGACTACTATTGAATCTGTAGGCACCACCCTAACAGGCAGTGTATTCCAAATTACACCACTCATTGCGTAAAGAAGTTTTTCCACATGTCGCCTGTGCTTCTCTTGCCCATCATCTTAAATCTATGATCCCTGGTTAGCAACCCTTCAGTCATTGGAAACAGTTTCTCTTTATTTACTTTATAATGCAGTATTAACTTATTTAATTTATAATAAATCCAGAATTTCTCCATTAATGTACATCAGACATTAACTGAACATAAACACATTAACCAATCTGCTACTGCAGGCAAATAAATACTTATGTCTTCGGGCACCTTTAGATTTAAGAGAAGTAAGGATGACAAAAGGCCACTAGGACCATCCAAATTCATTCGTCCAGTGTATTGCCTCTCCCAAAATGGTATCTAATTGTATTTTGAGTAAGATTTGTCATGTGAAGGTTGATTTCCACAATTATGACAGAGGTCAAACATATGAAAGCTTGTTTATCTTGTGATCTACCTCTGTCCTCAATAGGCCAGCAATTCCAATATCAGGCATTTAAGGTGTAAGGAAATGTTAAGGTGCTCCAACTGCCATGTTTATATAACACATTGCGTCTAAAATTACAGGCCCGCCGAGTCCGTACAGAATACCATGGCCAGGCCCCGCAAAAGCCAGTTTTCAGTGCGCCATGCGCATACACCGAAAACCGGCTTTTCCCATCTGTCAAGTTTAGGTTTGATAGATCGCACGCATCCCCACAGCCTGTACATTCACATGGGTGAGATTAGGCTATTTGCCCAACTCTTGCCCACAGAACGTCCTTAAAACTCTTGCGCCTGGTAAAAGCAGGCGCATAGCCTACTTTTACCAGCATAAGCGTTTTAAAACATATAAAATAAAAAATGAATAACACATTTTTATGTTAAAAACCCTATCCACAAAGGTAAGTTTATCTTAAACCCAATTAAAACATTTTAAACAAAAATCCCCCCAATTTTTTTTTCTAAATCATTTAATGAACATTAATTTCAATTAATTTTAATTATGTGAGGCGTGTTTTTTATTTTTTATGTTGTGTTTAGTGTGGTTGGGTTTTTTTTCTCATTACTAGCAATGAGAATTCGTAGATACAGAGTTCTCATTGCTATTAATCAGAATACTGTACTGATTTGTTGTGCAGTCACACAAGGACGGGAGCGCGTTCCAAAGATTGGGAAGAGAAGGCCCCCCCAGCAGAATCGCAGGTGCCTCCGGGACTACCAGGTAAATTCATTAAAAATTCTCGGGTCAGAGGCGTTCATCCGAAGGAAGCCTCTGATCCGAATATCAGGCCCAGGATTAATGTGGAAAGGGGGAAATGACACTGATAATTTTGGTTGCCAGATAACTTCTAATCGGAGAACAAACACATTACAGAGCACAATAACATTGTAAAACATGGAAGGAGACAAAGGCCATTTGGCCCATCAAGCCCAATCCTTCTCCAGACTACATGTAAACTATTCTATTTTTTTTAAAGAGGAGACATTCAGGTGAAAAACTGAAGTTTTTTTCAAGAATATGAAAGGAACTGACAACACTGATGAAGGCAAATACTCGAAGTGGCAGAATTTTAAAAATCAAAAGGTAATTCGGTGAGTTTCTGGAGTGCGAAATGATTAATTTAAAATGTTGATAAGTTGATGTCAATATATCAAAAAAGACAGGATCTATTGAACATAATGAATGACTTCTGCCTATACTAACAAGTTTTAAGCTGTCATGTATCTAAGGAAGCTGCATGCACTGTTCGATGATTTTGATTGAGTTGGTTGAGAAGTGCAACTCTAATTATTCCAATAAATATTTTTATGCCGACACACATTGCAAGGATAGTAGAGTAGCCATCTTTCTGATGTCACTATAAAGACAACAATGTCAGTTTCAGATTACGAGAGGATGTTACAGAGTGAACTCTGCAGGTAAAATGCAATATACCTATTCTATGGGTAGTTCATTTTGATACTGCGAACCTGAAATGCAATATTTTCCATTCAACAGTGCTATCACTTTTGTTGAATTATGTATTCCTCACGGTGAGGGATATGACTGCTGGCAAATGGAAGACTTTCTATTTCAGGAGTCCAGTGGGCCCATCAAGTACTCATACATTATGCTCGGCACCGGCTAGATGTAGACTGAACTTCTCACTACACTGCCCCTAACAGTCCCAGTTCAGGTACAGCATCAGTTCGATGCAGAATAAAGTTGCCTCTACACTGCCTAATTAAACAGTCCAAGGGCAGGTACAGCACGGGTTAGATACAGAGTAAATATCCCTCTACACTCTCCCATCAAATATTCCTAGGTCAGTTACAGCATGGGTTAAATACAGAGCACAGATTCACCAAATTGTCCCATTGAGCACTTCCGCGTTAAGCAAAGCACAGTTTAGCTGCACCAACTACTCCAACATTGGACAAAATTGTCTTTCCTCATCTATCTGGCTGCATTTGTACCCAAGTTCGAGAGGAGGAAGTACATTGTCTCAACTCATCCATCACTTAAGTGCGCTGACAGAAAGGCAACTTTCATCCACTTTAATTGGCTAGATTTGAATCAAAGACCAAGATGTGGGCCCACTGCTCCATCTTATCCATTTACTCTATTTTATACTGTTCAGGTTGTGCAAAGTCAAATAACAACGGTATAGTGTGAGTTAATAACCAGTAACAACATCCTGTTGGTTTGTCATCCTGAGTGACAATACTATTTGTAAACCAACAATGTCAAAAATATCCTTTGAGCAAGTACCTACCATACAATCAGTTGGTGACTTCTCAACAGCTACAGCAAGGGACCCTGCAATAACAAACTTTAGAAACATTTCACATTAGAGAGAAAACATAGAATAATTGAATAGCCATTGAAATGTGGTACTTTATCTTTTCAACATCTCCGCCACACCCCTCAAGGTACAGACTTGTGTTAGACCTTGTTTCCATACACTCTCTGCCTCCCTCTGGTTCCTCACCAATAGTTATTCTTCCTGTTTGAAGCTTGAAAGAGAGTGAATGGAGGCAGTGGATTGGGCCACAGGGGCGAGGGTGGGGGCTTCACAGCTGAGACTGACCCTGTTGTTACTTGAATATTCTTCCAATTGGAGTTGATGAATAATGATCAGAAGGAGGAACCCAGAAGGGTCTTCCTTTCTCTAGACCTGGGAACTGAGACCATCATAAACTCTCTATTATGGTGCTAGCTGAGATCAGGCAACTGAACACAGGCAGGGAATAGAAGTTAAGGGGGGGGCGGGGGTAGAAATTGGTACTGCCCATTTTCAGGTCTGTAACCAATGTGCATCGAGCATCATCTGAATACTTTCTACATGCTGTTGGCACCTGTAGCACCTCCAACTGATTCATTTGGGGCCATGTGCCGCACTGGCAGAGGCATTGAGGTAAATCCCGGGGTAAGGCGAGGACATGGATGAGGAGATCCAACACCACCTCCAGTGCGCAGCCTTCGGCCGCCTGAGGAAAAGAGTGTTCGAAGACCAGGTGCTCAAATCTACCACCAAGCTCATGGTCTACAGGGCTGTAGTAATACCCGCCCTCCTGTATGGCTCAGAGACATGGACCATGTACAGTAGACAGCTCAAGTCGCTAGAGAAATACCACCAACGATGCCTCCGCAAGATCCTACAAATCCCCTGGGAGGACAGACGCACCAACATCAGTGTCTTCGTCCAGGCCAATATCCCCAGCATTGAGGCACTGACCACACTTGATCAGCTCCGTTGGGCAGGCCACATTGTCCGCATGCCAGACACGAGACTCCCAAAGCAAGCGCTCTACTCGGAACTCCTTCATGGCAAATGAGCCAAAGGTGGACAGAGGAAATGTTACAAAGACACCCTCAAAGCCTCCCTGATAAAGTGTAACATCCCCACCGACACCTGCGAGTCCCTGGCCAAAGGCCGCCCTAAGTGGAGGAAGTGCATCTGGGAGGGCACTGAGCACCTCGAGTCTCAATGCCGAGTGCATGCAGAAAACAAGCGTCGGCAGCAGAAAGAATGTGCGGCAACCTGTCCCACCCTCCCTTACCCTCAATGACTGTCTGTCCCACCTGTGGCAGGGACTGTGGCTCTCGTAATGGACTGTTCAGCCACCTAAGGACTCATGTTAAAAGTGGAAGCAAGTCTTCCTCGATTCCAAGGGACTGTCTATGATGATGATAGTGGGGCAGCTGGTGTAGAGAAATGGATCTGAAGAGTGCTTCTTGAGCCAGGAGGAGTACTCCTGGCTCTACGTCAAGCTGCAGTTTGCTTGGCCGCATCGATGACAAGACGACACGAGAGGAGCAGACTGCTCATTAAGTCCAATTTGGCAGAGGCTTCCTAATACATGGGCAATGTTCTCTCATTAACATATGCGAGGGGTCTTATGCCTGTTTTAGAAACTGAGGACCCAAGTTGCCCCACGGTCCGATCGGGCGTGGAAATCTTCCGGGACAGGGATTTTATCACCTGGCCCTGAAGTCCCACCCCGACACGTACGGCCCTTCATGGAAGTGGGGCACTGTCTCCGGGTCTCCGCTTCCTTGGAAGGGTGATTCCGGAGCGGGACGGAGTGCTGATTCCAACGCTGAGCTCAGTAGGCCAGTGCTATGCGGAGCATCTGCATAGTGCTAATGCGCTACAACGCCCCTCTACTTCATTTAAAAGGGAGCGCCGCTGTGCAATCTGTAGGTCCTTTCGTGGCCAACCACTGCATCACTAGGGATGCGATCGACCGGGCCAGTGTTCTGTTGCCCACAATGGAGTGCTGTGCTGCAATAAGACAGCCCAGTCGATGTGAGGGCAACCATTGTTGAGCCAACACAATAGTCGGCCGACAAATTAAAATGGCATCCGTCCGTGACAGGCTCACGGCCTGCGGGGCAGTTTGCCAATGGGGCGCAAAGGGGTTGGTGCGAGGCGATGACATCATCAGCATGTGTGTGCTGGCCCAAGGCGCTAATCGCGGGGTACGGTGCTTCCGGCACGTCAACCACAAACCTCCGGGGCAATTTCATGGGGGGCGCAATCAGCCCCCTCGCTCGGGCAAAAACTTCATTGCACCTCGTTAACGCCCCAACCCCCTGCCTGAGTCACTAACGTGGCTATAAAAAAGGGCAATTTCGGCTGTTAGTACCGTTCTTTGTAGAAAGTTGGCAACACACAATTTTTGCAAAATGTTCCCACCGAATGGCAGTAAGACATAGAGAGCCTTGCAATGTAATGTTCTTGTATTCATTAGTGGTACTTACTGCAACTCCAGACCACCAGGGTGTCCCAACTACTATAGATATGCCAACGTAGGGATAAAAACTATTTGCTGCACGGATGACTTGTACCGTTCCAATGATTATGCTGATGATACCCGTCAGAATCTCCGTTATCTGCAAGAATCAGAAAATTGTGCCAAATTATAAAAAGGCAGGAGTGGTATAGTTTCAACTTGCCAGCTTGGCAAGTCTGATTTTCACTTCTATTGATTTCTAGCCTGCGCAGTTTATCCCACACATTCCCAACTTGAAAATCCTGAATTTAAAATCCTGAAACCAAAAAAAAAGCATCAGAACAGAATAATTCATAGACCACTTCTAATCTTTATAATTAATATGTGAATGTAAAGTTAATGCTGTGCCAAAACTAGGAATAGGTATTTGGTAATCGCTTAGGGTATGGAGGCGAAACTTAACTTTTGAAATGTTTGACTTATTCTGCTATATTTTTGACTGGGTGGAGCGTACAATGCACTCCCACTCTCACCTCTCTGGATTCGGCCTCTTTCACTGTTCCAACAAAGCTTCGCGTAAGCACGAGGAATAGCAACTCATCTTTCGATTAGATGTTTTTCAACCTTCTGGACTCAAGATAGAGTTCAACAATTTCAGACCATGACGTCTGCCCATATTTTTCACGTGGCAGCTGATGATGATTCTGACATTCCAATTTACACCTCTTTTTGACTCATTTTCTGTTTCTTTACTTTCCCATTACCACCTTCTATTGCTTTGTACTATCATACATTTTGTCATTTAAACTTTCCTGCCTTTCACCCTATCACAGACCTTCCATTTAATTCTTTCCTCCCCTCCTCCGATTCCTTGCCCCTGCATTTGCTTAAAATCTGTTACACCTCTAACTTTTTCCACTTCTGATGAAGTGTCATCTACCCGAAATGTTAACTCTATTTCTGTCTCCACAGATGCTGCCTGTCCTACTGAGTATTTTCAGCATTTTTTGTTTTTACTTCTCCACTTCCTGATTCCCTGTCTGTGAGAATTCTGCATTGTGATTGATTGCTTAGACAGATTGTTGACGCCACATCAGCTTGCACTAGAGAGTCCCCATTATTCTACACTGATCGAACTGACGCGTCGCAAAAGGCTACCTTCTCTTTGGCTTTCTTCGAGGCCTGCGGCGAAAATTTTCGCCAACCGCAAATTCCGTTCCAAAATATATTAGAGATGCAAAATTTGAAAACCTACTCATATATTATTGTTTTCTAATTTTCACTTCTCCCAACACCCCTATTGACCTTTGATATATGACCTATGTGGCTGCACTTCATGTGTAGACCAAGAGAGTAACTGCAGCCAAGCTATTCGCCTATGGTGGTATCACTGCCAAGCCCAATCCTGTCCTGATGCTACATGCGTCTTGGCACTTTTCACAGCAGGGGTCACTAAATAGCCACCCAATTTTCTTTCCTTGCTGCGAATGTTGAACCCTGTTGGAGGCTCCATGTTGCCATTCCAGCTGAGGGCAGCTAACGCATCATAAAGCACAGATACCAAACCTGGGATCTTTCAAATCTGTACAGTTGGCTAACACCCTGTCTAACATCAAATAGCAAAGTCATCCAAATTACATCAACTCCGTTTTATACTGCAACATTAGCCCTTAAAGTTTCTCTGAAATGTATTTATCTAAATTATAAAAAATATTTCCCACTTTGGAGCATAAGCTTACACCCAGTCCCTTGAGTTTTCCATTAAACATCGACTGTACACCAGAATTATTTTCAGCGACTCTTGGAGCCATGCATTGGTTCAGTTGACGATTTTCCAAGTATGGCATCAATCCAGGTGCGCTGGGCAGCGGCTGTGATTCTGGGAGATAGGCTGGTGCAAGTACAATTCCATCATTCTTTGTCAAGTAAGCCATTTCCGTTGTGATTGTCTGAAAGACAAAACAGAATAAAGTTGAGTCTTTCTGAGTTGTAAACCAATCTTCTATTATTTATCTCAATTCACAGTCAATAACTACAGTAGTGACATTCTGAGCATGTTTCTGAATAAAACGCAAATAGAGAGAAATAGAAGTGCTGGTATTTTGTAAACTTTGAGTGAATTGGGTTCAGAGAAACAGAAATCCTACTATTTGTCTCGGAGAAACAATATCCAGGAAAACTCTTCTCTTGATCTCAGGATTGCAGGAGTAGGGGACACATTTATGAGGTGTGTGTTCAAAGTGCGTACATTTAAGCAGCATTTCTCCAGTATGAGCATGATGGAACTATGGAAGAGATTACCAGTGGGGAGGTGGAACTGAAAACCATGGTAGGATTTGAAAAAGAACTGGATGAATTCCTGTTAGAAAGGGGCATTCAAGAGTTATTAGAGCTGGAATCATTGCAAAGCTGGGACGTTGAAAGAGAAGGCTAGATGGTCATTCTCTGCCCAAAGCATTCTCAGGGCTGGGAACTCAACATCCATGGGTATTCAACATTCAGGAAGGATCGAATAAAATGAAAAGGAGGTGGGGTAGCATTGCTGGTTAAGGAGGAGATTAATGCAATAGTTAGGAAGGACATTAGCTTGGATGATGTGGAATCTATATGGGTAGAGCTGCAGAACACCAAAGGGCAAAAAACATTAGTGGGAGTTGTGTTCAGACCTCCAAACAGTAGTAGTGATGTTGGGGAGGGCATCAAACAGGAAATTAGGGGCGCATGCAATATAGGTGCAGCAGTTATCATGGGTGACTTTAATATGCATATAGATTGGGCTAACCAAACTGGAAGCAATACGGTGGAGGAGGATTTCCTGGAGTGCATAAGGGATGGTTTTCGAGACCAATATGTCGAGGAACCAACTAGAGGGGAGGCCATCTTAGACTGGGTGTTGTGTAATGAGAGAGGATTAATTAGCAATCTCGTTGTGCGAGACCCCTTGGGGAAGAGTGACCATAATATGGTGGGATTCTACATTAGGATGGAGAATGAAACAGTTAATTCAGAGACCATGGTCCAGAACATAAAGAAGGGTAACTTTGAAGGTATGAGGCATGAATTGGCTAGGATAGATTGGCGAATGATATTTAAGGGGTTGACAGTGGATGGGCAATAGCAGACATTTAGAGACCGCATGGATGAACTACAACAATTCTACATCCCTGTCTGGCGTAAAAATAAAAAAGGAAAGGTGGCTCAACCGTGGCTATCAAGGGAAATCAGAGATAGTATTAAAGCCAAGGAAGTGGCATACAAATTGGCCAGAAATAGCAGCGAACCTGGGGACTGGGAGAAATTTAGAACTCAGCAGAGGAGGACAAAGGGTTTGATTAGGGCAGGGAAAATCGAGTATGAGAGGAAGCTTGCAGGGAACATTAAGACGGACTGCAAAAGTTTCCATAACTATGTAAAGAGAAAAAGTTTAGTAAAGACAAACGTTGATCCCCTGCAGTCAGAATCAGGGGAAGTCATAACGGGGAACAAAGAAATGGCAGACCAATTGAACAAGTACTTTGGTTCGGTATTCACTAAGGAGGACACAAACAACCTTCCGGATATAAAAGGGGTCAGAGGGTCTAGTAAGAAGGAGGAACTGAGGGAAATCCTTATTAGTCAGGAAATTGTATTGGGAAAATTGATGGGATTGAAGGCCGATAAATCCCCAGGGCCTGATGGACTGCATCCCAGAGTACTTAAGGAGGTGGCCTTGGAAATAGCGGATGCATTGACAGTCATTTTCCAACATTCCATTGACTCTGGATCAGTTCCTATGGAGTGGAGGGTAGCCAATGTAACCCCACTTTTTAAAAAAGGAGGGAGAGAGAAAACAGGGAATTATAGACCGGTCAGCCTGACATCAGTAGTGGGTAAAATTATGGAATAAATTATTAAGGATGTCATAGCTGCACATTTGGAAAGAGGTGACATGATAGGTCCAAGTCAGCATGGATTTGTGTAAGGGAACTCATGCTTGACAAATCTTCTGGAATTTTTTGAGGATGTTTCCAGTAGAGTGGACAAGGGAGAACCAGTTGATGTGGTATATTTGGACTTTCAGAAGACTTTCGACAAGGTCCCACACAAGAGATTAATTTGCAAAGTTAAAGCACATGGGATTGGGGGTAGTGTGCTGACATGGATTGAGAACTGGTTGTCAGACAGGAAGCAAAGAGTAGGAGTAAATGGGTACTTTTCAGAATGGCAGGCAGTGACTAGTTGGGTACCGCAAGGTTCTGTGCTGGGGCCCCAACTGTTTACATTGTAGATTAATGATTTGGACGAGGGGATTAAATGTAGTATCTCCAAATTTGCGGATGACACTAAGTTAGGTGGCAGTGTGAGCTGCGAGGAGGATGCTCTGAGGCTGCAGAGTGACTTGGATAGGTTAGGTGAGTGGGAAAATGCATGGCAGATGATGTATAATGTGGATAAATGTGAGGTTATCCACTTTGGTGGTAAAAACAGAGAGACAGACTATTATCTGAATGGTGACAGATTAGGAAAAGGGGAGGTGCAACGAGACCCGGGTGTCATGATACATCAGTCATTGAAGGTTGGCATGCAGGTACAGCAGGCGGTTAAGAAAGCAAATGGCATGTTGGCCTTCATAGCGAGGGGATTTGAGTACAGGGGCAGGGAGGTGTTGCTACAGTTGTACAGGGCCTTGGTGAGGCCACACCTGGAGTATTGTGTACAGTTTGGGTTTCCTAACTTGAGGAAGGATATTCTTGCTATTGAGGGAGTGCAGCGAAGGTTCTCCAGACTGATTCCCGGGATGGCGGGACTGACATATCAAGAAAGACTGGATCAACTGGGCTTGTATTCACTGAAGTTCAGAAGAATGAGAGGGGATCTCATAGAAACGTTTAAAATTCTGACGGATTTCGACAGGTTAGATGCAGGAAGAATGTTCCCGATGTTGGGGAAGTCCAAAACCAGGGGTCACAGTCTAAGGATAAGGGGTAAGCCATTTAGGACCGAGATGTGGAGAAACTTCTTCACCCAGAGAGGGGTGAACCTGTGGAATTCTCTACCATAGAAAGTTGTTGAGGCCAATTCACTAAATATATTCAAAAAGGAGTTAGATGTAGTCCTTACTACTAGGGGGATCAAGGGGTATGGCGAGAAAGCAGGAATGGGGTACTGAAGTTGCATGTTCAGCCATGAACTCATTGAATGGCAGTGCAGGCTCGAAGGGCCGAATGACCTACTCCTGCACCTATTTTCTATGTTTCTATGTTTCTGTGTTCCGATCTCAAATTCAGAGCATTCATTGAGGTGCTTTAGTCTCAGAACATCCGGGCTATCGGATAAAGAACTTTGCGTCCTCAGTTTGTTCTTGCTAATTCACGTCTCCTCCCTTCGGACCCAGAATTCTTGCTGGCCTGGGTACAGCAGGGCTGCAGGCGCACCCAGATGGCTAGCATTCATCTGCGTACCTGCATACAGAGTGTGGGCTGGAGCTTGGACATTAGACCCTGGCCTCTCCTCATCGTGGACCTGGTCCCTTTCCTCACCCTACATCTGCACATGTGCAGGAATCACTGGACGACCATTGGAAGGGCAAACTCGCTCAGCCAGAGGCAGATAGGCTAGTCGTAGCACCCCTCGCTGACTGTAATTAGCTGGTTCAGCAGATTGGGATCGATCTTGTTTATTTCCGTGTGGCTCAGCTACTCACTAGACCAGTTTGCACACCCATAGCATCATGCCAATGACTTAAAATCAGACAAAAGGCATACTGACATTCCTTGGATTTATAAGATTGACTATCCATTCGAGTATCCTTGAGTCACTCTGCACTCTGGGATGAATCCTTCAATTTTTTTGATACAAATCACAATTAAATCAAATCAAAACAAATCAAAAAAATCTATCTATCTGTGACTTGAATACATTCAAGCAGTTGAGGCTAGCTCATTGAATGTATTCAAGTCACAGATAGATAGATTGTTAACCAATAAGGGAATTAAGGGTTACGGGGAGCAGGCGGGTAAATGGAGCTGAGTCCACGGCCAGATCAGCCATGATCTTATTGAATGGCGGAGCAGACTCGAGGGGCTAGATGGCCTACTCCTGTTCCTAATTCTTATGTTCTTATGTTCTTTTAAATTGTCCCTTTAGTTCTGGCGAATCGCCGAAATGGTTAGTGATTTCAGTAGATGTGGGCAGCATCAAGATTTGAGTTAACGACTTCTCTCAACCCGGGACGGGAGCTACCGCCCAAGGCATTCGTCCATTGAGGTAAATTCATGTCTGGGGGAAGCAGATGGAATTGGTTTGACAACTCGTTGTGCTCTGTGACTATGCATAATGTTTCGTGGCAGAAATATCTATCGACTAACATCCACTGACAGTTCAGTAAATTCCATGTGACATTACTAACTGTGATCCGCCAGTATGCATCCATCAGAACAAAGCGTATCCCAAGTCGGAAAATTAACTAAATGCAATCCCAGTAAATCCAAATCCATATAGCCTTTGTCCGACTGGTAGGTGCCAGGAGAGTTCCAGCATGTAATGTGCTAATATTTGTACTGCTGATCTATACGAGCTGCGCGACTGAAAATAATTAGCGTTATAAATAAAACCGCCCCGCCCTGTGCTGATCAACCGCTCCCCACACCTCCCAGAACAGAATCGGAACTTCGAAACGGAATGAGGCCATCCAGCCTCTTGGGTCTGCTCCACTATTTAATTAGATCATGGCTGATCTGCACCTCTATTCCATTCTCCCACATCTGTTCAATATCCCTAGATAGCCTTATCTAACAAACATGTATCTATCTCAGTCTTGAAATTTCCAATTGTCCCAGCATCCACAATTTATTAAAGAATGTAGTTTCAAAGTTCTACTCTCCCTTTTATGGAAATAGTACTTCCTCATTTCACACCTGAATGGTGTAGCTCTAAATTTTAAATTTTAAATACCTTGATCAGATTCCCCCTCAATCTTCTATATACTAGAGAATAGCAGCCAAGTTTATTCAACCTGTCCTCATAATTTCAAACTGTAAACCCTGGTGTCATTCTGGCGAATCTGCGCAGAGCCCCTCCCGAGGCTAATATATCCTTCCTGAAGTGCGGTGCCAGAGCTGAATGCAATACTACAGATGGTTCTGACCAAGGCGCTATATAACTGAAGGATAACTTCCTCCAGTTTGTATGCCAGCCCCATTGTGATAAAGGCCAGCATTCCAGTAGCCTGTTTAATGATTTTTGTACCTGTCTAGTGGCGTTTAAAGATTTGTGTCCTTGGACTCCCAAACCTCTTTGCTCCTTTACCGTTCCTAGTTTCTCACCATTTCAAAAATATTTCAATTTATCTTTCTTGTGTCCAATGTGGATAACCTTACAGTTGCTTGCATTGAACTCCATTTACCATAGTTTTTCCCACTCACTTAATTTTATCTATGTCCATTTGCAACTTTCTGCTCCCATTTGCATTACTTGCTGCCCCTCCTAAATTACTGCCATCTGCAAACTTGGATTATACAACTCTCTGTTCCTTCATCCGGATCATTAATAAATATGATGAAAATTCAAGGCCCCAGAGCTGATCCTTGGGGAATGCCACCTGTACACCCCACCAATCAGAGTATCTAATCTTTCCAATATTTGTTCTCTCCCTCCCAACTAATTTCCAACCCAAATCTAAAGGTTACCTCTAATTCTGTACACTCACATGTTTGCTAATAATTTCTGGTGAGGAAACTTATCGAATGCCTTCGGGAGATCCATATATATAACATCCATAGACACTTCCTTATCTACCTTGTTAATGACTTCAGCAAATAAATCAACTAAATTAATCAGACATGAGTTACCCTTAACACAGGTCATATTTGTTCAAGTGCTCAGTTACTCTGTCCCTAATAATAGAATCTAGTAGTCTCTCCATAACTGACACCAAATCGACAAACCAGTAGTTTCCAGGTTTCTCTTTCCCTTCTTCCTTAAATAACGTAGTGACATTAGCAAATTTACCATCGAATGGCATAGTTCACGCATCAAAAGAGCTTTGAAATATTATGACTGACACTTCTGCAATCCACTCATCTCTTTATTGTAATATCCTGGGAGCAAACGATCAGGTTCAGGAGATGTATTTATTTTACATCCCACTATTTTCTCAATTACAAATTTGTTACTAATATTTTCTTTCTGTTCTTTTGTTACTTCACATATTTCTCCAAGTCCGCTGGATTGATACTTTTTTACCATTTATGTAAACAACTTCTTTAGGTTTAAACTATGCCTTACCTTATATGTTGACCACGATTTATTGTCTGTACAAGTGGAACTAGTTCCCTTTAGGGTGGATAGATTTTGTACAAATTACTTCCTTGAAGCCCTCCCAGGGTTTTGCAATAGTTTCACCTGTTACCAGCTCATCCCAGTTAAACGTGTTCATCTTATGGCTCCTTCCTTCTAAGTTAGCCTTACATACGTTTTAACCCTTGGTTTGTGAGTTATCTTTCTCCTTCCCAAATGAAACGTCAAGCACTAGCACTATACATTCACGGTTTTCCAGATGCTGCCTGACTGTCAGATTACTAATTAATTCGGGGTGCTTACTCATTACTAAATCTAGTATGGTGTAGACTCACTGGGGAACAAGCATCCCTTCAGGAGAACAAGGTACCAGCAACGATCAGAAAAAGTTAAAAATTATCTTATTCTTACCTGAGTGCCAGCAATCTTTCCCGGAGTCTGTGGTTCGGGTTTACGTCCTGGGCAAAGAGTCTCCAGCTCACACTGGTATCAGTATGTTGCAAACACATCTGAGTGTCGTGACAAATTCCACCAATCATACAGATAACTGTATTAACTGTGGTAATATTATCAATTGGATCTCACACCACCCTTCCTGTTCAGCAACTATAGTTCTCTTGAGGCTATGGTTTGAATCTTGATTCGTTTGTCACGCAAGGAAGCTTCTTTACTCGGTTAATACCGCAAAAACGACATAGAAAATCATCAGCATCATAGGCAGTCCCTTGGAATCGAGGAAGACTTGCTTCTACTCTTAGAATGAGTCTTTAAGTGGCTGAACAGTCCAACACGAGAGCCACAGTCCTTGTCACAGGTGGGACAGACAGTCTTTGAGTGTAATGGAGGGTGGGACAGGTTTCTTTCCGCTACCTGCGCTTGACTTCTGCATGCTCTCGGCGATGAGACTCGAGGTGCTCAGCGCCCTCCCGGATGCACTTCCTCCACTTAGGGTGGTCTTTGGCCAGAGACGCCCAGGTGTCGGTGGGGATGTTGCACTTTATCAGGGAGGCTGTGAGGGTGTCCTTGTAACATTTTCTCTGTCCGCCTTTGGCTCATTTGCCGTGAAGGAGCTCCGAGTAGAGCGCTTGCTTTGGATGTCTCGTGTCTGGCATGCAGACAATGTGGCCTGCCCAACAGAGATGATCAAGTGTGGTCAGTGCTCCAATGCTGGGGATGTTGGCCTGGACGAGGACACTGATGTTGGTGCATCTGTCCTCCCAGTGGATTTTGGAGGCAACGTTGGTGGTATTTCTCCAGTGACTTGAGGTGTCTACCTTATATGGTCTATGTCTCTGAGCTATACAGGAGGGCGTGTATTACTACAGCCCTGTAGACCAAGAGCTTGGTGGTAGAATTGGTAGGATCTTTTCCTCAGGCAGCCAAAGGCTGTGCTGGTGCACTGGAGTCAGTGTCTGCTAATCAATGTCTGCTTTTGTTGATAAAATGCTCCCAAGGTATGTGAAATGGTCCACGTTGTCCAGGGCCGCGCCGTGAATCTTGATGACTGGGTGGCAGTGATATGCTGTGAGGACAGGCTGGTGGAGGACCTTTGTCTTACAGATGTTTAGCGTAAGGCCCATGTTTTCGTACGCCTCAGTAAATACGTCGACTATGTCCTGGAGTTCAGCCTCTGAATGTGCGCAGACGCAAGCGCCGTTCATATACTGTAGTTCGACGACAGAGGTTGGGGTGGTCTTGGACCTGGCCTGCAGGCGGCGTAAGTTGAACAGCTTCCCACTGGTTCTGTAGTTTAGTTCCACTCCAGCGGGGAGCTTGTTGATCGTGAGGTAGAGCATGGCAGCAAGGAAGATTGAGAAGAGGGTTGGGCGACGATGCAGCTCTGTTTTACCCCGGTCCGGACGTGGATTGGGTCTGTAATGGATCTGTTGGTAAGGATCACAGCCTGCATGTTGTCATGGAGCAGGTGGAGGATGTTGACGAACTTTTGGGGGCATCCGAAACGGTGTCAAAGGCCTTTGTAAGATCGAAGAAGGCCATGTATAAGGGCTGGTGCTGCTCCCTACATTTTTCCTGCAGCTGTCGCACTGAAAAGATCATGTCTGTTGTGCCCCGTAAATCGGACATGATCTTTGCAGCACAGTAAACAGACCAGTCGGTGTTGGTGTTTATAATCCACACGAGTCTCCTACCTGTTACACAATAGCAAAATACTGCAGATGCTTGAAATCTGAAATCAAAACAGAAAGTGCTGGTAATACTCAGCAGGTTAGGCAGCATCTGTGAAGAGAGAAACAGAGTTAGCATTTCAGATTGATGACGTTTCATCAGAACTGGGAAAGGTTAGAGATGTAACAGATTATAAGCAAGTGCAGAGAGAGGGGAGAAGAGGAAAGGACAGAAGGAGTCCGCTCCATCCATGATAGAAGTACAGGCTTAGATAAGTACATCCTAGAAGGAAGCCATTCAGCCCATCAAGTCAGCACCGGCTCTTTCAAAAAGCAATTCAGTTAGTCCCATTCCCCGCTCCTTCCCCATATCCCTGCATTTTTTTCTCCTTCAAGTATTTATCCAATTCCCCTTTGAAGGCTACTTGTGGACCTGTTTCCAAAGCATTATCAGGTAGTGCATTCTGAATCCTAACCACTCCTTGCAAAAAATTGTTTTTTCTTCATATTGCCTTGTCCACTCCCCAATCACTCAAAGTCCCCTCCCCTTCCCAGGGTAGCTTCCCGTGCAAGTGCAGGAGATGCAACAGCCTTGATTGTGCATTGTTTAACTACTGCCCATTTACCTGCTACTTTTTCACCATCCAGGAGCCCAAACACACCTGACAATCTGTCCACAGATTCTCCTCCATGCATGTAAGTTTAAAAAGTAAATGAAAAACGGCTCCTAAGTGCCTGTAAACTACATGATAATCCTCTCAATTGGGTTCCTCACCGCTGCCAGTCGGGTCATCATCACGATGACAGATGCACGTGTGAGAAAGGCACTTGGGAACGAAATGACAGTGGGTTCCCCACCCGCTCAAAAATAACATCTTTACTACGCAATCCGCCACCGATCGCGCCCGCTACCACCCTGAAAAATTCCGGCCTAATTGTCTGCCTTTCGTGTTCCTTCGCCTAATGAAGAGCTCTTCAGCAGTGCTCACCCCATGGCTGCGGTATGGCTAGTGGAAGGCTGCTGAGTTTCCATGGGGGAGACTGCTGATGACCTTGCAGGACAACCTCAAGAAGCTCTGGGCCCAAATGGTCCCGTTGTATATTGCACCACATACTGCATGGGCAGCAACAGTCTGGGCTGGCTGGCTGTCAGGCAGCAGCAAGGGCACTGGCGGATTGACAGGGGTAAGAGTAGGAATTCTGTCATTCTGAGCGATGACAGCAGGTGTTTGCATCATGGAGCCAATGCTAATCCCCTGGAACAGTGCCTCAGCCTTCCTAGCCATCTGTTGGAGCACAGATGGCTGAACTCGTCTGAGACACTGCAAGACCCTTTCCACAATCTAAACCCAGCCATGAAGGCAGCAGTCTGAGCTTGCGTGGCAGCAGGCTGAGATTGCATGAGAACAGGCTCAGCTTCCATAGCAGCACTCACATGTTGTTTCATTTCCGCTTGCGCTGCAATGGGAGCAGTAACATTGTCCATCACGCCCAGCATCATGGGTGGGTCTACAATGATCTAATCGACTTGCCCATCACTTCCATCATGGAACTGAGTCCTGCGCAAAGCCGCATGCAATGCTGGAGCCAGACTTCTCCATGTGCCTTGACACAGACAAGAAGTTCACCAGCAGGCCTAGCATTTCTTTGTGAATGTAAATCTCCCTTCCTCTGAATGTCACCCCATTAAATTCATTATCTGAGACCATGCAGCAGGACTCATGCATGAACTCGCCCTCAGGGGATGTACAACCTGAGCTAGCCTCTCCCCCCACTCTGACTGCAGCCCGCTCAATCATCAACAAAGTGCTGGAAGGTGTCGTCGACAGTGCTATCAAGTGACACTCAGTCACCAATAACATGCTCACTGATGCTAAGTTTGGGTTCCGCCAGAACCACTTGGCTCGAGAACCCATTACAGCCTTGGTCCAAACCTGGACAAAAGAGCTGAATTCCAGAGGTGAGGTGAGAGTGACTGCCCTTGACATCAAGGCAGCATTTGATCGAGTGTGACATCAAGGAGCCCTTGTACAATTGAAGACAATAGTAATCAGGGGGGAAAATGTCCACTGGTTCGAGTCATACCTAGCACAAAGGAGGTTGTGGTTGTTGGAGGTCAATCATCTCAGCCCCAGGATATCGCTGCAGGTGTTCTTCGGGGAAGTTAGATCTATGTTTTCTATCTTTAATATTGTATTGGACAATAATGTTCCTCCAGGGCTCAAGAATGAGATAGAATGGTAATTCATGGAATGCCCCATTAATATGTAATATATAGAGAGGATTAGTTTCATTACACAATTAAAAAGGGATTATTTTCTAAGTTGAATTGAAATAAATCAGCTGGGTGAAATTCACCGAAAGCTATCAATCTCATATTTATGTACATTATACTGAATGTCAGGAAAATGTATGTAAGATTAGTAAATTGATAGTTTCCTGTTGGAGAGTTTTGTTTCCATACCTATGAACTTTTTAAGAAAACTGAATTTGTTAGTCTGGCTACTCCCGAGACATCAGGGCCATGCAGTGGGAAATGAGCAAAGATGATGTCAGGATGTCACAAGAGGAGTACCTGACAGGGGCAGGTGGGATTATTAGGTACAGTGCATCCCTTTAATTGGACAGGGGCTTTCAGGTGTAAGTCAATGATTGGGTTAACTGGTCCCCATAGGCTTTTCTGGGAAGAACTAGTATAAGAAGGGCTCACTCAAACACTTAGGTTTTAGAGGCATTCGGCAAGAAGCCTGGGAACATCCAACAGACAAGGCGAGGAGAGATTCAGGTTGGCGGTTCAAATTGGGCGGCCGAGCGAAGCCAGGGCCAATGGGGGTTGACCCGTGGAGATTGCGTCTTCTACCCAGGGCATAACGGGTAATATAAGCCTTGATTGTGCATTGTTTAACTACTGCTCAGATGCAATAAAGTATTTTAAATCTCAAGTACACTGAAAAAAATATAATGACTGTCATTAACATGAGTCAAGTCAAATCTTTGGGTACTTAAGAGTGAAAGGATTAATTATCAAAGAACCAGACACTCGAGACTGGTTTGGAAACCTTTGACGATGGGGTTTTCCAAGCTATTTAGCTGATCAAGATACATCTAACAATTGTCAGAAAATACAGTGCACAAATCAACAATCAATGTTGAGCCCTTAGTTTAGGAGATGGCAGAAAATGTAATACCATTGGTAGAATAAACATCAACAATGAAGTGAAGGGTTTTATGAAAATATCAATGGACTGATCAGATGGGCAGAAAAGTGGCAAATGGAATTCAGTCTGGGGAAGTATGAGGTAATGCATTTGGGGAGGGCTAACAAGGCAAGGAATACATAATAAAAGGTAGAATGCTGAGAGGTACAGAAGAGCAGAGGGACCTTGGACTGCATATCCACAGATTCCTGAAGGTAGCAGGACAGATAGATAAGTTCGTTAAGAAGGCATACGGGATACTTTCCTTTATTAGCGAGCCATAGAATATAAGGGCAGGGAGGTTATGCTTGAACTGTAAAAAACACTGGTTAAGTCACAGCTACAGTAATGCGTACAGAAAACAAGTGATTGTACTGGAGAGCACACAGAGGAGATATATTTCTTCGGAACAGAAGTGATTGAGGGGAGACATAATTGAGATGTATGAAATTATGAGTGGCCTAGAAGGAGTGGATAGGAAAGATATATTTCCCTTAGCAGGGAGGTCAATAACCAGGGAGCACTGACTGAAAGTAATTGGAAGAAGGATTAGAGGGGATTTGAGGAGAAATTTTTTCACCCAGAAAAAGTTACGTTTTTGACGTCGTTCCAATGGACGTTCATGCTCAGTACAGCTCAGTTGAGGCAATTGGCCATTTTTAAAGAGCCAGTTGTGTGCGTGAGGAGTGCTGTGGGAGAGCATTGGGAAAATTGCAGCTGCAGAAAAACAAGATGCAACATAGAAACATAGAAACATATAAAATAGGTGCAGGAGTAGGCCATTCGGCCCTTCGAGCCTGCACCGCCATTCAATAAGATCATGGCTGATCATTCCTTCAGTACCCCTTTCCTGCTTTCTCTCCATACCCCTTGATCCCCTTAGCCATAAGAGCCATATCTAACTCCCTCTTGAATATATCCAATGAACTGGCCTTAACAACTCTCTGCGGCACAGAATTCCATAGGTTAATAACTCTCTGAGTGAAGAAGTTTCTCCTCATCTCAGTCCTAAATGGCCTACCCGTTCTCCTAAGACTGTTTCCCCTGGTTCTGGACTTCCCCAACATCGGGAACATTCTACCCGCATCAAAACTGTCACGTCCCATCAGAATCTTATATGTTTCTATGAGATCCCCTCTCATCCTTCTAAACTCCAATGTGTAAAGGCCCAGTTGATCCAATCTCTCCTCATATGTCAGTCCTGCCATCCCGGGAATCAGTCTGGTGAACCTTCGCTGCACTCCCTCAAAAGCAAGAATGTCCTTCCTCAGATTAGGAGACCAAAACTGAACACAATATTCCAGGTGAGGCCTCACTAAGGCCCTGTACAACTGCAACAAGACCTCCCTGCTCCTATATTCAAATCCCCTAGCTATGAAGGCCAAAATACCATTTGCCTTCTTCACCGCCTGTTGTACCTGAATGCCAATTTTCAATGACTTATGAACCATGACACCCAGGTCTCGTTGCACCTCCAGACAGAAAGGAGATGAAGAAAAGTGGAGGGCAGAGAAACCCAAGGCAAAGAACAAAAAGGGCCATTGTACAGCAAAATTCTAAAAGGACAGAGGGTGTTAAAAAAACAAGCCTAAAGGCTTTGTGTCTTAATGCAAGGAGTATCCGCAATAAGGTGAATGAATTAACTGTGCAAATAGATGTTAACAAATATGATGTGATTGGGATTACGGAGACGTGGCTCCAGGATGATCAGGGCTGGGAACTCAGCATCCAGGGGTATTCAACATTCAGGAAGGATAGAATAAAAGGAAAAGGAGGTGGGGTAGCATTGCTGGTTAAGGAGGAGATTAAGGCAATAGTTAGGAAGGACATTAGCTTGGATGATGTGGAATCTATATGGGTAGAGCTGCAGAACACCAAAGGGCAAAAAACTTTAGTGGGAGTTGTGTACAGACCTCCAAACAGGAGTAGTGATGTTCGGGAGGGCATCAAACAGGAAATTAGGGGTGCATGCAATAAAGGTGCAGCAGTTATAATGGGTGACTTTAATATGCACATAGATTGGGCAAACGAAACTGGAAGCAATACGGTGGAGGAGGATTTCCTGGAGTGCATAAGGGATGGTTTTTTAGACCAATATGTCGAGGAACCAACTAGGGGGGAGGCCATCTTAGACTGGGTGTTATGTAATGAGAGAGGATTAATTAGCAATCTCATTGTGCGAGGCCCCTTGGGGAAGAGTGACCATAATATGGTGGAATTCTGCATTGGGATGGAGAATGAAACAGTTAATTCAGAGACCATGGTCCAGAAGTTAAAGAAGGCTAACTTTGAAGGTATGAGGTGTGAATTGGCTGGGATGGATTGGCAAATGATACTTAAGGGGTTGACTGTGGATGGGCAATGGCAGACATTTAGAGACCGCATGGATGAACTACAACAATTGTACATTCCTGTCTGGCATAAAAATAAAAAAGGGAAGGTGGCTCAACCGTGGCTATCAAGGGAAATCAGGGATAGTATTAAAGCCAAGGAAGTGGCATACAAATTGGCCAGAAATAGCAGCGAACCTGGGGACTGGGAGAAATTTAGAACTCAGCAGAAGAGGACAAAGGGTTTGATTAGGGCAGGGAAAATGGAGTATGAGAAGAAGCTTGCAGGGAACATTAAAACGGATTGCAAAAGTTTCTATAGATATGTAAAGAGAAAAAGGTTAGTAAAGACAAACGTAGGTCCCCTGCAGTCAGAATCAGGGGAAGTCATAACGGGGAACAAAGAAATGGCGGACCAATTGAACAAGTACTTTGGTTCGGTATTCACGAAGGAGGACACAAACAACCTTCCGGTTATAAAAGGGGTCGGGGGGTCTAGTAAGGAGGAGGAACTGAGGGAAATCCTTATTAGCCGGGAAATTGTGTTGGGGAAATTGATGGGATTGAAGGCCGATAAATCCCCAGGGCCTGATGGACTGCTTCCCAGAGTACTTAAGGAGATGGCCTTGGAAATAGTGGATGCATTGACAGTCATTTTCCAACATTCCATTGACTCTGGATCAGTTCCTATAGAATGGAGGGTAGCCAATGTAACCCCACTTTTTAAAAAAGGAGGGAGAGAGAAAACAGGGAATTATAGACCGGTCAGCCTGACATCGGTAGTGGATAAAATGATGGAATCAATTATTAAGGATGTCATAGCAGTGCATTTGGAAAGAGGTGACATGATAGGTCCAAGTCAGCATGGATTTGTGAAAGGGAAATCATGCTTAACAAATCTTCTGGAATTTTTTGAGGATGTTTCCAGTAGAGTGGACAAGGGAGAACCAGTTGATGTGGTATATTTGGACTTTCAGAAGGCGTTCGACAAGGTCCCACACAAGAGATTGATGTGCAAAGTTAGAGCACATGGGATTGGGGGTAGTGTGCTGACATGGATTGAGAACTGGTTGTCAGACAGGAAGCAAAGAGTAGGAGTAAATGGGTACTTTTCAGAATGGCAGGCAGTGACTAGTGAGGTACCGCAAGGTTCTGTGCTGGGGCCCCAGCTGTTTACACTGTACATTAATGATTTAGATGAGGGGATTAAATGTAGTATCTCCAAATTTGCGGATGACACTAAGTTGGGGGGCAGTGTGAGCTGCAAGGAGGATGCTGTGAGGCTGCAGAGCGACTTGGATAGGTTAGGTGAGTGGGCAAATGCATGGCAGATGAAGTATAATGTGGATAAATGTGAGGTTATCCACTTTGGTGGTAAAAACAGAGAGACAGACTATTATCTGAATGGTGACAGATTAGGAAAAGGGGAGGTGCAAAGAGACCTGGGTGTCATGGTACATCAGTCATTGAAGGTTGGCATGCAGGTGCAGCAGGCGGTTAAGAAAGCAAATGGCATGTTGGCCTTCATAGCAAGGGGATTTGAGTACAGGGGCAGGGAGGTGTTGCTACAGTTGTACAGGGCATTGGTGAGGCCACACCTGGAGTATTGTGTACAGTTTTGGTCTCCTAACCTGAGGAAGGACATTCTTACTATTGAGGGAGTGCAGCGAAGGTTCACCAGACTGATTCCCGGGATGGCGGGACTGACCTATCAAGAAAGACTGGATCAACTGGGCTTGTATGCACTGGAGTTCAGAAGAATGAGAGGGGACCTCATAGAAACATTTAAAATTCTGATGGGGTTAGACAGGTTAGATGCAGGAAGAATGTTCCCAATGTTGGGGAAGTCCAGAACCAGAGGTCACAGTCTAAGGATAAGGGGTAAGCCATTTAGGACCGAGATGCGGAGGAACTTCTTCACCCAGAGAGTGGTGAACCTGTGGAATTCTCTACCACAGAAAGTTGTTGAGGCCAATTCACTAAATATATTCAAAAAGGAGTTAGATGAGGTCCTTACTACTAGGGGGATCAAGGGGTATGGCGAGAAAGCAGGAATGGGGTACTGAAGTTGAATGTTCAGCCATGAACTCATTGAATGGCGGTGCAGGCTAGAAGGGCCGAATGGCCTACTCCTGCACCTATTTTCTATGTTTCTATGTTTCTATGTCTCCCCCTTTCCTAATCTGCTGCCATTCAAATAATATTCTGTCTTTGCGTTTTTGCCCCCAAAGTGGATAACATCACATTTATCCACATTATACTGCATCTGCCATGCTTTTGCCCACTCACCTAACCTTTCCAGGACATTCTGCAGCCTCCTAGCGTCCCCCCCCCCACCCCCACAGCTCACACTGCCATCCAGTTTAGTGTCATCTGCAAACTTGGAGATATTATACTCAACTCCTTCATCCAAATTGTTAATGTATATTGTAATGAGCTGGGGTCCCAGCACTGAGCCCTGTGGCACTCCACTAGTCACTGCCTGCCATTCTGAAACGGACCCGTTTATCACGACTCTCTGCTTCCTGTCTGCCAACCAGTTCTCTATCCACGTCAGTATATTACCCCAATACCATGTGCTTTGATTTTGCACACCAATATCTTGTGTGGGACCTTATCAAAAGCCTTTTGAAAGTGCAAATACACCACATCCACTGGTTCTCCCTTGTCCACTCTACTAGTTACATCCTCAAAAAATTTCAGAAGATTTGTCAAGCATGATTTCCCCTTCATAAATCCATGCTGACTTGGATCGATCCTGTCACTGCTTTCCAAATGCGCTGCTAATTCATCCTTAATAATTGATTCCAACATTTTCCCCACTACTGATGTCAGGTTAACCAGTCTATAATTACTAGCTTTCTCCCTCCCTCCCTTTTTAAAAATGGTGTTACATTAGCTACCCTCCAGTCCATAGGAACTGATCTAGAGTCGATAGACTGTTCGAAAATGATCATCAATGCATCCACTATTTCTTGAGCCACTTCCTTAAGTACTCTGGGATGCATACTATCAGGCCCCAGGGATTTATTGGCCTTCAATCCCATCAATTTCCCGAACACAATTTCCTGCCTTATTCAGTTCCTCCTTCTCACTAGACCCTCGGTCCCCTAGTACTTCCGGAAGGTTATTTGTGTCGTCCTTCATGAAGACAAAAGTATTTGTTCCATTGGTCTGCCATTTCTTTGTTCCCCATTATAAATTTGCCTGAATCCAACTGCAAGGGATCTACGTTTGTCTTCACTAATCTTTTTCCCTTCACATATCTATAGAAGCTTTTGCAGTCAGTTTTTATGTTCCCGGCAAGCTTCTTCTCGTAATCTATTTTCCCCCTCTTAATTAAACCGTTTGTCCTCCTCTGCTGAATTCTAAATTTTTCCCAGTCCTCAGCTTTGTTGCTTTTTCTGGCCAATGTATTTGCCTCTTCCTTGGATTTAACACTATCCTTAATTTCCCTTGTTAGCCACGGTTGAGCCATCTTCCCCATTTTATTTTTACTCCAGAAAGGGATGTACAATTGCTGAAGTTCATCCATGTGACCTTTAAATGTTTGCCATTGCGTATCCACCGTCAACCCTTTAAATATCATTTGCCAGTCTGTTCTAGACAATTCACGCCTCAAACCATTGAAGTTATCTTTCCTTAAGTTCAGGGCCCTAGTTTCTGAATTAACTGTGTCACTCTCCATCTTAATAAAGAATTCTACCATGTTATGGTCACTCTTCACCAAGGGGCCTCGCACAACAAGATTGCTAATTAGTCCTTTCTCATTACACATCACCCAGTCTAGGATGGCCACCTCCCTAGTTGGTTCCTCGACATATTGGTCAAGAAAACCATCCCTAATACACTCCAGAAAATCCTCCTCCACCGCATTGCTATCAGTTTGGTTAGCCCAATCAATATGTATATTAAAGTCACCCATGATAACTACTGTATCTTTAGTGCATGCATCTCTAATTTCTTGTTTGATGCTGTCCCCAACCTTACTACTACTGTTTGGTGGTCTGTACACAACTCCCACTCACGTTTTCTGCCACTTGGTATTCCGTAGCTCCACCTACACCGATTCCACATCATTCAAGCTAATGTCCTTCCTTACTATTGCGTTAATTTCCTCTTTAACTAGCAATGCCTCCTTTTCCTTTCTGTCTATCCTTCCTAAATGTTGTATACCCCTGGATGTTGAGTTCCCAGCCTTGGTCACCCTGGAGCCATGTCTCCGTGATGCCAATTACATCATACCCGTTAACTGCTATCTGCGCAGTTAATTTGTCCACCTTATTCCGAATACTCCTCGCATTGAGGCACAGAGCCTTCAGGCTTGTCTTTCTAACACATTTTGCTCCTTTATAATTTTGGTGTAATGTGGCCCTTTTTGATTTTTGCCTTAGGTTTCTCTGCCCTCCATTTTTACTTTTCTTCTTTCTATCTTTTGCTTTTGCCCCCATTCTACTTCCCTCTGTCTCCCTGCATAGGTTCCCATCCCCCTGCCATATTAGTTTAACTCCTCCCCAACAGCACTAGCAAACACTCCCGCTAGGGATTGCAAGGACCAAGAATTTCTTACAGGAAGAAGTGGAGGCACTAGTTACTGTGAATGAGCACAGATGGCAGGAGCTGTACACCAGCAGAGGTCACATAAGTTTTCCACCCAAAGAAATGAAGAAACGCTGGAACCAAGTTGCAGAGGATTACTGTGCAGTGGTGACCACCATGAGATCTGGAGATCAGTGTAAAAAGAAATGGCAGGACCTTAGTCAAGTAGTTAGTGTAAGTAATATTTTCATTTATTCATTGGAATTGCAATTGTAAATGTGACTATCTGTATATGTCCCACCCAGCTGAAAGGCACCCTCTCTAAAAAGTTGCATTTTCATCTTTGCAGAGGAAGGTGGCATATAATAAAAGGGAAATAACTCGAACAGGAGGAGGCCCGCCAATTCTGCACCCACTGACTCCCTTGGAAGAGAGGGTCGCTGCTTTGATAGGTCCTGTCTGGAAAATATCAATCACTACTGCACAAGCTGGGCCCACACTCGAGGGACAGGGTAAGTCGTAAGTCCTGCAAATTTTGCGCAGCCTTCAAATCAACCTGCTGCCTGGCCTGCGATGTGTGGGCCTAGTCATGCCACCCATCCTGCCCCCTCCTCTGCTGCTAACCATTTGACTGTTCTTTTATATTTTGCAGAGCTTGAGGCCAACCCTGATGATGCAGAAGAAGATTCAGACGCGGACAAGCCTGAAGAGGAGAACATCTTCCAATCCATCCCTCCAGACCAAGAACATGGGGGTGAGGGGAAGGAGTAGTGGATGGAGCTGGATGAAGCTCCTACTGTTGTACTGAGGAGGAGGTGCCTCTCATGAAGGTGACAGCCCCTTCCGTGATTAGTGCCTGTGAGTGTTGGTGGGACATTCCATGGTTTCACAGATTTCACAGGTTGCGGGTCCAGTGGTGTGGTGCGAACCACACCCAAGGGGAGGAGGGGAAGGAGAGCTTGACCGCACTCTCCAGATGTGGTTCAGATGATGTCTGAGTGCGGAGAGCATTGACCTTACCCGATCACTACTGGACGCCATCAGTGGGGTGAGTGATGAGGTAGCAGGACAGTCGGGAAAAGTAACAGCAATGACACAAGAAATGGGAACAATATCCGGGACCATCTCAGTGAGGGAATAGTGGCCATTAGGGAGGGAATGTTGCAGGTCGTTCAGAGGGCTTTGCTCAACATGAGGGAGGGAATGTTGCAGGTCGTTGAAACACAGTCAGCACACATGAGGGAAGTCATGTTGGAGTTAGCTGCTGCATTAAGGGAACACGCCCAGACCCCGCATCCAAAGACAGAATCAACTGCTACTCCCACTCCAATCCCCACGCCAGTCTCTGAAGAGCTCAATGCCGGGCCCTCCAACTTGCCACCTGATGCTGATGCCCCCCACCCTCAAGAGGTGCGCACTACCCAAGGCGTTCGAAAGAATAAGCTTGGTATCAAGCCCAGAAACACTGAGCCACGGCCTGCAGGCAGGGGTGGTGGAGTGTCCTAGACCAAGCGCAGTGGGCGGTCTTAGAATAAGAGGAATGAGAGATGGGTGCAGCCTTTCTTTGCTGCTGTTGTTGTTATTATTATTGTTACTGTTCTCAAATTTAAAGTTTTTTTGTAAGTTATGTAAATTTACAAGTCTATAAGCGATTTTAAAGTTTGTAAGCTATCTTAAAGACTGATATTAAAGTAAAGTTTGATACAAGAATAATTTTATTAAAGTTAAGTACATTGTAAACTTTTGAAAAATTATATTTTACATTAACACATTATGGAACAGCTCCAAATAATAAATATGTCAATGTGGAATAGTTGTCGCTGAGCCCTCAGGCATCAGTAAAGCGTTCACGTATGAGTTGCTGGCACAAGGCTCAAGCAATTGTTGAAGGAGCACAATGGCCTGCCCTCCTCCGCTGTCAAGCTCCGGCCTCAGGCACTTGCATGGTATCCTCATCCTCATCGTCCTCCTCCTCCTCCTGCTCATCATCTGCATTTACCACATCATTATCATCAGCGACTCTCACCGCAGGTGGGTCTTCCACTACAAGGTGTTGCTGCCTCATGATGGCTAAGTTATGCAGCATGCAGCACACAACAGTGAGCTGACGTACAATCTCAGGGGAGTACAACAAGTAGCCTCGGAATAGGCCAGGCATCAGAAACGCTGTTTCAATATGCCAATGATCCTCTCAATGATGCTCTGCGTTGCAATGTGCAACATGCTGTATTGATGGTCAGCTTCTGTCCAGGTTACGCGTAGGGGTGTCATGAGCCAGGTGGCAAAGCCATACCCTTTGTCACCCAGTAGCCAGCTCTTCGCTTCTGGCTGCTGCTGCAGAACATGACAGATATTGGAACCAGTTCTGGGGGAAGTGGGACCTGCACAAAAGGGACGGTTTGCGCTTGGGCAGGGCTGGAATTGATGTCCTGGGGGTAACATTTGCTAATGCAGTTCGGGAGTGTTTAAACTAATATGGCAGGGTGATGGGAATCTATGCAGCGAGACAGGGCGAATTAATATGGAGTCAGAAACAGATGGTAGAAAGGTAAAAAGCAATAGTGGAAGGCCGAGTAAATAAAGGCAAGAAACAAAAAGGGCCATACTACATCATAATTCTAAAAGGACAAAGGGTGTTAAAAAAACAAACCTCAAGGCTTTGTGTCTTAATGCAAGGAGTATCCATAATAAGGTGGATGAATTAACTGTGCAAATAGATGTTAACAGATATGACGTGATTGGGATTATAGAGACATGGCTCCAGGATGATCAGGGACGGGAACAACAGCCAAGGGTATTCAACATTCGCAAAGGATAGAATAAAAGGAAAAGGAGGTGGGGTAGCATTGAAGGTTAAAGAGGCGATTAATGCAATAGTTAGGAAGGACATTAGCTTGGATGATGTGGAATCTATATGGGTGGAGCTGCAGAACACCAAAGGGCAAAAAACGTTAGTGGGAGTTGTGTACAGAGCTCCAAACAGTAGTAGTGATGTTGGGGAGGGCATCAAACAGGAAATTAGGGGTGCATGCAATAAAGGTGCAGCAGTTATGATGGGTGACTTTAATATGCATACTGCTAACCAAACTGGAAGCAATACGGTGGAGGAGGATTTCCTGGAGTGCATAAGGGATGGTTTTCGAGACCAATATGTCGAGGAACCAACTAGGGGGGAGGCCATTTAGACTGGGTGTTGTGTAATGAAAGAGGATTAATTAGCAATCTCGTTGTGCGAGGCCCCTTGGGGAAGAGTGACCATAATATGGTGGGATTATACATTAGGATGGACAATGAAACAGTTAATTCAGAGACCATGGTCCAGAACTTAAAGAAGGGTAACTTTGAAAGTATGAGGCATGAATTGGCTAGGATAGATTGGCGAATGATACTTAAGGGGTTGACAGTGGATGGGCAATGGCAGACATTTAGAGACCGCATGGATGAACTACAACAATTGTACATCCCTGTCTGGCGTAAAAATAAAAAAGGGAAGATGGCTCAACCGTGGCTATCAAGGGAAATCAGGGATAGTGTTAAAGCCAAGGAAGTGGCATACAAATTGGCCAGAAATAGCAGCAAACCCGGGGACTGGGAGAAATTAAGAACTCAGCAGAGGAGGACAAGGGTTTGATTAGGGCAGGGAAAATAGAGTACGAGAGGAAGCTTGCAGGGAACATTAAGACCGACTGCAAAAGCTTCTATAGATATGTAAAGAGGAAAAGGTTAGTAAAGACAAACGTTGGTTCCCTGCAGTCAGAATCAGGGAAAGTCATAACAGGGAACAAAACAGTGGCAGACCAATTGAACAAGTACTTTGGTTCGGTATTCACTAAGGAGGACACAAACAATCTTCCGGATATAAAAAGGGTCAGAGGATCTAGTAAGAAGGAGGAACTGAGGGAAATCCTTATTGGTCGGGAAATTGTGTTGGGGAAATTGATGCGATTGAAGGCCGATAAATCTCCAGGGCCTGATGGACTGCATCCCAGAGTACTTAAGGAGATGGCCTTGGAAATAGTGGATGCATTGACAGTCATTTTCCAACATTCCATAACTCTGGATCAGTTCTATGGAGTGGAGGGTAGCCAATGTAACCCAACTTTTTTAAAAAGGAGGGAGAGAAAACAGGGAATTATAGACCGGTCAGCCTGACATCGGTAGTGGATAAAATAATGGAATCAATTATTAAGGATGTCATAGCAGCGCATTTGGAAAGAGGTGACATGATAGGTCCAAGTCAGCATGGATTTGTGTAAGGGAAATCATGCTTGACAAATCTTCTGGAATTTTTTGAGGATGTTTCCAGTAGAGTGGACAAGGGAGAACCAGTTGATGTGGTGTATTTGGACTTTAAGAAGGCTTTCGACAAGAGATTAATGTGCAAAGTTAAAGCACATGGGATTGGGGGTAGTGTGCTGACATGGATTGAGAACTGGTTGTCAGACAGGAAGCAAAGAGTAGGAGTAAATGGGTACTTTTCAGAATGGCAGGCAGTGACTAGTGGGGTACCGCAAGGTTCTGTGCTGGGGCCCCAGCTGTTTACATTGTACATTAATGATTTAGACGAGGGGATTAAATGTAGTATATCCAAATTTGCGGATGACACTAAGTTGGGTGGCAGTGTGAGCTGTGAGGAGGATGCTATGAGGCTGCAGAGTGACTTGGATAGGTTAGGTGAGTGGGCAAATGCATGGCAGATGAAGTATAATGTGGATAAATGTGAGGTTATCTACTTTGGTGGTAAAAACAGAGAGATAGACTATTATCTGAATGGTGACAGATTAGGAAAAGGAGAGGTGCAACGAGACTTGGGTGTCATGGTACATCAGTCATTGAAGGTTGGCATGCAGGTACAGCAGGTGGTGATGAAAGCAAATGGCATGTTGGCCTTCATAGCGAGGGGATTTGAGTACAGGGGCAGGGAGGTGTTACTGCAGGCCACACCTGGAGTATTGTGTGCAGTTTTGGTCTCCTAACTTGAGGAAGAACATTCTTGCTATTGAGGGAGTGCAGCGAAGATTCACCAGACTGATTCCCGGGATGGCGGGACTGACATATCAAGAAAGGCTGGATCAACTGGGCTTGTATTCACTGGAGTTCAGAAGAATGAGAGGGGATCTCATAGAAACGCTTAAAATTCTGACAGGTTTAGAAAGGTTAGATGCAGGAAGAATGTTCCCAATGTTGGGGAAGTCCAGAACCAGTGGTCACAGTCTAAGGATAAGGGGTAAGCCATTTAGGACTGAAATGAGGAGAAACTTCTTCACCCAGAGAGTGGTGAACCTGTGGAATTTTCTACCATAGAAAGTTGTTGAGGCCAATTCACTAAATATATTCAAAAAGGAGTTAGATGTGGTCCTTACTACTAGGTGGATCAAGGGGTATGGCGAGAAAGCAGGAATGGGGTACTGAAGTTGCATGTTCAGCCATGAACTCATTGAATGACCTACTCCTGCACCTATTTTCTATGTTTCTATGTTTCGATATAATGCTGTCACGCAGGATGAATGCTTCATGGGTGGCTGCCAGAGTATCTTGCATGTCATAGAAACATAGAAAATAGGGGCAGTAGTCGGCCATTCGGCCCTTCGATTCTGCAACGCCATTCAATACGATCATGGCTGATCCTCCATCTCAACACATATTCCCGTTTCTTCCCCATACCCCTTGATGCCTTTTGTTTCTAGAAATCTATCTATCTCCCTCTTAAATATATTCAGTGGCTTGGTCACCACAGCCTTCTGTGGTAGAGAAATCAGCCTTCTGTGGCAGAAAGTTCAACACTCTCTGAGTGAAAACATTTTGCCTCATCTCAGTCCTAAATTTCCTACCCCTTTGAGACTGTGACCCCTTGTTCTAGACTTCTCAGCCGGCGGAAACATCCTCCCCGCATCCAGTCTTTCCAAACCAGTCAGAATTTTATACGTTTCAATGAGATCCCCTCTCTTTCTTCTAAACTCAAGTGAACATCGGCCTAGTCGACCCAATCTCTCCTCATACCACAGTCCTGCCATAGAAACATAGAAACATAGAAAATAGGTGCAGGAGCAGGCCATTCAGCCCTTCTAGCCTGCACCGCCATTCAATGAGTTCATGGCTGAACATGAAACTTCAGTACCCCCTTCCTGCTTTCTCGCCATACCCCTTGATCCCCCGAGTAGTAAGGACTTCATCTAACTCCCTTTTGAATATATTTAGTGAATTAGCCTCAACTACTTTCTGTGGTAGAGAATTATACAAGTTCACCACTCTCTGGGTGAAGAAGTTCCTCCTCATCTCGGTCCTAAATGGCTTACCCCTTATCCTTAGATTGTGACCCCTGGTTCTGGACTTCCCCAACATTGGGAACATTCTTCCTGCATCTAACCTGTCTAAACCCATCAGAATTTTAAACGTTTCTATGAGGTCCCCTCTCATTCTTCTGAACTCCAGTGAATGCAAGCCCAGTTGATCCAGTCTTTCTTGATAGGTCAGTCCCACCATCCCGGGAATCAGTCTGGTGAATCTTCGCTGAACTCCCTCAATAGCAAGAATGTCCTTCCTCAAGTTAGGAGACCAAAACTGTACACAATACTCCAGGTGTGGCCTCACCAAGGCCCTGTACAACTGTAGCAACACCTCCCTGCCCCTGTACTCAAATCCCCTCGCTATGAAGGCCAACATGCCATTTGCTTTCTTAACCGCCTGCTGTACCTGCATGCCAACCTTCAATGACTGATGTACCATGTCACCCAGGTCTCGTTGCACCTTCCCTTTTCCTAATCTGTCACCATTCAGATAATAGTCTGTCTCTCTGTTTTTACCACCAAAGTGGATAACCTCACATTTATCCACATTATGCTTCATCTGTCATTCATTTGCCCACTCACCTAACCTATCCAAGTAACTCTGCAGCCTCATAGCATCCACCTCGCAGCTCACACTGCCACCCAACTTAGTGTCATCCGCAAATTTGGCGATACTACATTTAATCCCCTCGTCTAAATCATTAATATACAATGTAAACAGCTGGGGCCCCAGCAAAGAACCTTGCGGTACCCCACTAGTCACTGCCTGCCATTCTGAAAAGTACCCATTTACTCCTACTCTTTGCTTCCTGTCTGACAACCAGTTCTCAATCCATGTCAGCACACTACCCCCAATCCCATGTGCTTTAACTTTGCACATTAATCTCTTGTGTGGGACCTTGTCGAAAGCCTTCTGAAAGTCCAAATATACCACGTCAACTGGTTCTCCCTTGTCCACTCTACTGGAAACATCCTCAAAAAATTCCAGAAGATTTGTCAAGCATGATTTCCCTTTCACAAATCCATGCTGACTTGGACCTATCATATCACCTCTTTCCAAATGCACTGCTATGACATCCTTAATAATTGATTCCATCATTTTACCCACTACTGATGTCAGGCTGACCGGTCTATAATTCCCTGTTATCTCTCTCCCCCCTTTTTTAAAAAGTGGGGTTACATTGGCTACCCTCCACTCCATCCCAAGAAGCAGTCTGGTGAACCTTCACTGCACTCCCTCCATGGCAAGTATATCCTTTCTTTTGTAAGGAGACCAAAACTGCATACAATACTCCAAGTTCAGTCTCACCAAGGCCCTGTATAACTGCAGTAAGACATCCTTGCTCCTGTACTCAAATCCTCTTGCAATGAAGGCCAACATACCATTTGGCTTCCTAACTCTTTGCTGCACCTGCATGTTTGCTTTCAATGACTGGTGTACAAGGACACCCAGGTCCCTCTGTACATCGACACTTGCCAAGCCATCACCATTTAAATAATACTTTATCCTTATGTTTTTCCTACCAAAGTGGATAACTTCACATTTATCCACGTTATATTGAATCTGCCATGTGTTTGCCCATTCACTCAACCTATCGAAATTGCCTTGCAGCGTCTTTGCACCCTCCTCACAACTCACAACCCCACCTAGTTTTGTGTTATCAGCAAACTTGAAAATATTATATTTGGTTCCCTCATCCAAATCATTTATATCTATTGTGAATAGCTGGGGCCCAAGCACTTATCCCTGTGATACCCCACTAGTCACTGCCCGCCACCCCAAAAAAGACTAATTTATTCCTACTCTCTGTTTCCTGTCAGTTAACCAATTTTCAATCCATGCCAAAACATTACCCCCAATCCTATGTGCTTTAATTTTGCACACTAACCTCTTATGTGGGACTTTATCAAAGGCCTTCTGAAAATCCAAATACACTACATTCACTGGTTCTCCCTTATCTATTAACATAAGAACATAAGAAATAGGAACAGGAGTCGGCCATACGGCCCCTCGATCCTGCTCCGCCATTTAATAAGATCATGGCTGTTCTGATCATGGACTCAGCTCCACTTCCCCACCCGCTCCCAATAACCACTTATCCCCTTATGGTTTAAGGAAGTGTCAATTTCTGTCTTAAATTTATTCAATGTCCCAGCTTCCACAGCTCTCTGAGGCAGCGAATTCAATAGATTTGTAACCCTCTGAGAGAAGAAATTTCTCCTCATCTCAGTTTTAAATGGGCAGCCCCTTATTCTAAGATCATGCCTTCTAGTTCTATCAGTGGAAGCATCCTCTCTGCATCCCCCTTGTCAAGACCCCTCATAATTTTATACGTTTCGATAAGATCACCTCTCAGTCTTCTGAATTCCAATGAGTAGAGGCCCAACCTACTCAACCTTTCCTCATAAGTCAACCCCCTCATCCCCAGAATCAACCAGTGAACCTTCTCTGAACTGTCTCCAAAGCAAGTAGATCCTTTCGTAAGTATGGAAACCAAAACTGGACGCAGAATTCCAGGTGTGGCCTCAACAAAACCTTGTATAGCTGTAGCAAGACTTCTCTGCTTTTATACTCCATCCCCTTTGAAATAAAGGCCAAGATACCATGTTTGTAGCTGCATACTATCCTTTTGTGTTTCATGCACAAGTACCCCCAGGTCCCGCTGTACTGTGGTACTTTGCAATTTTTCTCCATTTAAATAATAACTTGCTCTTTGATTTTTTCTGCCAAATGCATGACCTCACACTTTCCATCTGCCAAATTTCTGGCCACTCACTTAGCCTGTCTATGTCCTTTTGCAGCATTTTTGTGTCCTCCTCACACATTGCCTTCCCTCCCATCTTTGTATCGTCAGCGAACTTGGCTACGTCCCTTCTTCCAAGTCGTTAATATAGATTGTAAATAGTTGGGGTCCCAGCACTAATCCCTGCAGCACCCCACTAGTTACTGGTTGGCAACCAGAGAATGAACCATTTATCCCAACTCTCTGTTTTCTGTTCGTTAGCCAATCCTCTATGCATGCTAATATATTACCCACAACCCTGTGAACTTTTATCTTGTGCAGTAACCTTTTATGTGGCACTTTGTCAAATGCCTTCTGGAAGTCCAAATACATCACATCCACTGATTCCTCTTTATCCAGCCTGTTTGTTACATCCTCAAAGAACTCCAGAAAATTTGTCAAACATGACTTCTCCTTCATAAATCCATGCTGAATCTGCCTGATCGAATTTTGCTTATCGAAATGTCCTGCTAATCCTCAAAAAACTCCAGAAGATTAGTCAAATATGATTTTCCTTCATAAATCCATGTTGACTTTGTTTAATCCTATTGATATTATCTAAGTGTGCTGTTATCACATCCTTTATAATAGACTCCAACATTTTCCCTCCTATTGATGTCAGGCTAACCAGTCTGTAGTTCCACGTTTTTTCTCTCCCTCTTTTTTTAAATAGTGGGGTTACATTTGCCATCCTGCAATCCGCAGGAACTGTTCCATAATCTATAGAATTTTAGAAGGTGACAACCAATGCATCTATTATTTCCATGGCTATCTCTTTTAGTACTCTGGGATGCAGGTCATCAGGTCCTGGGGATTTATTTGTCTTCGGTCCCATTAGTTTTTCCAGCAGTGTCATCACAAATGAGCTGAACATTAATGAGGTGGAAGCCTTTTCTGTTCCTGTACATCTCAGAATCCTTCAAATGTCCTCGCAAGAAGATGTGGGTACAATCAATGCAGCCTCTGTACCTTTGGGAAGCCAGCATCCTGGATAAGCCCACAGCCCTGCCATGGATTGCTTGGGCGGTCATGGGGAACTTTATGAAGTCATTCCTACACGCGTACAGTGCAGCCGTGACCTGGCGAATGGAGACATGTGTTGCATGTTGAGAGATGGCGCGCACATCCCCAGTGTGAAATGATCCAGAGGCATAGAATGAAAGTGCAGCTGTAACCTTCACTTCAACTGACAAAGCAATCCTCTTGATGCTTCTAGGTTGCAGGTCTGCTTTGACCAACTCACAGTTCTCACTTACAACTTCTTTGTGGAAACTCAGCCTTCTGACACAGTCTGCATCACTCAGGTGGAAGTGCAAATGCCTGTCTCGATATACCCGAGGTGGGTAAGGCCTCCTGCCCAGCACCCTACGGGCTCTGATGTTCTTGATGCGATGAAGTCAAATCAATTGTCTCCTATGTAGCACCATGATGCACAAGGCTCGCACAAGGTATGGCATTGTCAGTATTGCCCCCATAATTAAATTTAACCTTTGAAAGAAGTTCAAAATGACAGGAAAACAGGCAGTATAGGTTCGCAATTGTATCTCTCCAGGTCTATATGGATGGACCACACCCAAACGTCTTGCTACTTCTCCTCTCTCCCTCCCCGTGAGTTTTGTGACTTCTCCCCCTCCCTTCCAGGGCTCCAAGCCTTCCGATCGGCACCTCTCTCTCTCTCTCTCTCTCTCTCTCCTCCCCCCCCACCCCACTTCCTCAGCCTTTAATAATTGGAGTCTTGTGACTTCTCTCTCTCTCCCTCCCCCTCACCCTCCCCGGGCTCCAAGCCTTCTGATAGGCACTTTGCTCTCTCTCTCTCTCCTCCCCCTCCGCCACAGCTTGTTTTGTAGCTGAACCCCAAGCTGCTGTGTCCGGACACAAGTCCGATTCTGCCGACCAAACCTACGACCTTCCAGCCCTGCTTCAAGACATTCGCTGGTGGCGTGTGAGTGAATAGAAAAATGAGAAAACTTCTGAAATCCAACAAATTTACACTTCTATGTTGACAGGTAAATAAAAGTTGAACTTTATTATTGATTTTGACAGTGTTCTTGACTCCATCCAAAATTATCGATTTAAAAACAACCGTGTCTTTCAGTGCAGATTTGTGAAGGTGTGCTGGCTTTCTTAACTCACCAGAAGGTTTATCGGGAGTGGCCAGATACGCCAACCTAAGGGAAAAAAACATTGGCCAAATTGCGAACAATTGAAAAAACCGACATAAAAAAAAACCGGCCTACAAAAATCGTAACTAAGCCAGTTACGCCGGTGCAGATCACAGGGGGAAACTTGGGGAAAAAAAGACACCAGAAAAAATGGCGCGCAAATGACCATGGAGAATTGAGCCCAATAAATCCCGTGTCGGACTCAGTGAGGATACATTTAAAAATTGCAATAAAAATTAGAAAACTGACTTTGTTTCAAACTACACCTGAAAATGTGGTGGTAATTCTAAGTGAGTCTCTGAACAAGTGCAACTGAAGGAAACTCGTATAGGAGGCTCTATAACCTGTGGCCGGAACTATTTATGGGTGGGATTGCGTTTGGGTGGAAGGATCAATAAGGCTATAAAATGTCCAGACCTGGGCATATTTTAATATACCCATAACTCACTTATGCCCAAATTTCCGACCAATAGTTGATTAGCGTATCGATTAAGCGTACCTCTGGACACAAATATGGAGGAAATTCAAGGCTTGCAGACTGTGCTGCAAATTAATATGTGTATAATCCACACTTGCAGAAAGACCTGTGGTAGAAGAGCTGATATTTCTGCTATAATTTATCTTCCACCAACCGTGGCATTTCCGTAAAGAATACATCGACTCTCAGTAGTTCTTTTCCATTTCAATACTCAATACTGTTGAGTTTGTTCCCTCATTGTATGTCAGCAATTGCTGTTGATTACTGGTAAAACAACCAGCAACTGATACCGCATTTTTGTTTGTGTCATTTTTACTTCCTCATCTGGCAGCATATTAAAGTGGTGGCTGGTATTCTTTGGGGACTTTTTGGCCCAGAAATCCTGGTTTCTTCTTCCCGCGGGCGTTCGACTAAAAATAGGAGAAATGATGCGCACTTACCTTTTGGTCGAATGTTCGCCAGAGATCCCGGACTCAAGGCCTCCTCTTCTTGCGCAACAGAGCGCGTTCATGTTGGGACATCCGTAGGAGTCACGTGGGCCTGGACACCCAATCACAGTAAAGTATTTTCTCATTCATAGTAATGGGAGTATCGTAAGTCCGAAACTCCTATCACTACGAATGGGAAACACCCCCAAACACCCAAACACTACATAAAACATTAAAAAAACACCTCGCATAAATACACTATCGAAATGAAAGTTGATAGGAATGTTTTTGAAAAAAAAAATATTTGCCGATTTATTAAAAATGTTTTAATTATGGTTTAAAGTAAAATTACCTGAATGTTCAGGGTATTTAACATAAATATGCATTTTTAAATTTTATTTTAATAGATTTTTGATATGTTTTTAAACTCTTACAGTGGTAAATGTAGGCTATGTGCCTGCTTTTACCAGGCTCAAGAGTTTTAAGGACATTCGCAGGGCAAGAGATTGGCAAATAGCCCAATCTTTGCCGTGGGAATGTCCTTGCTCCCGAGATGCGGGAGATCTGTCAAGCCAGAAACTTGACAGATCGGAAAAGCTGGAAAAGCATGCGCATTGCGCGCCAAAAAACGGCTTTTCCGACGCCTTCAGCAATTCAGCTTGTGCAGTTGCCAGGGAAATGTGGCGATATATAGGCCAAGAAACTTGAGTATGCTAGAAACCTGTTGGTAACAATGCTGGTGGGCAGCACCGGTTTAGTTCACGGAACGATTGTGGTGCATTGCGCTCTTTCTGGTGCTAAGCTCAGCAAGAGGCCGAAGATCGCATCTGTGTCCCATTGCATTTAAGGAGAATGGGGAAGAAACCAGTCAACCTGTAGCCCATGTCTGCAACAGTTGCCGTATTTAATACAATAATTTACCTGCCACCTGCTCACCAATCAATGTTACAGCATTGCACTCAGCTTTTGTGTAGAAAGCTCTTGTGTAAACCGTTTCAAAGTGACACAAGAAAAGCTCTGGAACTTACCTATGGAAGTAATCTCTTAAATCAGCTCAGGCTCAGGCTTGCAAACATTTCTACAGATGGAAAAAGGGGTTGGCAACTTGTTTGTGCATTTGAGGGTAATTTGTCGACCTTGCCGGAGAAGTCTGTGCTTTCATCGTATTTTGGGATTTTATGGGATGATAGGAGAACGGGGGGACGGTGTAGGTTTATAACAGGGCAAATTTAATATCATGTATATACTAAAGTCTGTACCACCCACTGCACAGAAGAGGGCCTGGAGCATTCAGTGCTCTCTGCGAACACCATAGCTGAAAGGAAACAACGTTTTTCTTACATTGAGCTAAGATTGTCCATTAAATGCATTCAAGGACTCTCCCCGATCACTTTAGCAGCACGTTTTGAGCCTGTTTTTATCAGGCGCAAGAGTTTTCAGGACATCTGCTGGGCAAGATAGGCGTAAATACTGCACACTTGCCCATGCGAATGTCCTGGATGTAGAGATATGGGCCCAGAAATTCCTCTCGAGGACTTCCCGCAAGCAAAGCACTGTAGAATAGAAATAAAATGCGCACTTACCTTAAACTGCTGCGCCGCTTGAGATCTCGGTGCGGAGGCCTCTCGTGACTGCGCGTCACAGCGCGTTCACGTTGGAACGTCCGCAGGAGTCATGTGGGCCTGGACACCCAATCACAGGTAAGTATTTTCTCATTCATAGTAATACGAGATTCGTAAGTTACGTATCTCCTATTACTATGAATGAGAGAACATCCAAAACGCACAAACAATATATAAAACATTTTAAAAAACACCTTACATAATACATTAACAGCAATTAAAGTTGTTACATAAATATAATAAGAATAAGAGGGTAACTAAAGAAAGGGTAAGGCCTATTAGAGACCGTGAGGGTAATCTTTGTGTGGAGGCGGAAGATGTTGGGAGGGTTCTTAACAAATACTTTGTATCTGTTTTCACAAAGGAAAGGGGCAATGCAGACACTGCTATCGAGGAGGAGTGTGATATTCTGGATGAAATAAATATAGTGAGATAGGAAGTATTAAGGTGTAGCAGCTTTGAAAGTAGATAAGTCCCCAGGCCCAGATGAAATGCATCCCAGGCTGCTGAGCGAAGTAAAAGAGGAAATAGCAGAGGCCTTGACCATCATTTTCCAGTCCTCTTTGGATCTGGGGCATGGTGCCAGAGGATTGGAGGACCGCTAATGTAGAACCCTTGTTTAAGAAGGGAGAAAGGGATAGGCCGAGTAATTACAGGCCTGTCAGCCTAACCTCAGTGGTGGGAAAATTATTGGAAAAAGTACTGGAAGACAGGATAAATCTACATTTGGAAAGACAAGGTTTAATTAGGCACAGTCAGCATGAATTTTTTAAGGGAAGATTGTATTTGACTAACCTGATTGAATATTTTGAGGAGGTAACCAAGAGGGTTGATGAGGGTAGTGCGTACGATATAGTATATATGGAATTTAGCAAGGATTTTGATAAGGTCCCACTTGATAGACTGGTCCTGAAGGTTAAAGCCCATGGGATCCAGGACATGGTGGCAAGTTGGATCCAAAATTGGCTAAGAGGTAGGAAGCAAAGGGTAATGATTGATGGATGTTTTTGTGATTGGAAGGATGTTTCCAGTGGGGTTCCACAGGGCTCAGTACTAGGTCCCTTGCGGTTTGTGGTATATATCAACACTTTAGATTTGAATATAGGGAGTATGATTAAGACAACACTAAAATTGGCTGTGTGGTTGATAATGAAGAAGAAAGTCATGGGCTGCAGGAGGATATCAATCTACTGGTCAGGTGGGTAGAGCAGTGGCAAATGGAATTTAATTCAGAGAAGTGTGAGGTGATGCACTTTGGGAGGGCTAATAAGGAAAGGGTATACATATTAAGTGGTAGGCCACTTAATAGTGTAGATGAACAAAGGGACCTTGGAGTGCTTGTCCACAGATCCCTGAAAGTAGCAGGCCAGGTGGATAAGGTGGTTAAGAAGGCATACAGAATGCTTGCCTTTTTTGGCCGAGGCAGAGAATATAAGAGCGTGGAGGTTATGCTTAAATTGTATAATACTTTGGTTAGGTCACTGCTGGAGTATTGCATGCAGTTCTGGTTGCCGTGTTATAGGAAGGATATGATTGCATTAGAGAGGGTACAGAGGAGATTTACTAGGATGCTGCCTGGAATGGAGAATCTTAGTTATGAGGTCAGATTGGATAGGCTTGGTTTGTTCTCATTGGAACAGAGGCGGTTGAGAGGAGACCTCATTGAGGTGTGCAAAATATTGAGGGGCCTGGACATAGTGGATAGTAAAGGCCTATTTCCATTGGTGGAGGGATCTATTACGATGGGGCATAGTTTTAAGGTGGTTGGGGGAAGATTTAGAGGGGATTTGACGGGGGACTTCTTTACACAGAGGGTTGTGGGAATCTGGAACTCGCTGCCTGGAAGAGTGGTAGATGCAGAAACCCTCACCACTTTTAAGAGATGGTTGGATGGGCACTTAAAGTGCCGTAACCTGCAGGGTTACGGACCTCGAGCTGGTAATTGGGATTAGACTAGATGACCTTTTGTTGGACGACACAGATATAACGGTAAGTACTGCAGGGAATAGAATACGGCCAGGGTGATCTCCTGGACTAGTTTCGATTGCCTGGATGGGTCGGAGAGGAATTTTCCCAGATTTTTTCTCCCTAAATTGGCCTGGGTTTTTATCTGGTTTTTGCCTCTCCTCGGCGATCACATGGATCTGGTTGGGATGGATTATAGAATGTTTCAGTATAAAGGGGTGTCACAGTTGTTTGAGGCGGAATGGTTGGGCTGGGTACTCTTTGCCTTTCCGGCATTGTTCATAGCTTTATATGTAACCTTTAGGGCTGCTGATCAAGGGCCGTGCGGCTCTTTGTCGACTGGCGTGGACATGATGGGCCAAAATGGCTTCCTTCTGTGCTGTAAATTTCTATGTTTCTAACTTTCTATGTTATAAATGTTTTTTAAAGAAAAAAAGTTGCTGATGTTTCAAATAAATTAGGCTTAAGGTTTAAAATAGCATTATGTGAGTGGGCAAGGTTTTAACATAATATGTTTTTTAAATTTTATTTTAATCATGTTTTTGATATATTTTTAAACTCTTACTCCTGTAACAGTAGGCTATCCGCCTGTTTTTATCAGGCGCAAGAGTTTTGAGGACATTTGGCGGGCAAGATATGCGTAAATTCCGCAATCTTGCCCGTGCTAATGTGCTTGCTCACGAGATGTCTACGATATGTCAAGCTCCAGCTTGACAGATCGGAAAAGCCTGTTTTCAGCGCATGTGCATTGTGCGCTGAAAACAGGCTTTTACAATGTCTTCCCGGGACCATACATACTCCGTACGGACCTGGGCTCTATTGAAATCCAGTCAAAAGCCTTAAAATGCAAGATGTGAGTGGACCCTAAAAACTGGCTAAAGCATTTCAAGCTAATTGAGAGTATTGCTTAACATTTGAGTTTTCTGACATGTGACACCACATAACAGGGCCAATTGTTTAGTCGATGAAAATATATGAATTATTTGGATGCTTTTGCTTATGGGGTTACAGATACATGTGTGGCAATTTATTGCTGATGTATCTTTCAGAAACGAAACCCGGCGACTTAAAGGCAGTTTCACAGGACCAGACCAACAGTGTTGCTGAACGTAAGGTTAACGAAAAGCCACCTAACACCCTGATGGAAATTTAAAAGTAAGTTATTCCAGTGGTGAGGTAACTCCGAGGTTAGTTCTCTGTGAAGTCTAAGGTCAACTCAGTGTCAAAAACTGCAAGTGCTTTTTGGGCATTTGCTTGGAATACCTAAGATACTTCTGAAAAATCAAACTCTCAATGATTAAAAAATCACCTTCGCAATACATCGATTGTTATATGTTAAACCCAGCCGTCATAAAATATGGAAGCTGACTTTAATTCTAGTGCACTAAAAATAGGTTAGCAGTGCTGATATGAATTGTAATGTGTTTAGTTTCTATTTGTTTTTTTGTTGGCATTGCTGATAGGTAAAATGCACAATGGGAGTGGAATTGGCTTAGAGCTAAATTGTTAACTATTGTGGAACATCTGAGCTGTCTAAATTACTTGAAGCTGTTCAATATGACAACTTGAAAAGCTCACCTTATATTTTTCCACTCAGAGTTCAGGCACTATTGATTTTGGTTTCTTCCCCAAGGGACCTCGCACAATGAGATTGCTAATTAATCCTCTCTCATTACACAACACCCAGTCTAAGATGGCCTCCCCCCTAGTTGGTTCCTCGACATATTGGTCTAGAAGACCATCCCTTATGCACTCCAGGAAATCCTCCTCCACCGTATTGCTTCCAGTTTGGCTAGCCCAATCTATGTGCATATTAAAGTCACCCATTATAACTGCTGCACCTTTATTGCATGCACCCCTAATTTCCTGTTTGATGCCCTCCCCAACATCACTACTACTGTTTGGAGGTCTGTACACAACTCCCACTAGCGTTTTTTGCCCTTTGGTGTTCTGCAGCTCTACCGATATAGATTCCACATCATCCAAGCTAATGTCTTTCCTAACTATTGCATTAATCTCCTCTTTAACCAGCAATGCTACCCCACCTCCTTTTCCTTTTATTCTATCCTTCCTGAAGGTTGAATACCCCTGGATGTTGAGTTCCCAGCCCTGATCATCCTGGAGCCACGTCTCCGTAATCCCAATCACATCATATTTGTTAACATCTATTTGCACAGTTAATTCATCCACCTTATTGCGGATACTCCTTGCATTAAGACACAAAGCCTTCAGGCTTGTTTTTTTAACACCCTTTGTCCTTTTAGAATTTTGCAGTACAGTGGCACTTTTTGTTATTTGCCTTGGGTTTCTCTGCCCTTCACTTTTTCTCATCTCCTTTCTGTCTATTGCTTTTGCCTCCTTTTTGTCTCCCTTTGTCTCCCTGCATTGGTTCCCATCCCCCTGCCATATTAGTTTAACTTCTCCCCAACAGCACTAGCAAACACTCCTCCTAGGACATTGGTTCCGGTCCTGCCCAGGTGCAGACCGTCCGGTTTGTACTGGTCCCACCTCCCCCAGAACCGGTTCCAATGACCCAGGAATTTGAATCCCTCCCTGCTGCACCACTGCTCAAGCCATGTATTCATCTGCGCTATCCTGCGATTCCTACTCTGACTAGCACATGGCACTGGTAGCAATCCCGAGATTACTACTTTTGAGGTCCTACTTTTTAATTTAGCTCCTAGCTCCTTAAATTCGTTTCGTAGGACCTCATCCCTTTTTTTTACCTATGTTGTTGGTACCAATGTGCACCACGACAACTGGCTGTTCTCCCTCCCATTTCAGAATGTCCTGCACCCGCTCCGAGACATTCTTGACCCTTGCACCAGGGAGGCAAGATACCATCCTGGAGTTTCGGTTGCGGCCACAGAAACGCCTATCTATTCCCCTCACCATTGAATCCCCTATCACAATCACACTCCCACTCTTTTTCCTGCTAACCTGTGCAGCAGAGCCAGCCACGGTGCCATGAATTTGGCTGCTGCTGCCCTCCCCTGATGAGTCATCCCCCCCAACAGTACTCAAAGCGGTGTATCTGTTTTGCAGGGAGATGACCACAGGGGACCCCTGCACTACCTTCCTTGCACTACTCTTCCTGCTGGTCTTCCATTCGCTATCTGGCTGAGGACCCTTCTCCTGCGGTAACCACTCTAAAGGTGAGTTCTCAGGTGACTGTACAGTCCAATACGGGAATTACAATCTCTGTCACAGGTGGGACAAACAGTCATTGAAGGAAAGGGTGGGTGGGGAGTCTGGTTTTCCCCACGCTCCTTCCGCGGTCTGCGCTTGGTTTCTGCATGCTCTCGGCGACAAGTCTCCAGGTGCTCACCGCTCTCCCGGCTGCTATTCCTCGAATTAGGGCGGTCTTGGGCCAGGGATTCCCAGGTGTCGGTGAAATGTTTCCTCTGCCCACCTGGAGCTCGCTTGCCATGTAGGAGTTCCGAGTAGAGCGCTTGCTTTGAGAGTCTTGTGTCGAGCATATGGACGATGTGGCCCGCCAACGGAGCTGGTCGAGTGTGGTCAGTGCTTCGATGCTGGGGATGTTGGCATGATCGAGAACACTGATATTGGTGCGTCTATCCTCCCAGTGGATTTGCAGGATCTTGCGGAGGCAGCGCTGGTGATGCATCTCCAGCGCTTTGAGGTGTCTACTGTATATGGTCCATGTCTCTGAGCCATATGGGGGTGGGGGCAGGTATCACTACTGCCCTGTACACCATAAGCTTGGTGCCAGATTTGTGGTCCTGATCTTCAAACACTCTTTGTCAGGTGACCGAAGGTTGTGCTGGTGCACTGGAGACGGGATTGTACCTCGTCATCAATGTCTGCCCTTGCTGATAGTAGGCTCCCGAGGTATGGAAAGTGGTTCACGTTATCCAGGGCCGCACCATGGATTTTGATGACTGGGGGGCAGTGCTGTGAGGCAGGGTCAGGTTGGTGGAGGACCTTCGTCTTATGGATGTTTAGTATAAGGCCCGTGCTTTCGTACACCTCGGTGAAGATACTGACACTGTTTTGGAGTTCGGCCTCTGAATGTGCGCAGACGCAAGCGTCATCCGCGTTTAATAAAATAGAGTCGCTGAACATATATTATGTATTTCATCTTTCTCTAGTCTGCATGGTATGAAATGAATTTTGAAAACTTACATACCAAATACAATTCAGTCATAATATATTATAGGTATTAGTGTTGCCTTTGCCAACATATATTTTCAATTATTACTGTGCTTGTTTCACTAAATTCAAATCTCAATGTGTTCTTCACAGCTTTCGGTACAGGCTCTTTCATTTTGTAATGGCGATGATTTTTGCTATAGAGGAAATAAACAAAGATCTGCAAATGCTGCCAAACGTGAGACTGGGTTACCAAATATACGATTCCTGTGGCACTCCTCCACTCTCAATAAAAGCAGCCTTTGACTTTTTAAACAAGCTCGGAAAAGTAGCATCCAATTTTACCAGTAAAAGAGCCCTTGACGTTTCAGCTATTATTGGAGACTCAAGAGCCTCAGTCTCTGGCCATCGCGACCCAATGGTAAAATAGCTAACTATTTCATCATAGCTAAACATTGGCAATAGAAAGTTAATGTGTAAAACAAGGACTCAACATTACATAAGTTGTTGCTTAGAAATAAATAAAATGAATCAATAACCATAAGTATTATCAAGAATATAAAATATTCTTCATACTTGTTCAATTTTGATTAAAAAAATGTATATAAATTACTAAAAAAATTAACATTCTATATTTCAAATTGTAAAAGCTGATGAGGGCTTAATTTTTACTGTCATTGCTAAACTTCATTCTTTTACAGTTCTGGAATTCAAATTTAAAAAACCAAATCTATTTCGGACCACCGATTTATCACATTTGTTTTTCTATTAATTGGAAGGTCTAACATTGATATATATTTCAGAATTCATTTTACTGATATTAAACAGTCCAATATTGCTTTTCTCATATGTCCCGACTGCTAATATCTTTCACCTGTCTGATTCACCTTGGCATCCATGTCAGTTTCCTATTAATTCCATTTAAGTAAAATAGTCTGATTACCTGGAAAGGTATTTTTTTCCTTAAATACGATAATTTGCTTATTTGCTGTGAGTGAAGAGTCAGTTTATTAGCAACACTTTTAATTTGCTGATTGAGAGTCAACATATTAAGCTAACTTAGGGCAAGTATGGTCATATTTATTCAAAAGCAAAATACTGCAGATGCTGGAACTTGAAATAAAAACACAAAATGCTCGAAATCTCAGCGGGTCAGGCAGCATCTGGGGAGAGAAAAACAGAGTTAACGTTTCGGGTCGATGACTCTTCGTCAGAACTGCCGATTGTTCGAAAAGAACAGATTCTTAAGGAGCACTGAAAGGGGGAGGGGAAGAAAGAACAAAAGGGAAGGTCTGTGATAGGGTGGAAGGTAGGAGAGATTAGAGAGACAATAGAGATGATGGGCCGAATTGAGATGGTAACGGCAGAAGTTCAAAAAAGGTTAGTCTAGATAGGGTGTGAATGGCAGAATAATGACCAGCTGCCATTGGAGATAGAGAGAAATAAAACATATCAGGGGGAGGGGGGAGGGGGAGCGGCAGAGGGGGCTGGGGTGCTGGGAGGGAGCCAAAAATGGGCAAAGATTATCTGAAATTGTTGAACTAGATGTTGAATCCAGAAGGCTGTAAAATGTCTAAACGAAAGATGAGGTGCTGTTCCTTGAGTTGCCTTCCTTAGAACAGTGTAGGAGACCGAGGACGGAGAGGTCAGAGTGGGAGTGCAGTGGGGAATTAAAGTGACAGGTGAAGCTCAGGGTCACACTTACAGACTGAACGAAGATGCCCCGCAAAGTGGTCACCCAATCTGCGTTTGGTCTCCCCAATGTAGCGGAGACCACATCGTGTGCAGCGAACACAGAATACAGCATACTAAATTGAAAAAAGTACAAGTAAATTGCTGTTTCACCTGGAGCATCCAGTCACGGGGCGATATTTTAAAGCAGGAGCAGGTGGGTTCTCAGTGTAAAATCTTTTAACATTGCTGTGATTCTGTGAGGTCAGACATACTGCTGCTGATGTTTCCAAAGCTCCCGTCAACTTTCTCTCATTTTTCGGGAGGTCCAGCTGATCTCACCTTTAGGTGCTAGGATGCCAGTTTCCTAACACCAGAACTTCATTAACTCTGCAGTGCCAACACCCCGAAGCGCCCTAAGAGTAGCGTGGAATGCCTCCCTTAGCAGTCCACTCCAATTTTGGGGTGCTAATAGTGAATATCCCATTTGTAGGTGGTGAACATTGCCCGGCGCTAAAATTATTGCCCAGGCAGTGTCACCGCCTCAAACCAGACGATAATGAATTTCAGGCCGAACTTTTGAAAAATGTTAGAGAGAGAAAATCAAAGATTGGGGCTCTCACATGGGGAAAAGGCAGTTCCCTGAAAAAAAAATAGTGAAGTTATGACATCAATCAGGGCAACGTCGACTTAACATCACCGACGTGAACTTCGACCCTAGCGCTTAAGTCAGCTCTGTGTCCTAAGCATACCAGTTTAAGCTGGCATGAAAGAAGGTTGACAGATGCTGACAGGGGCGATATCTGCAGCTGTTAAAGGAACACACACATCAATCAGGTAAGTCTGAATGGAAGTGTGAATTGGACAGAATTTTTATGTTATTGCAGTGGTGACTTGCTGTAATAGATAAGAAAAGGTTTTTTTTTTAAGTGTTTTGAGTGTGCTGCTGCGCACTTTCAAGGGATAGGATGGTAAATGAATGCCTTTGAGAAGACAGAATATGCTGCAGATACTCAGCAGGTTATGCAACATGCATGGATTTCATATCTCAGGTCGACATGCTGCCTGACCAACTGAGTATCTGCAGAATTTTACGCTGTCATTTCACATTTACAGCATCTGCTTGCAGAGGGAAGTGAAAGATGCAGGAGAGGAAAATACAGAAGAGGAAGAAGCCGAAGAGGAGGAATCCGAAGAGGAGCAATCAGACATCAGAGAGTCCAGGAGAGGCGGGAGTTCCGGGGTCGGAGCGGCAGCGGCCTACAAAGGCGTGGCTTGTGCAGCTGCAGCAGGAAGGCAAAAAAGAAGTAGAAAGAAATCGAAAGGTGACCTCACAGCCAAGGGGTTAAGTGATTGGCTGGTGATTGGTAAGTAGTTTTTATTTTTCTTTCTTTATCAGTAAGTAACCTTTAGCATTGTTGTTACCAATTTAAGTTAATCTAAGGGTAAGTCATGGCAGGAGAGCTCGGACACGTGTTATGCTCCTCCTGTACTATGTGGGAAGTCGGGGACGCCTCTGGTGTCCCTGGCAACTACGTGTGTGGGAAGTGTATCCACCTGCAGCTCCTGACGGACCGCATTGCGGCACTGGAGCTGTGGATGAACTCTGGAGCATCCACGATGCTGAGAATGACGTGAATAGCACGTTTAGCGAGTTGGTCTTACCGCAGGAAAAGGGTACAAAGCCACATAGGGAATGGAAGACCAACAGGAAGAGCAGTGCAAGGAAGGTAGTGCAGGGGTCCCCTGCGGTCATCCCCTTGCAAAACAGATACACCGCTTTGGGTACTGTTGAGGGGTATGACTCATCGGGGGGAGCTGCAGCAGCCATGTTTATGGCACCGTGGGTGGCTCTGCTGCACAGGAGGGCAGGAAAAAAAGTGGGTGAGCAATAGTGATAGGGGATTCAATTGTAAGGGGAATAGATAGACGTTCCTGCGGCCGCAACTGAGACTCCAGGATGGTATGTTGCCTCCCTGGTGCAAGGGTCAAGGATGTCTCAGACCGGTTGCAGGACATTCTAAAAAGGGATGGTGAACAGCCAGTTGTCGTGGTACATATAGGTACCAATGATATAGGTAAAAAACGAGAGGAGGTCTTACGAGGCGAATTTAGGGAGCTAGGAGTTAAAATTACAAAGTAGGACCTCAAAAGTAGTAATCTCAAGATTGCTACCAGTGCCACGTGCTAGTCAGAGTAGGAATCGTAGGATAGCTCAGATAAATACATGGCTTGAGGAGTGGTGCAGAAGGGAGGGATTCAAATTCCTGGGGCATTGGTTCTGGGCGAGGTGGGGCCAGTACAAACCGGATGGTCTGCAGCTGGGCAGGACCAGAACCAATGTCCTAGGGGGAGTGTTTGCTAGCGCTGTTTGGGAGGAATTAAACTAATATGGCAGGGGGGATGGGAACCTATGCAGGGAGACAGAGGGAAATAAAATGGAAACAGAAGCAAAAGATAGAAAGGAGAATAGTAAAAGTGGAGGGCAGAGAAACCCAAGGCAAAAAACAAAAAGGGTCACTTTACAGCAAAATTCTAAAGGGTCAAAGTGTGTTAAAAAGACAAGCCTGAAGGCTCTGTGACTCAATGCGAGGAGTATTCGGAATAAGGTGGACGAATTAACTGCGCAGATAGCAGTTAACGGATACGATGTGATTGGCATCACGGAAACATGGCTCCAGGGTGATCAAGGCTGGGAACTCAACATCCAAGGGTATTCAGCATTTAGGAAAGATAGACAGAAAGGAAAAGGAGGCAGGGTAGCGTAGCTGGTTAAAGAGGAAATTAATGCAATTGTGAGGAAGGACATTAGCTTGGATGATGTGGAATCGGTATGCGTAGAGCTACAGAATACCAAAGGGAAGAAAACGCTAATGGGAGTTGTGTACAGGCCACCGAATAGTAGTAGTGAGGTTGGGGACAACATCAAACAAGAAATAAGGGATGTGTGCAATAAAGGTACAGCAGCAATCATGGGCGACTTTAATCTCCATATTGATTGGGCTAACCTAACTGGTAGCAAAGCGGTGGAGGAGGATTTCCTGGAGTGTATTAGGGATGGTTTTCTATAATCTTTTGAGGATGTAACAAGTAGAGCGGACAAGGGAGAACCAGTGGATGTGGTGTATTTGGACTTTCAAAAGGCTTTTGACAAGGTCTCACACAAGAGATTGGTGTACAAAATCAAAGAACATGGTATTGGGGGTAATGTACTGACGTGGATAGAGAACTGGTTGGCAGATAGGAAGCAGAGAGTTGGTCCTTTTCAGAATGGCAGGCAGTGACTAGTGGAGTGCCACAGGGCTCAGTCCTGGGACCCCAGCTCTTTACAATATATATTAATGATTTAGATGATGGAATTGAGTGTAATATCACCAAGTTTGCTGATGATACTAAACTGGGTGGCGGTGTGAGCGGTGAGGAGGACGCTAAGAGGCTGCAGGGTGACTTGGACAGGTTAGGCGAGTGGGCAAATACATGGCAGATGCAGTATAATGTGGATAAATGTAAGGTTATACACTTTGGGTGCAAAAACAAGAAGGCAGAATATTATCTGAATGGCGGAAGATTAGGAAAAGGGGAGGTGCAACGAGACCTGGGTGTCATGGTCCATCATTCACTAAAAGTGGGCATGCAGGTACAGCAGGCAGTGAAGAAGGCAAATGGTATGTTGGCCTTCATAGCTAGGGGATTTGAATACAGGAGCAGGGAGGTCTTACTGCAGTTCTACAAGGCCTTAGTGAGGCCTCACCTGGAATATTGTGTTCAGTTTTGGTCTCCTAATCTGAGGAAGGGCATTCTTGCTATTGAGGGAGTGCAGCGAAGGTTTACCAGACTGATTCCAGGGGTGGCTGGACTGTCATATGAGGAGAGACTGGATCAACTGGGCCTTTATTCACTGGAGTTTCGAAGAATGAGGGAGGATCTCATAGAAACGTATAAGATTCTGACGGGAATGGACAGGTTAGATGCGGGAAGAATGTTCCCGATGTTGGGGAAGTCCAGAACCAGGGGACACAGTCTTAGGATAAGGGGTAGGCCATTTAGGACTGAGATGAGGAGTAACTTCTTCACTCAGAGAGTTGTTAACCTATGTTAACCTCTCGCTTCTGATTCAGAAGGTTATGGGTTCACATGCCACTCCAGAAACTTGAGCACAAAAATCCACACTTGCACTCCAGTGCAGTACTAAGGAAGCGCTATGCTGTCTTTCGATGAGATATTAAACAGCCTCTCTGGTGGAAGTAAAAGATCCTATGGCACTATTTCAAAGAAGATTAGGGGAGTTATTTCCAGTGTCCGAGCCAATATATATCCCTCAATCAACATCAAAAAAATAGATTATCTGGCTATTATCACGCTGCTGTTTGTGGGAACTTGCTGTGTGCAAATTGGCTGCTGCATTTCTAATATTACAACAGTGACTACACTTCATTGGTGGTAAATCACTTTGGCATGTCCAGTGGTCGTGAGCGGTGCTATATAAATACAAAATCTTTATGTATCTGCCCATTTCAGCTGCTCGTTTGTACAGAGCTCCCATTACTATCAATGGGAATACCCACAAAAACAAAGAAAAGACAATACATAAATTTTAAAAAAACGTTTCACTTATTAAAATTATAGAAATTGAATTAAATTAAATGTTTTAGAAAATGTTTTTTATGGGGGAAAAAAATGTTTGTCAGTCTGAATAGTGTTAAAAATAAACTTGTTTTAACGGATAGGGGTTCTAATATAAAAATTAGTCAAAAAATTTATTTTTTCCTATCTTTTAAAACGCTTATGCTGGTAAAGGTACCAGCCGTAAGAGTGTAAAAACATTTGCTGGGCAGGAGTTGGGAAAATATCCCAACTCTTCTCCTGCGGAGGCCCTTGACCCAGGGATGCGTTGAATCTGTCAACAGGTTGCAAGTGCCGGGTTTAGGCACATGCGCAGTGCCAACTGAACCCGGAACTTGTGCAGCTCTTCACATACGTGCGTACACACATCGTACACATCCGGAGAGGTCGTAATTTATGGCCCAATATGTAATTCCGGCACCTATGATTAACCCTCCAGGGAATTGAGCACATAATCCTGACTGAAACTTCAGTGCAGTACTGAGAGAGTGCTGCACTGTAGGAGGTGCCATCTTTCAAACGAGACGTTTGAAACAAAACGGCTAGGCTTATACTCATTGGAATTTAGAAGAATGAGAGGGGATCTCATAGAAACGTATAAAATTCTGACAGGACTGGACAGGTTAGATGCAGGAAGAATGTTCCCGATGTTAGGGAAAGTCCAGAACCAGGGGACACAGTCTAAGGATAAGGGGTAAGCCATTTAGGACTGAGATGAGGAGAAACTTCTTCATTCAGAGAGTTGTTAACCTGTGTAATTCCCTACCGCAGAGAGTTGTTGATGCCAGTTCGTTAGATATATTCAAGAGGGAGTTAGATATGGCTCTTACGGCTAAAGGGATCAGTGGGTATGGAGAGAAGACTGGGGTGGGGTACTGAGGTTGAATGATCAGCCATGGTCATATTGAATGGCGGTGCAGGTTCAAAGGGCCGAATGGCCTGCTTCTGCACCTATTTTCTATGTTTCTATGTTTCTATGTTAAACAGAGGCCCCAACATCCCTCTCAGGTTTACGTAAAAGATCCTATAGCACTATTTTGAGAAAGAGCAGAGGAGTTCTCCCGGGTGTCATGGCCAATATTTTTCCCTTAAACAGCTTCACTAAAAACAGATTATCTAGTCAGTATCTCATTACTGTTCGTGGGATCTTGCTGTGCCTTCCTACATTATAACGGTAATTTCACTTCAAAAGTGCTTAATTGCCTGTAAAGCCCTTTGTGGTTTCTTGAGGTCCTGAAATGCTATATGTAAAAACAAGTTATTTTGTTCCTTCATTTTAAACAGGTCCCTGCTTGCTATTTTTCGATATATGTAAAAGCGCATCAACCCATCTAAACTCAGAGAGTTTGCCCTATCCGTGAATGCATATCAACCCAGCTAAAGCCACTGAGAATTGCTCCTAGCTAATATCTACAGTGAATGGAGCTTGTCTGTGAATGAGCATCGGCCCTCCTAATATCCATTGCAGAAAAGACTGAATGGTCCACTAAATCGGCAGTTACCCGAGTAATACAGCAACACGTTTTATACCACGCATTCAGAACACACACATTGTCAATTAGCGAGTCTGTTCAAAGGAAAATGCTGAAATTGTGCGTCAAGTTTTCAATCAAATGTCTGTCCATCAGATGTTAATTGTTAATGACTAACTGGGATCCACCGTGTCATTGCAAATATGACCCAAGGGGTGTAAAACTTGCGATATCAGATCAGCTTCCCGATTTTCATTTCTATTAAAGGCTTGGCTCTGCTCACCTCTGCCTAAGCTCTCTACATTTGTGACAATTTGAGTGTTTTCATGCCGAGAGAGTGCTCAGCCTCTACAAAGTTTAACGTAAGATACCTGTTTGGCAAATAAAATAAATGTTTCATAGAAACATAGAAGCATAGAAAATAGGTGCAGGATTAGGCCATTCGGCCCTTCGAGCCTGCACCACCATTCAATATGATCATGGCTGATCATGTAACTTCTGTACCCCATTCCTGCTTTCCCTCAATACCCCTTGATCCCTTTAGCCGTAAGGGTCACACCTAACTTCCCAATATTTTTACCTCAGCTCAGCGGATCTGAAATATATTGACCGCAGCTACCTGCCATGTGACTTTGGCCTTTGCACAGACCTCTGCTGGTGCGGCTGAATTCCGAATGACATTTTGTTCCCAGTGAGTCATCCATCACAAGGCGCCTCAGGTTCAGAAAGAATGCTCAACATGTTGCAGGATAACACAGCCCGTTAAACCTGCTGTTCTGAAAATCACCGGCCCATTCAATGTTTGCAACGATGTAAAACGCAATGAAAATCAAACCCCGTGACAGAGGTAAAACAGGCTCAGCAAGTCAGGGAGCATCTGTGGAGAGAGAAACAGAGTTAAATTTCCGGTGGATGATAGAGCTGCCTGAAAGGGTGGTGGAAATGGATTCAATAGTAACATTCAAAAGACAGGTGGATATATACTTGAAATGGAAAAAATATAGGTTTATAGGGGAAGATCAGGGGAGTGGGATTAACTGGATAGCACTTTCACAGAGCCGGCACAAGTATGATGGGCCGAATGGCCTCCACCTGCGCTGCACCATTCGATGACTAACCTTGCCTCCGACTGCTTTGTGGGAACACAATTTAACATATTTTTTTGTCATGGCGGCCCGCTCGTAAATCCTACCGAAAGGTAAAATGTTTGATCATAAAGTGCAGGTGTGTTCTCACCAGACCACCATGTCACCTGCCTCATCAGGGTGATATTTATCTTCAGCTGCAGCGCAAATCGGGTGATAGCCATTTGCCAGCCCGTTTCAAAGTCAATAGTAAAGAAAGTCTGCTGTGTACAATGGGCTGCCGCTTTGTTATGACCCAGGTGCTTTAAAACTTTAACGAGCAACATTTATTGGCCCAGAAAATCCGGCCTCCCTGGGTTCGTACGGAGCGTGTACGGACCCAGAAAGGCATCGCAAAAGCCGGTTTTCAGCGCACAATGCACATGTGCTGAAAACCGGCTTTTCCGATCTGTCAACTTCCAGCTTGACAGATCATCCACATCTTGGGAGCGAGGACATTTACATGGCAAGATTGCGGTATTTACCCATATCTTGCCCAGCAAATGTCCTTAAAACTCTTGTGCCGTATAAAAGTGGGCGCATAGCCTACTTTTACAGGCGTGAGAGTTTTAAAACACACTTAAAACATAAAAAATAAAATTTAAAAAACACATTTTATTTTTTAAAACCCTGCCCACTATATTAAAGTTATTTTAAACCATAATTGGAAAAACTTTTTAAAATCTCAGAAAAAAATTTCTCTAAGATATTTATTAACTTTAATTTCAATAATTTTAATTATGTGAGAGGTGTTTTTTATTTTTATTATGGTGTATAGTGTGTTTGTTTTTTTTTCTCATTAATAGCAATGAGAACACTTAGCTACAGAGTTCCCATTCCTATTAACTGAGAATACGTTACCTGATTGGTTGAGCAGTCACAAGTGACTGCATCTTCTGCGTAGGAATCTGGAGGATGGGAACGCACTTCGCAGCGCAGGAAGAGAAGGCCTCCCCACCGGAATCCCACGCTCTCCCGGGACCGTCAGGTACTTTCTGAAAAATTCTCCAGTCAGAGGCTTTCGTCGGAAAGAAGCCTCTGACCAGAATTTCAGGGCCAATTAGCACCAGAGCGATTTGAATCACCCTGCCTCTGTTTTGGTGGGTCAATGGATTTCGTTGAACCCATCCCCTTCTGATGATGGTGTTGGTCGACAGTTTACTTTGAAGTTTAATATTTCATGCCCAGTTTTGAAATCTCATTTTTTAAACTTTCTTTCTGAAATACTAGAAAATGCTTTGGTGACCGAACAAGTCCTTTAAAAGCGCAGGTCAGCAAAGCAATCAAAGGGAAGAGCATCTGTGGAGAGAGAAACAGAGTTAACGTTTCAGGTCAATGAACTTTCATCAGAACAGGAAATAAGTAGTGATGTAACAGATTTTAGGGAATGATGGTAAGATAGGAGTTAAAATGGTAGGTTTTGCATTTCCTGCACTTGCACGGGAAGGTGCCGAAGGAAGAGAAGGGGATGCTGGGGGTGATTGAGGAGTGGATCAGGGTGTCGTGGAGGGAGTGGTCTCTTAGGAATGTAGAGAGGGAGGGGAGGGGTAGATGTGATTGGTGGTGGGATCACGCTAGAGGTGACAGAAATGGCAGAGGATGATCCAGTGAATATGAAAGCTGGTGGGATGAAAGGAGGGAGAAACATAGAAACATAGAAAATAAGTACAGGAGTAGGCCATTCGGCCCTTCGAGCCTGCACCACCATTCAATAAAATCATGGCTGATCATTCCCTCAGTACCCCTTTCCTGCTTTCTCTCCATACCCCTTGATCCCCTTAACCATAAGAGCGATATCTAACTCCCTCTTGAATATATCCAATGAACTGGCATCAACAACTCTCAGCGGCAGGGAATTCCACAGGTTAACAACTTTCTGAGTGAAGAAGTTTCTCCTCATCTCAGTCCTAAATGGCCTACCCCTTATCCTAAGACTGTGTCCCCTGGTTCTGGACTTCCCTAACATCAGGAACATTCTACCCGCATCTAACCGGTCCCGTCCCGTCAGAATCTTGTATGTTTCTATGAGATCCCCTCTCATCCTTCTAAATTCCAATGTATAAAGGCTCAGTTGATCCAGTCTCTCCTCATATGTCAATCCAGCCATCCCGGGAATCAGTCTGGTGAACCTTCGCTGCACTCCCTAAATAGCAAAAACGTCCTTCCTCAGATTAGAAGACCAAAACTGAACACAATATTCCAGGTGAGGCCTCACCAAGGCCCTCTACAACTGCAGTAAGACCTCCCTGCTCCTATACTCAAATCCCCTAGCTATGAAGGCCAACATACCATTTGCCTTCTTCACCGCCTGCTGTACCTATATGCCAACTTTCAATGACTGATGAACCATGATAACCAGGTCTCGATGCACCTCATCTTTTCCTAATCTGCTGCCATTCAGATAATATTCTGTCTTCGCGTTTTTGCCCCCAAAGTGGATAACCTCACATTTATCCACATTATACTGCATCTGTCATGCATTTGCCCACTCACCTAACCTGTCCAAGTCACCCTGCAGCCTCTTAGCATCCCCCTCACAGCTCACACCACCACCCAGGTTAATGTCATCTGCAAACTTGGAGATATTACACTCAATTCCTTCATCTAAATCATTGATGAGAGCTGGGGTCCCAGCACTGAGCCCTACGGTACTCCACTAGTTACTGCCTGCCATTCTGAAAAGGACCCGTTTATCCCGACTCTCTGCTTCCAGTCTGCCAACCAGTTCCCTATCCACGTCAGTACGTTACCCCCAATACCATGCACTTTGGGAGCTGCCTCTTCGGATTCTGTTCCATTCTCCCAATTTCTCCATCTCCATTGCATCTGTTCTGACAATGCCACCTTCCTTTCTAGTGCTTCTGATATTTTCTTTCTCAACTGAGGATTCCCCCTTACCAAGGTTGACAGGGCCCTCGACGATGTCCATTCCATTTCCAACAGTTCTGCTCTCACACCTTCCCCTCCCTCCTAAAACCATGATAGGATTCCCCTTTTCCTCAACTTTTACTAGTACTTATTGTAATTTAGTATACTGTATTCACTGCTCACAGAGCATCTCCTCTATATTGGAGAGAACAAATGCAGGTTGCGTGTTTGCTTCGCAGAACATGTCCATTTAGTCCACAAGCATAACCCTGAACTTCCGGTCGCCTGTCACTTTAATTCTCTGCTCCACTCCCACTCTGACCTCTCTGTCTCGGCCTCTTACACTGTTCCAATGAAGCTCAGTATAAGCTTGAGGAACAGGACCTCAACTTTCGATTAGGCCTTTTACAGCCTTCTGGACTCAACTTCAAGTTCAACAATTACAGACCATAAGCTCTGACCTATTGTTCAAATGGCAGCTATTAATGATTCTGTTATACTCATATACACCTCATCTAGACCCCTCTTCTGCTTCTTCACTTGCCGCATTACCATCTTCTTTTGCTTTATACAATCATATCTTTTGTCATTTAATCGCTCCTGCCTTCTGCCCTTTCACAGACCTTCCCTTTTGTACTTTTGTCTATTCCCCTCTCCCCTTTCCCTGTCCCTGCACTTGCTTATAATTTGTTACATCTCTAACTTTCACCAGTACTGACGAAAAGTCATCGACCTGAAACGTTAACTCTGTTTCTCTCTCCACAGATGCCACTTGCTGAGTATTTCCAGCAATTTATGCTCTATTTCAGATTTTCAGCATCCACAGTATTTTGCTTTTGTGTTACAGGGAGAAGACGCATGTGGAATATAAACACCAGCGCCAACTAGTTGGTCCCAAAGGTCTGTTTCTATGCTGTATATTCGACGTAAATCTATGTCATTTTGCAGTATCAGGCAAGTAAAGCAGCTTCCTTGTGTTACGAACAAATCATAAATCAAAGCACAGCCTCAAGGCAACTATTGCTGCCGGTCAGGAAGGATGGTGTGAGACCCAATTGGTCATATTACCATAGTTAATACAATTATCTGCATGATTGCTGGAAATATGCTTGGTCACGACACTCAGATTTTTTTGCAACTTACTGACACCAGTGTGAGCTGGCAACTCTTTGCCCGGAACATAAACCCGAACCACAGATTCCGAGAAAGATTGCTGGCACTCAGGTAAGATTAAGATAATTTCTTACTCTTGCTGATCTTTGCTGGTACCTTGTTCTCCTGAAAGGGTGGTTGTTCCCTGGTAAGTCTGCACCATACTAGATTTAGTAGTAAGCACCCCGAATTAATTAATAATCAGACAGTCAGGCAGCAGGAAGAAGGCAAATGGTATGTTGGCCTTCAATAGCTAGGGGATTTGAGTATAGGAGCAGGGAGGTCTTACTGCAGTTGTACAGGGCCTTGGTGAGGTCTCACCTGGAATATTGTGTTCAGTTTTGGTCTCCTAATCTGAGGAAGGACGTTCTTGCTATTGAGGGAGTGCAGCGAAGGTTCATCAGACTGATTCCCAGGATGGCTGGACTGACATATGAGGAGAGACTGCATCAACTGGGCCTTTATACATTGGAGTTCAGAAGGATGAGAGGGGATTTTATAGAAACATATAAAATTCTGACGGGACGGGACTGGTTAGATGTGGGTAGAATGTCCCCGATGTTGGGGAAGTCCAGAATCAGGGGACACAGTCTTAGGATAAGGGGTAGGCCATTTAGGACTGAGATGAGGAGAAACTTCTTCACTCAGACAGTTGTTAACCTGTGGAATTCCCTGCCGCTGAGAGTTGTTGATGCCAGTTCATTGGATATATTCAAGAGGGAGTTAGATATGGCCCTTACAGTTAAGGGGATCAAGGGGTATGGAGAGAAAACAGGAAAGGGGTACTGAGGGAATGATCAGCCATGATCTTACTGAATGGTGGTGCAGGTTCAAAGGGCCGAATGGCTTACTCCTGCACCTATTTTCTATGTCTATGTTTCAATGATTCTATCTGGAAAACAGTGAACATAACATGATAATGTTTGATGTTAAGTTCAAGAAGGAGAAGAATCACTCACAAACCAAGGGTTAAAACGTATGTAAGGTTGACTTAGAAGGAAGGAGCCATAAGGTGAACACGTTTGTAATAGAGCTCTACCTAGCGGAATAGTGCTCCACTTAGTGGACTACAGTGGTAATGCAACTACTGCTATAGATTATAAAAGCGTCCTGTGATTATTGCTACATGATGGGAGCCATCTTGTTTGTTGGTGATGTCGTAAAGAATATATCACCTTGATGAATGAGGATGGGTAATCATATTCCTTAGCTGAAATATTTGTTGGTGGATGTTCCAGCCAACCAACGGAGAGATTTTGAGAGGTTCTTTGTTTTACAGAACAGCTAAAAATCCCAGGTAAACAAGCACACTTAGCTGAACTATCAGAGTCCAGATGGCCACACCTATGGGAATAATAGGCCACTTGGGTCAGTTCCATTGTGACCGAGAGACTTTCAGAGTGTATGTGGAGTGGCTGGAAATGTTTTTCACTGTAATATTATCCTTAAAATCCTGGACAATGAAAACCATTACTGGGTGGTGTTAGAAAGAAAACAGCCTATTTTCTTGACTGAAGCAGGCCCTGAGGTGTATGATACCCTCAAAAATTTGCTTGTTCCTATTATGCCAAAGAACACGCCACTGACACGGAGATTCCAACCTAATTATAACAGCACTACAGTCCTGAGCCCCTGGACATTGGTGAAAGTTATTGTTTTGGAATATGAGAACAATTTGATGACGAGAGTATCAGTGAGTACATTATAGCTTTAAAAAACATATCCAATCACTGTCATTACGGAAACTTTCAGGCCTGAGCAGTCCTGCCATGCCTCTATTTAATAGACTAAGAACTAATTTAGCAGAAATAAACATAGAACTAAAAAAAACACCCATCAGCTACTCACCAACCAGCTCCTTCCCTTGTGCCAATGTCACTTTTTCTACTCTGATATCATGCAGAAAACAAGCGTAGGCAGCGGAAGGAGCGTGCGGCAAACCAGACTCCTCACCCACCCTTTCCTCCAACGAATGTCTGTCCCACCTGCGACAGAGACTGTAATTCCCTCATTGGACTGTTCAGACACCTGAGAACTCACTTTTGGAGTGGAAGCGTGTCTTCCTCAATTTCGAGGGACTGCCTATGATGACTCTCGAATTCTGCCTCAGTTGAGTTGCTGCCGCTCTAGCTCTTCTCCCGCTCTTGTCTTCTCCCAGATCCGCTGCCTCTCCAGTGGGCCTGCAGTATTTCTGTTACTATAAACCCCTGTGTCCCTATTACAATGACATTGCATGTCTCTCCCTCTCTCTGTCATTATAATCTCCCTGTGTCTCTGTTACTCTCCCTCTTACTCTCTGACTGCTTCTGTTGTTTACACAGCAGAATTTTCTTCCACTGATCCCTAACTGCCACCTAATTAATTGTCTGCCTGTCTCCCCAAACTCCATTCCCTTATCAATGTGCAAACTGTATAAATCACTGGCTGCACATGCAGCAAATGACTTTGTCCCCCCGCCCACCCCCTTACCCGACACACATACACATCAGCACAAAACAACAACTTTACACTCTGCCCCCTGCTGGTCTAGAGCTTTTATTCTTAGTTTCTTGTGATCTCGCAGATCGCATGGTTTGAACGCTTGCTGATAAATGATAGGTTATATAATTGTGCTCGGAGTCTCTCGGCTGTCGCTTATTGTTCGTGAGTGGGGCATATCTACTTCATCGGACAGAGTTAAATATCTGACCACAGTTCTGGAAGATTAAAGTGAGTTTCACATTTTCAATCATGATCGCAATAGTAAATGGTGTAATTCATTTCATTTTATTGTTGATGGCAAATCGAAGTTTGAACACTCATGACCACATAAGTCCGACACGGCTTGTAGTCATTGTCCGCCAGGACTTCAAAGTTGTTGTATCCTTAGATGCTCTAGTAATGACTCCATGAGGCAATGTGTTGTACTTGAACTGTAGTGACCTAAGTCCTTTATTTGTTAACTCCAGAGTGAAGACCACACCTGGTGGCCTGCCTTTTATACTAGGCCAGGCACACCTGTACAGGTAACCTGCAAGTCTCCCACTGCGGTGCTCTCTGGTGGCACACCTTGTAATAGTACAGGCAGTAACCATGTCGGATACATGACATCACTCTCCCCTGAGCCTTTAGTACAAATTGCCTCTGCATTGGCTGTGCTCTGGGCTTAGCTCTATGTGGGTTCTATCTGGTTGACCCTTGGCAGGTTGTTTCAATCTAGGGTGAGTGGTTGGTGCAGTAGAGCGCTGGTGGTGTGTGTGTCCCTGACCACTCCATTCTATTCTCCCCCCGCCCCTCGCACATATAGATTATGCCGGAGGCTCACTGCATTCATATACATTCAAGTTACATTTGTGGTTCCGTTGTGAGACAAGCACATTAGACTGGTGAAATACCTTATCGATGCAGAGACCGGTGCGTAAGCACAGGATAGTTCCAGAGCTGCTGGGTGGTGCCCCTGCAGTCTGGTGGTGGCGCAGTGCCCAGTGCTGGCTGTGGGAACCCGGTTGGCTCGAGTTGCCTGCTAGTGCGGCTGTTGCCATGGTCCCTAGTGTCGAGCAGGTTCACAGATGCCTGTGACCTCCCTGTGCTTTCTTTGCGCCCTAGGTCATTGCTGCTCCCTGAGGAGCTGTCGTCTAGCAGTGCACAGAGGACTGCTGACTCGCTGGCCTGGGCGTTGTTTGGTTGGTCTCAGTCCCCTTTGCGAGAACTGTGGCGGGTGCCCCTTCATTTTCGGGCATCGCCTTGGTGGCGATAGGGTCTGGGGACTGCGCTTTGGCACAGTCTGCTCTTTCAGGCGTGTGGTAGTTGGTGCCATCGGGTGCCTGAGAGGTGGAACCGATCAGGGACAGGGTATTGATACCGGTGCCGTTACCCTGCTGAGGTCGCTTGCTCTGCAGCTCGTGTGTGTTGGCTGCTTGTGGCCACACTCCATGGTGCATGACTCTGGTGCCCTGGACGCAGGCTACAGCATTGGGGAGCTTGCTGGACCTGTGTGTACCCGATGGATGTCTGCCCGCTGCATTGGCTGCATGCAGTTGAAAACCTACGCGGCCATCTTTTTCTTCAGCGCCTCACCTCGTGGTTTGGGCACCATCTTTCCTCCATCCACGATGTCGACTGCGGTGATTCTCTTCTCCCCAGGTTCTGCCTCCGAAGCTGGGAAGTCACCTCTGGATCCGATTTTCTTTCTCCGGAGTCCTGCCACTGGAGCCTGGAAGGTGCGTTCGGGTCGTCTCAGCTGGATCATCTCCACGCAGTCGTGCTGATCGGTCTGTGCCTCGGGTGCTGTGCTGGTCTGCTCTCCGATGCTGGGTCCACCCTCAGGTGAGGGCTTGCTTTGCATCTGAGCGCAGAGGACGTCGATCCCTGGAGGGGTGAAGTTTTCCCACTTCCAATGGATCTTCTCCATCCACTTTCTGCCAAGCAGCGTTGGTCCATCATCTGGAACAATCCACAGGGGCAACTTGTGCATCACGCCATCATGGAGTACCTTTACATTCGCGTTACCAACGACTGGGATGATTTCATTGGTGTAGGTGTGCAGCTTTGCCTGAACCGGGACCAACTTGGGTCGTTCAGCTTGATTGTCCCATAGCCTCTCAAATGCTTCCTGATTCATCACTGACTGGCTGGCCCCCATGTCCACTTCCATGAAGAATGGAACACCATCTATCTCGACTTCCATCTTCAGCGGGGAACACTAGGTGGTGTAGGTAAACATGCTATGTACCTGCCCATGGAGTTGGACTGCCTTTCTGCCTATCGATTCATAATCCATGGCCATCTGCAGACTCTTCATCGACACAGTGAGTCTTATTTCTCTTACACATTTGCTGAAGGTGGCCCTTTGTGCTGCAGCCTTTGCATACACAGTCTTAAAGCGGCACTGGTGAGCCCGGTGATTCCCTCCGCAATGCCAGCATGGTGCTACTCAATTAGCCCCCCTCAGCAGACTCTGAGTTAAGGGACTCGTGGGCCTGTTCTCTCTTCCCTGAGAGGGTTCGCGCTCCACAGTCCAGCCTCTAAATGGCACCACTCAGTGCACAGTACCTGTAGGGTTTGAGTCCTGAGGATGAGTCATCTGCCGAGAGCCGCAGGTCGAGGTCATGAATTCCTGGCTCACAGAGATGGCCTTCTGCAGTGTGACTGTGGTATCCACGACAGTAGCTTATGAAGAAGGCCCTCATGGCCAATTCTAATGAAAAAATGTCCTGCAGTGCTTCTTTGAGGTGGTTGCTGAACTCGCACGGTGCTGCCAGCCTCCTGAGGTCTGCAGCGTACTTTGCGATTTCCTGGCCTTCGAGCCGTTGGTGGGTATAGAACCAGTGTCTGGTTGTGAGGATGCTCTCCTTGGGTTTGAGTTGCTCATGGATCAGGATTACGAGCTCCTTGTACGTCTTGGTCATTGTCTTTGCTGGTGCCAACAAGTCCCTGACGAGGCCATAGATGGTGGACCCACAACTGGTTAGCAAGATAGCTCTGTGCTTATCAGCCAGTGTGACCGGGTCGTCTCCTGCCAGGGCGTTTGCTGTGAAGAAATGTTCGAGCCTCTATACAAAGGCATCACCATCGGCGAACTGCTGCAACGTTCCAAGGGTAGCCATTTTCGCTTGAAAGTTCGTAATCTCGTCACCAATTGTTGTGTCCTTAGATGCTCTAGTAATGACTTCACGAGGCAATGTGTTGTACTTGAACTGTAGTGGCCTTAGTCCTTTATTTGTTAACTCCAGAATGCGAATCACACCTGGTGGCCTGCCTTTTATTCTAGGCCAGGCACACCTGTACAGGTAACCTACAAGTCTCCCACTGCTCTGCCCTCTGGTGGCACACCTTGTGATAGTACCAACAGTAGCCATGTAGGATACATGACAAAAGAGAAGAGAATGGGATTTAATAGAAAATCAACAATCTCTCTGATTATTTTCACATCGCTGCTTGTTTGCCTTGCGATCTTTAGTTGTCATCTCAGGTTTGTCTTTACAATCTTGGACTTACTGTCTCTGTTCTACTTTGTCTTCTCTGTTGCTGTCTGTATTCACAATCAGATTATTTCCCATTTCTTCCTTGTTCTCCTCAGAGCGGACTAAGAATTAAACGAGCAAATGGATACAAAACACAGTCTAACTCCATAAGCGGACACGAGGTCCAGAAGTAAGGGTTGTTAGAAAACCATCATAGAGTTGTTAACCTGTGGAATTCCCTGCCGCAGAGAGTTGTTGATGCCAGTTCATTGGATATATTCAAGAGGGAGTTAGATATGGCCCTTACGGCTAAAGGGATCAAGGGGTATGGAGAGAAAGCGGGAAAGGGCTACTGAGGGAATGATCAGCCATGATCTTATTGAATGGTGGTGCAGGCTCGAAGGGCCGAATAGCCTACTCCTGCACCTATTTTCTATGTTTCTATGTTTCTGCCTGGACTAAGAGACAGTGAGCAGGTCACATATAGAATGTGGCCACAGGTGACTCTTTGATCAGGAAAGTGTATTTGCATATGTGTTGTAAGGCCAATACCTACGGGAGTGGGACTAATTGCATCGCACTATCAAAGAGCCAGTACGGACTCGATGGTCTGAAATGCCTCCATGAGGACGATACGTTGTGTATCTGGAGCTAGAGCAGTATATACTGTGACAAGTTTAGAAAGGATACTGAAGTGGACAAGCTCATTGTGTATGTATGTGGTAAATGACATTAGGAGAAATAACAAAGGAGCCGTTATAGCCACATATATAAGGGCAGGCTTAAAACCTTAAGATAATGTACTTTCATATCTTCCCAGTTTTTGGGAAATGAAGGAAGTTCAACAATGGAACTGACTTGGTAAATGTTTGGTTAATAGCATGTGAGGAACAACAATTCTACCTTCATAAATAAGTCAGAATTCGTCCCGATTAAAAATAACTGGAGTGAAAGAGAAAGTCTACAGTTATATAAAATAGAGAAACACAGCTTTAAAGAACACAGAGACAACAATAATCAACAAACAACAACTTGTATTTATATAGCACCTTTAATGTAGTAAAATGTCCCAAGGCGCTGCAGAGGAGTATTATGAGATCAAAAATTTGACACCGAGCCACATATGGAGAAATTAGGGCAAGTGACCAAAAGCTTGATGAAAAAAAAAATGGTAGATTTTAAAGAGCATCTTGAAGAAAGAAAGAGAGGTAGAGAGGCAGAGAGGTTTAGGCAAGGAATTCCAGAGCTGAGGGCCCAGGCAACAGAAGGGACGGCCACCAATGTTAGAGTGATTATAATCAGGGATGCTCAAGATGACAGAATTAGAAGAACGCAGAGATCTCGGGGTGGCGGGGGGCTGAAGGAGATTACAGAGATAAGGAGGGGTGAGGCATTGGAGGGATTTGAAAATAAGGGTGAGAATTTTAAATTGAGGCTTTGCTTAACCGGAAGTCAACGTAGGTCACAAACACTAGGGTGATGAGTGAACGGGACTTGGTGTGAGTTAGGACACGGGCAGCCGAGACAAAGAAAATAAGCAGAAAGTAACAGGGAATAGCAAAGCCAAGAGGGATTAATGTCATCTTCTTCCTGATCATTATTTCATCAGCAACATGATTTAGAAAACACAGATTTATATTATACAGAATAACTTTTTAATTTAAGCCTGTAACTTAGATAGGGTTGTTTCTATAGTCAGTCATATTTATAATCAAGGGTAAACGTGTTGTACAAGCAAGCAACCAGGGCAAGTAAGCTTAAAATATAATAATTAAACTAATTGATGGTTGCACACAATGAGACTTGATTAAGTGCAGTCTTCAGGTGTTGATTGGACCCAGACATGCAGAGGTACGATTTTTAATTTGGTAGTTGGCAGGTAATAAAACACAATTCAAATGAGGAAGGTGGGGGAGGGGGCATTAGAAGAAAATAGCATTCCAGATAAGTCAGACCGTACAGGAGGAACAGTCAATCAGTATGTATGGACACAGAAAACCATACCCAGATTCAGATCTCCTCACCTTTCTTAGCCCCTTTTTAAAACGTAGTCACTGTTGTAATGTGTAGTTATAAATTTCAGGAGCATCAGTGCAGATTGAGAAGGTGAATATCCAAGGGAACAGGAAGAACTCAAGTAAAGTGAGGGATTAATGTCAGCTTCTTCCTGATTATTATTTCATCAGCAACATGATTTAGAAAACACAGATTTATATTATACAGAATAAGGGAATGGTAGCATAATGGTAATATTACTGGACGAGTAATCCAGTAATGATTCAGAGAAACGTGAGTTCAAATCCCACCACGACAGCTGGGGAATTTATTTCTAGACAGAATATTACCTGAATGGCAGCAGATTAGGAAAAGGGAAGGTGCAACGAGACCTGGGTGACATGGTACATCAGTCATTGAAGGTTGGCATGCAGGTACAACAGGCGGTGAAGAAGGGAAATGGTATGTTGGCCTTCATAGCTAGGGGATTTGAGTATAGGAGCAGGGAGGTCTTACTGCAGTTGTACAGGGCCTTAGTGAGGCCTCACCTGGAATATTGTGTTCAGTTTTGGTCTAATCTGAGGAAGGATGTTCTTGGTATTGAGGGAGTGCAGCGAAGGTTCACCAGACTAATTCCAGGGATGGCTGAACTGACATATGAGGAGAGACTGGAACAACTGGGCCTTTATTCACTGGCGTTTAGAAGGATGAGAGGGGATCTCATAAAAACGTATAAGATTCTGACGGGACCGGACAGGTTAGATGCGGGAAGAATATTCCCGATGTTGGGGAAGTCCAGAACCAGGGGACATAGTCTAAGGATAAGAGGTAGGCCATTTAGGACTGAGATGAGGAGAAACTTCTTCACTCAGAGAGTTGTTAACCTGTGGAATTCCCTGCCACAGAGAGTTGTTGATGCCAGTTCATTGGATATATTCAAGAGGGAGTTAGATGTGACCCTTACGGCTAAGGGGATCAAGGGGAATCGAGAGAAAGCAGGAAAGGGGTACTGAGGGAATGATCAGCCATGATCTTATTGAATGGCGGTGCAGGCTCGAAGGGCAGAATGGCCTACTCCTGCACCTATTTTCTATGTTTCTATCACACCAACCTACTGAACATCTTTCACAAATTGTCAAATACAGAAGTGAGCTGTGTTACTCCAATGCTGCAATGTGTTTTGATTTCTAAAGAGGCTTACAAAGAAATTCGACAAGAAAAACTCGTACTTCAATTCAAAGCTGTTGGGATACAATGGAAACTCCAGGAATGGATTAAAAAAAAACTGGATAAATGATAAGAAACAGTAAGAGGAATTACATCAGATCAGGGAGAAGTAATGAGTGGAGTAGATGATGGTTCAGTGCTGGGACAACTACTGTTTCCAGTGTACATAAATGACCTGAATTCAGAAACTGAATCCAACGTGGTCAATTTTCAGCTGGCACCAAACTAAGCGAGGAAGGAGAATTGGAAAAAAGCAGCTCAGAAATGATAGACTGAGTTGGACAAAATATTTCATTGAGAAGTACAATAGCAGATGGGACTTAATGGAGACAGAGGAAAAATAGATGATTCCAGGAATAGTGATGAATTAGCTAAGGATGAAACTGAATGAGACACAGAAAAGAAATGAAAGAAAGGCTTGCATTTATATAGCGTCTTTCACGAACACTGGAAGGCTCAAAGCGCTTTACAGCCAATGAAGTACTTTTGGAGTGTTGTCACTGTTGTAGACTGAGTGCAGTTGGGAGTCATTTTATAAAATTAATTCTCGGGATTTGAGCCTCGCTGGCAAGATTGGCATTTATTGCCCATCCCTAATTGCCATTGAGAAGGTGGTGGTGAGCTGCCTTCTTGAACTGTTGCAGTCTGTGCGGATTATAATTGTTTTTAGCAGTTTTTGATACAACTGAATGGCTCACTGGGCCATTTCAGAGTGCAATTAAGAGTCAACCACATTGCTGTGGGTCTGGAGTCACAAATAGGCCAGACAGGGTAAGGACGGCAGAATTCCCTTCCTAAAGACCATTAGTAAACCAGATGGGTTTTTACGACAATCCGGTAGTTTCATGGTCACCATTACTGATACTAGCTTTTTATTCCAGGTTTATTTAATTAACTGAATTTAAGTTCCCCAGCTGCTGTTAATGGAGTCAACACTAAACATGTCCAACTAATGCAGAGCAGCAAACAACAAAACCATTTTAATCTTGAACCTCATATTCCAAACCGTAGATTACGTGAGGAATTAATGATTAAACTGCATTGTATTCTAGTCAGACTCAGGGGCAGCCCCAAGCCCACCAAAGAACATAGGCCCACCAAATAAATGTAGGAAAAAAACATAAGGCCTCCCAAATAGGCTGAATAGAATAGACAAGAGAGGAAAAACAAGACCGAGGAAAATATTGTTTATTGGTCGAACATGTACATATCTATTTTTGCAGAGACAAGGGGACTAAAATTTACCTGGCTACCACAGAGTTTGGGCGGTTGATAGAAAAAAATCAATGGGCCGCCGCGGTCGGGTACTTTTCCCTCCCGGAGCCATATTCAGCTCGGGGAGGATTTCAGCGGTGTTCACTTCCGCTGGAAACGACGCGGTGAAGCCGCTGTAAAGAAAGATTTCCAGTGGTGAGCTCTGCAGTGTGTGGGCCACCACAGCGAAATACACTGAGGAAAAGGTAGGACTTTTCCCGGCAGTGCCCCCGGTGGGGCCCTTTGATAGGTAAAAAGTTTTATTACTTATTACTGTTTTTATTTCATTTTCCAGCATGCATCTGCAGTATTTATCTTATGGTATAGTTTTATTAATAATTATTTTTATTTCATTTTCCAGCATCTACAGTATTTATCTTTTGATATAGTTTTATTAATTATTAGTGTTTTTATTTCATTTTCCAGCAGCTGCAGTATTTATCATTTCATATATCTTTATTAATTGTTTCGGCTCCATTAAACCTGCCGAGTGCTGCTCAGAGGTTTGCACATACCCCTGTACTTTTGTACAACTTTCAGGTCTGACTCTTTAGTGGAAGCCTGTGGGTTGCAGAGACCTGCTTGGTCTGAGGATGGGAGGAATGTTGGGAGGGCGATACCTGGTACACCTGGTCAGAAGCAGAGCGGCACACAGGAGAAGGTGTCGCCATCAGCACCGTGCAGACAGGCAGCGGGTAAGGGAGGCATCAGCCATGATTCGTTCACTCTGCGCCAGATCAGTGTGCCCGCCGTCTTCACCGGCCCGAATCAGGATTACGGTTGGCTGCTTGTGGACAAAGAATACTGCCTGTCCACTTGGCTGCTCATTCCTCTGCAGAACCCCAGGACAGTGCCAGAGCATCCATACAATGACGCTCATTATGCCACCAGGTGCATCATCGAGCAGGGCATAGAAACATAGAAACATAGAAAATAGGTGCAGGAGTGGGCCTTTCGGCCCTTCGAGCCTGCACCACCAATCAATAAGATCATGGCTGATCATTTACCTCAGTACCCCTTTCCTGCTTTTTCTCCATACCCTTGATCCCCTTAGCCGTAAGATGCCATATATCCAACGAACTGGCATCAACAACTCTCTGCGGCAGACAATTCTCTGAGTGAAGAAGTTTCTCCTCATCTCAGTCCTAAATGCCTTACCCCTTATCCTTAAACTGTGTCCCCTGATTCTGAACTTCCCCAACATTGGGAACATTCTTCCTGCACCTAACCTGTCCAGTCCCTTCAGAATTTTATATGTTTCTATGAAATCCCCTCTCATCCTTCTAAACTCCGGTGAATAAAGGCCCAGTCGATCCAGTCTCTCCTCATATGTCAGTCTAGCCATCCCAGGAATCAGTCTGGTGAACCTTCCCTGCACTCCCTCAATAGCAAGAATGTCCTTCCTCAGATTAGGAGACCAAAACTGAACACAATAGTCCAGGTGAGTCCTCACCAATGCCCTGTACAATTGCAGTAAGACCTCCCTGCTCCTATACTCAAAACCCCTAGCTATGAAGGCCAACATACCATTTGCCTTCTTCACCGCCTTCTGTACCTGCATGCCAACTTTCAATGGTACCATGACACCCAGGTCTCGTTGCACCTCCCCTTTTCCTAATCTGCCGCCATTCAGATATTATTCGGCCTTCGTGTTTTTGCCCCCAAAGTGGAAAACCTCACATTTATCCACATTATACTGCATTTGCCATGCATTTGCCCACTCACCTAACCTGTCCAAGTCACCCTGCAGCCTCTTAACATCCTCATCACAGCTCGCACTGCCACCCAGTTTAGTGTCATCAGCAAACTTGGAGATATTACACTCAGTACCTTCATCCAAATCATTAATGTATATTGTAAATAGCTGCACTGAGCCCTGCGGCACCCCACTAGTCACTGCCTGCCATCCTGAAAAGGACCCGTTTAGCTCGACTCTCTGCTTCCTGTCTGCCAACCAGTTCTCTATCGACGTCAGTACATTACCCCCAATACCATATGCTTTAATTTTGGACACCGATTTCTTGTGTGGGACCTTGTCAAAAGCCTTTTGAAAGTCCAAATACACTACATCCACTGGTTCTCCCTTGTCCACTCTACTAGTTACATCCTCAAAAAATTCTAGAAGATTTGTCAAGCATGATTTCCTTTTCATAAATCCATGCTGACTTGGACCGATCCTGTCACTGCTTTCCAAATGCGCTGTTATTTCATCTTTAATAATTGATTCCAACATTTTCCCCACTACTGATGTCAGGCTAACTGGTCTATAATTACTCGTTTTCTCTCTCCTTCCTTTTTTTAAAAGTGGTGTTACATTAGCTACCCTCCAGTACATAGGAACTGAATCAGAGTCGATAGACTGTTGGAAAATGATCAACAATGCAACCACTATTTCTAGGGCCACTTCCTTAAGTACTCTGGGATGTAGACTATCAGGCCCCGGGGATTTGTCGGCCTTCAATCCCATCAATTTCCCTAACACAATTTCCCACCTAATAAGGATATCCTTCAGTTCCTCCTTCTCACTAGACCCTCGGTCCCCTAGTACATCCAAAAGGTTATTTGTGCCTTCCTTCGTGAAGACAGAACCAAAGTATTTGTTCAACTGGTCTGCCATTTCTTTGTTCCCCATTATAAATTCACTTGAATCTGATTGTAAGGGACCTACTTTTGACTTCACTAATTTTTTCTCTTCACATATCTATAGAAGCTTTTGCAGTCAGTTTTTATGTTCCCAGCAAGTTTCCTCTCGTACTCTATTTTCCCACTCCTAATTAAACCCTTTGTCCTCCTCTGCTGAATTCTAAATTACTCCCAGACCTCAGGTTTGCTGCTTTTTCTGGCCAATTTATATGCCTCTCCCTTGGATTTAATACTATCCTTCAGCAGAGATTCCGGTGCCTGGACCGCTCTGGTGGCACCTTGTACTACTCTCCTCAATGGATCTCCGTGGTCTGCTGCATGCTGCACAACCTGGCCATCATGAAGGACAACTGCTGGAGGTCGAGCCAGCATTAACACCTGAGGAGGAGGAAGAGGAAGAGGAGACACAGGATGAGGAGGAGGATCCCCGTCACCCCAGAGCTAGAAGGCTTCAACCCATCACCACACTGAAGGGCCGGGTGCAGACTGACCAGCACCCTCCTGGGAGGGTACATCTCCACATATATGTACACCTGCCCTGCAATCTCCCTCCATGCATTATGTACTGCCTGTCTCACCACGTCAGGAAACAGTATTCTTCTTCTGTCCTCCACACTGTTCATCAGTGTCTCCAGCTCCATATCAGTGAACCTGTTGGCTCTCTTTGCACCTCTTACACCAGCCATCTTTCCAACCTCCTTCTCGCCTCAGGGCCTTGCTGCAAACATTAGAAACCCTTACCTGAATTTCTCAGTGGTGATAACGCTCAAATTAAGACAGCCACACCACTGAAGAATCCACTTTGGAAGGTTTCATTTTTGGAGCTGAATATGGGGTGGCCTAGCCACGAAAAAATTTTGGCGCTAATGGCCACAAAAAGGCGGGGGGTGCACCAGCTTTCCAGCGGTATGGAATTTTGGGCCCAAGATCTTTACTATTTGTATATATGTATCAGAATCTAGTATTACAATGTTACCAGAACCAGAATATATACCTACTTGATACAGCTTTCATTGTTGAATATACTGGCCTATGTTTTCATACTCAGAATCAAAATCATATGCGTAATGGAATGAACATGAACAAACATAACTATAGGCCCATTGCCATCAGTTTGCCCCAGGCCCATCAGGCCCTTAATCCAGCCCTGCTCAGACTATACATTGAATATTGTCTTCAGTTCTGGTCGACAAAAAATAAGAGAGACATTCAAGCACAGGAGGAAGTGCAGAGGCTGATTTTCAGTGTGAGGGATAAGACTTTTGAATGTAACATTGGATGGATTTGGATTTTCCAGCCTATTAAGGAGGTATCTAAGTGATAGAAGTTTATTTATACAGAATATTGAACATATGAACATATGAAATAGGCGCAGATGTAGGTCATTTGGCCATTTGGCTCCTCGAGACTGCTCCGCCATTCAATAAGATCATGGCTGATGTAATCTTGGCCTCAACTGCACTTCCTTGCCTGTTCCCCATAACACCTGACTCCTTTATCTTTCAAAAACACAAAATGCTGCAGTACAGAGTGATCTGGGGGTTCTTGTGCATGAAACACAAAAAGTTAGCATGCAGGTACAGCAAGTAATCATGAAATCAAATGAATGTTGGCCTTTATTGCAAGAGGGATGGAGAATGAAAGCAGAGATGTCCTGCTCCAACTGTACAGGGCGTTGGTAAGACCATGCCTAGAGTACTGAGTACAGTTTTGGTCTCCGTATTTAAGGAGGGATATACTTGCATTGGAGGCAGTTCAGAAAAGGTTCATGAGGTTGATTCCTGACTTGAAGGGGTTGTCATATGAAGAAAGGTTAAGCAGGTTAGGCCTATACTCATTAAAGTTTAAAAGAATGAGGTGATCTTATTGAAACATATAAGATTCTGAGGGGACTCGACAAGGTAGCTGCTGAGAGGATGTTTCCCCTCATGGGGGAATCTAGAACTAGGGGGCATAGTTTCAGAATAAGGGGTCGCCCATTTAAAACAGAAATGAGGAGGAATTTCTTCTCCCAGGGGGTCATGAATCTTTGGGATTCTCTACCCCAGAGAGCTGTGGAGGCTGGGTCATTGAATATGTTTAAGGTGAAGATAGACAGATTTTTGAATGATAAGGGAGTCAAAGGTTATTGGGAGCGGGCAAGGAAGTGGAGTTGAGGCCAGGATCAGATCAGCCATTATCTTATTGAATGGTGGAGCAGGCTCAAGGGGCCAAATGGCCTACTCCTGCTCCAATTCCTGATCTTATTTCGCAACCACAATGCCGACCTCTCCCAATGTCGGTTTCTACGGTCTGAATCAGTATTTTGATGCTGATCTTGTTTGTAGATACAAATCCTAAGATGTCAATATCTACTGAATAATTTTTTTTAAACTGCAATTGATGGGGATCATCTCGTGCTGTTGAATGAGAATTCGGTTTTTCATTCAATCGATTGGATAACGGGTTCTAGCACTGAATAATAGTTTCAAACTGTCACTTTACCCAAATATTTATTATGGCTTGCATTTCTTAATTAACTTTTATTTTTCTCCCATTCTATCCACAAGCCTTGGGTAGAAAATGGAAGCAAGATTCAGCATCTGAATCAATAACCATAGCTTCCTTTCCCAAAATCCACTCATGGATTGCCCAACAGAGATGACTAAATGGCCGACTGTCGGAGACCTCGGTCACGTCTTCAGGTGTCTATATTGGGGCATGCAAGTCAATTGTAGCACCCTGATAGGAGCTATCTTGTCTCAGAGGATCGACTCTTGTGTCTGAGTTGGAAGTGCTTGGTTTGAAATGCCAGTCCAGCATTCCATCATAGAAACATAGAAACATAGAAAAATAGGTGTAGGAGTAGGCCATTCGGCCCTTCGAGCCTGCACCGCCATTCAATGAGTTCATGGCTAAACATGCAACTTCAGTACCCCCTTCCTGCTTTCTCGCCATACCCCTTGATCCCTCTAGTAGTAAGGACTACATCTAACTCCTTTTTGAATATATTTAGTGAATTGGCCTCAACAACTTTCTGTGGTAGAGAATTCCACAGGTTCACCACTCTCTGGGTGAAGAGGTTTCTCCTCATCTCGGTCCTAAATGGCTTACCCCTTATCCTTAGACTGTGACCCCTGGTTCTGGACTTCCGCAACATTGGGAACATTCTTCCTGCATCTAACCTGTCGAAACCCGTCAGAATTTTAAACGTTTCTATGAGAAACCCTCTCATTCTTCTGAACTCTAGTGAACACAAGCCCAGTTGATCCAGACTTTCTTAAAAAGTCAGTCCCGCCATCCCGGGAATCAGTCTGGTGAACCTTCACTGCACTCCCTCAATAGCAAGAATGTCCTTCCTCAAGTTAGGAGACCAAAACTGAACAAAATACTCCAGGTGTGGCCTCACCAAGGCCCTGTACAACTGTAGTAACACCTCCCTGCCGCTGTACTCAAATCCCCTCGCTATGAAGGCCAACATGCCATTTGCTTTCTTAACCGCCTGCTGTACCTGCATGCCAACCTTCAATGACTGATGTATCATGACACCCAGATCTCATTGCACCTCCCATTTTCCTAATCTGTCACCATTCAGATAATAGTCTGTCTCTCTGTTTTTACCACCAAAGTGGATAACCTCACATTTATCCACATTATACTTCATCTGCCATGCATTTGCCCACTCACCTAACCTATCCAAGTCACTCTGCAGCCTCATAGCATCCTCCTCGCAGCTCACACTGCCACCCAACAGCTGGAGCCCCAGCACAGAACCTTGCGGTACCTCATTAGTCACTGCCTGCGATTCTGAAAAGTACCCATTTACTCCTACTCTTTGCTTCCTGTCTGACAACCAGTTCTCAATCCAAATCAGCACACTACCCCCAATCCCATGTGCTTTAACTTTGCACATTAATCTCTTCTGTGGGACCTTGTCGAAAGCCTTCTGAAAATCCAAATACACCACATCAACTAGTTCTCCCTTGTCCACTCTACTGGAATCATCCTCAAAAAATTCCAGATTTGTCAAGCTTGATTTCCCTTTCACAAATCCATGCTGACTTGGACCTATCATGTCACCTCTTTCCAAATGCCCTGCTATGACATCCTTAATAATTGATTCCATCATTTTATCCACGACCGATGTCAGGCTGACCGGTCTATAATTCCCTGTTTTCTCGCTCCCTCTTTTTTTAAAAAGTGGGGTTACATTGGCTACCCTCCACTCCATAGGAACTGATCCAGAGTCTATGGAATGTTGGAAAATGACTGTCAATGCATCCGCTATTTCCAAGGTCACCTCCTTAAGTACTCTGGGATGCAGTCCATCAGGCCCTGGGGATATATCAGCCTTCAATCCCATCAATTTCCCCAACACAATTTCCCGACTAATAAGGATTTCCCTCAGTTCCTCCTTCTTACTAGACCCTCTGACCCCTTTTATATCCGGAAGGTTGTTTGTGTCCTCCTTAGTGAATACCGAACCAAAGTACTTGTTCAATTGGTCTGCCATTTCTTTCTTCGCCATTATGACTTCCCCTGATTCTGACTGCAGGGGCCCTATGTTTGTCTTTACTAACCTTTTTCTCTTTACATATTTATAGAAGCTTTTGCAGTCCGTCTTAATGTTCCCTGCAAGCTTCCTCTCGTACTCTATTTTCCCTGCTTTAATCAAACCCTTTGTCATCCTCTGCTGAGTTCTAAATTTCTCCCAGTCCCCGGGTTTGCTGCTATTTCTGGCCAATTTGTATGCCACTTCCTTGGCTTTAATACTATCCCTGATTTCCCTTGATAGCCACGGTTGAGCCACCTTCCCTTTTTTATTTTTACGCCAGACAGGGATGTACAATTGTTGTAGTTCATCCATGCGGTCTCTAAATGTCTGCCATTGCCCATCCACAGTCAACCCCTTAAGTATCATTCGGCAATCTATCCTAGCCAATTCACGCCTCATACCTTCAAAGTTACCCTTGTTTAAGTTCTGGGCCATGGTCTCTGAATTAACTGTTTCATTCTCCATCCTAATATAGAATTTCACCATATTTTGGTCACTCTTCCCCAAGGGGCCTTGCACAATGAGATTGTTAATTAATCCTCTCTCATTACAGAACACCCAGTCTAAGATGGCCTCCCCCCTAGTTGGTTCCTCGACATATTGGTCTAGAAAACCATCCCTTATGCACTCCAGGAAATCCTCCTCCACCGTATTGCTTCCAGTTTGGTTAGCCCAATCTATATGCATATTAAAGTCACCCATGATAACTGCTGCACCTTTATTGCATGCACTCCTAATTTCCTGTTTGATGCCCTCTCGATGGCCGAAGGCTGCACTGGCACACTGGAGGCGATGTTGAATCTCCGCATCAATGTCTGCCTTTGTTGATAAGAGGCTCCCGAGATATGGGAAATGGTCTACGTTGTCGAGGGCCGCTCCGTGAATCTTGATGATTGGAGGGCAGTGCTGTGCAGTGGTGACAGGCTGGTGGAGGTCCTTTGTCTTACAGATGTTAAGCATAAGGCCCATGCTTTCATGTGCCTCAGTGAAGACATTGACTATATCCTGGAGTTCAGCCTCTGAATCTGTGCAGATGTAGGTGTCGTCCGCATACTGCAGCTCAATGACAGAGGTTGGGGTGATCTTGGACCTAGCCTGGAGGCGGCGTAGGTTAAACAGCTTCCCACTGGTTCTGTAGTTTAGTTACATGCCAGCGGGTAGCTTGTTGATTGTGAGGTGGAGCATGGCAGCGAGGAAGATTGAGACGAGGGTAGGGGCGATGACGCAGTCCTGTTTGACCCCAGTTCGGATGTGAATTGGGTCTGTAATGGATCCGTTGTTAAGGATCATGGCCTGCATGTCATCGTGAAGCAGGCGAAAGATGTTGACAAACTTTTGGGGACATCCGAAACGGAGGAAGATGCTCCATAGACCCTCACAGTTGACAGTGTCAAAGGCCTTTGTAAGTTTGAAAAAGGCCATGTATAAGGGCTGGCACTGCTCCCTGCATTTTTCCTGCAGCTGTCGTGCTGCAAAGATCATGTCTGTTGTGCCCCGTAGGGGACGAAATCTGCATTGTGATACCGGGAGGAGCTCCTCGGCCAAAGGAGAAGTCGATTGAGGAGAAGAGTGTTTGAAGACCAGGCCCTCAAATCTACCACCAAGCTCATGGTCTACAGGGCTGTAGTTGTCATGTATGTAACCACAATGTAACACACTGTATTACTGTATACACTCAACATAGATGCACACCTTGACCACAAGGGGTGAACTTGTGGGAGACACTCCTTACCTGATCACATGCGTATAAAAAGGGAGGTCCCACACAGGGTCATCGTCTTTGGAGTCCTGTGAATAAAGAGTTAAGGTCACAGCGTGAACTTGTCCCCAGAATGTGCCTCGTCTGGGTTCATACTGTAGAGTAAGGACGTTACATTGGCGACGAGAAACAGGAATTCACGACTCACGAGAATGGCCACCGGTAGCACAGAGAAACGGTACTGTGTTGGGGAAGAATGGGACAATTTTGTCGAGAGGCTTCAGCAAAGCTTCGTTACGAAAGAATGGCTGGGGAATGCAGCGGCCGACAAGCAAAAGACTCATCTTTTGACCAGCTACGGACCAAAGACTTACGCGCTCATGAAGGACTTACTAGCACCTGAAAATCCGGTGGACAAAACTTACCAATTTGATCGGGGGGCACCTCAAACCGGCGAGTAGCATACATATGGCCCGACACAGATTCTACACCTACCAACGTCGTGAAGGACAGAGCATACCGGACTTCGTAGCATAGCAGGCAGGCAGGGGCAGTTCGACACTCCTCAGGCAGCAATAGACCCCAGAGTAGGACTTCAACAGAGACAATGGCAGGCTGAACAGACATTCACGCCATCACAGTGGACAATGCGGCCCAGGATGGGGCCATTGACACCCACTAATAGGGTACTTAAGGAGCAGTCAAAGGGACAGTCAGTGCAGAATGCTTGGCCATAGTCCCTTTGTTCCCAACAATGGGAACTTTAACTCATGCTGGAGGTGTGGGGGAAAACACTCAGCTAGATCTTGCAGATTTCAAGTTTGTCTGCAGAAACTGCAATCTCAGTGGCCACTTAGCTCGAATGTGCAGGAAGTCTGCAACCAGACTAATATATGAGGCTGATGGACCAGAAGAGGGTTCTTTGAGGCAGGATGACTTTTGGGGCAAATTGATGGACGCCGAGGTTCAGCGGGTCCATGTGGCGAATATTCACAGTTCATACACCAAAACGTCACCAATGATGATGAGGGTTTTATTAAACGGTATCCCAGTACGCATGGAGCTGGACACTGGGGCCAGCCAGTCACTCATGGGCATTCAGCAATTTGAGAAGCTATGGCCACTTATAGCCAGTAGATCCAAATTATCACGTATTGAGACACAATTACGGACTTACACTAAAGAAATTATTCGGGTGTTAGGCAGTGCAATGTTGGCTGTCACACACAATGCTTTAGTGAATAGGCTGCCGCTCTGGATTGTCCCGGGCAATGGTCCCGCACTGTTGGGAAGGAGCTGGTTAGCCGAGATGAACTGGAAATGGGGGGATGTTCACGCAATGTCATCTGTGGAGCAAAGTTCGTGCTCACAAGTCCTACAACAATTCGATTTACTATTCCAACCTGGCGTCGGGACTTTCAAAGGCACTAAAGTAGTGATACACATCACTCCGGGCGCCAGGCCAGTGCACCACAAAGCCAGAGCGTTGCCATATGTGATGCGGGAAAAGATCGAGAGCGAATTGGACCGGTTGTTCAGAGAGGGCATCATCTCGCCTGTTATATTCAGTAACTGGGCGAGCCCCATCATTCCCGTCCTAAAAGTGGATGGCTCTGTCAGGATCTGTGGCGACTACAAGGCCACCATCAATCGGGTGTCCCTACAAGATCAATACCCGTTCCCGAGAGCAGAGGACCTCTTCGCCACGCTGGCAGGCGGCAAACTGTTCACCAAGTTGGACCTCACTTCAGCCTATATGACCCAGGAACTGACTGACGAATCTAAACTACTGACCACCATTACCACGCACAAGGGACTGTTCGTTTATAACAGGTGTCCGTTTGGCATATGATCAGCGGCCGCGATTTTTCAAAGAAACATGGAAAGCCTGCTTAAATCCATTCCTGGAATGATCATATTCCAGGACGACATCCTCATCACGGGTCGAGACACCGAGGAACACCTCCACAACCTGGAGGAGGTGCTACGCCGACTGGACCAGGTAGGCCTGCGACTCAAGAAGTCTAAATGTGTGTTCTTAGCTCCTAAGGTTGAGTTTCTGGGCAGGAGGGTTGCTGCAGATGGGATTCGGCCCCCCAAATCCAAAACAGAGGCGATTCGACGAGCACCCAGGCCCTGCAACACATCGGAGTTGCGTTCATTCCTGGGACTGTTGAATTATTTCGGGAACTTTCTGCCGAACTTGAGCACGTTGTTGGAGCCGTTACACATGCTCCTGCGTAAGGGTTGCGATTGGTTTTGGGGGGACTGTCAGGAACGGCTTTTGATCAGGCGCGAAACCTACTTTGTTCAAACAAGTTGTTGGCCCTGTACGACCCCTGTAAAAAATTGGTTCTGACATGTGATGCATCGTCCTATGGGATTGGGTGCGTGTTGCAGCAGGGCAATGCTTAGGGTCAACTACAACCTGTGGCTTATAGCTCCAGGTCACGCTCTCAAGCAGAACGGGGATATGGGATGGTCGAGAAGGAAGAGCTTGCATGTGTCTGTGGTGTAAAAAAAATGCATCAGTACCTATTTGGTAGGAAATTTGAATTAGAGACGGACCACAAGCCATTAACATCCCTGTTGTCAGACAGCAAGGCTATCAATGCCAACTCATCAGCTCTCATACAGCGATGGGCTCTCATGCTGGCTGCTTGCGACGACTCCATTAGGCACCGACCCGGCACTGAAAATTGCGCTGACGCGCTCAGCAGGCTTTCACTGGCTACCACCGAGGGGGCAGCGGAGCAAAGTGCCGAGATGGTCATGGCTATCGATGCCTTTGACAGTGCAGGCTCCCCCATCATAGCCCGCCAGATCAAAATCTGGACAAACAGAAATCCCCTCCTAGCCCTGATTAAGAAATGTGTCCTGACTGGGAATTGAGCGCCCGCACACGGGGCATGCCCTGAGGAGGTCAGATCGTTCCACAGACGGAAGGATGAGCTCTTCATCCAAGCCGACTGCTTACTATGCAGCAGCCGGGTAGTTATGCCCCAGAAGGGCAGGGAGGCATTCATCAGGGAACTCCACAGCAAGCACCCAGGCATTGTGCTGATGAAGGCCATTGCCCGGTTACACGTTTGGTGGCCTTGAATTGACTCAGACCTGGAACATTGTGTTCGCAGGTGCACGACATGTGCCCAGCTGGGTAATGCCCCCAGGAACACCCCGCTCAGCCCGTGGCCCTGGCCCACCAGGATATGGTCACGCATTCATGTTGACTACGCAGGCCCGTTCATGGGAAAGATGTTCCTTATTGTGGTAGATGCGTACTCGAAATGGATCGAGTGCATCATTCTGAATTCATGCACATCATCCACCAAACGTGCGATCTTTGCAACCCACGGCTTGCCGGACATCCTGGTTAGTGATAATGGCCCATGTTTCACAAGCTACGAATTCTGAGAGTTTATGTTGGGCAATGGCATCAACCACGTCAGGACTGCGCCGTTCAAGCCGACCTCCAATGGCCAGGCGAAATGTGCAGTCCAAATCATTAAGCAAGGTATGCTCAGGATTCAAGGACCCTCCCTACAATGCCGCCTATCGCGTCTCCTGCTGGCTTATAGATCCTGACCACACTCGCTCACTGAGGTCACGCCCGCAGAGCTATTAATGAAACAGACACTCAAAACTTGGTTGTCCCTTATTCACCCAGTCCTGACCGACATAGTTGAGGGCAAGCGCAAGTCACAAAACGAGTACCATGACCGTAATTCGAGGGGGAGATATATAGAAATAAATGATCATGTCCTCAATCATGCCATGGGGCCCAAATGGCTTGAGGGCACTGTAATTGACAAAGAGGGGAATAGGGTCATCGTGGTAAAACTCAACAATGGTCAGATATGCCGTAAGCAACTGGACCAAGTTTAAAAAAAGGTTCAGCATCGACACGGAGGAACCTGAAGAAGACCATGGGATGGAACTCACAACACCGCCAGTGAGCAACAAGAGCAATCAGAAGAATGCACAGTCCCTGCGGTCAGCCCAGACAGGCCGGAATCACCACAGGTGACAGACACTCACGTCAGTGTCTAACAACCAGAGCCCCAACTGCGGCACTCCACGAGGGAGCGTAGACCACCTGAAAGACTAAACCTATGATCCCAATAAGACTTTGGAGGGGGTGGGGAGGTGATGTCACGTATGTAACCACAATGTAACACCACTGTATTACTGTATACACTCAACCTAGATGCACACCTTGACCACAAGGGTGAACTTGTGGGAGACACTCCTTACCTGATCACGCAGGTATAAAAAGGAAGGTCCCACGCAGGGTCATCGACTTTGGAGTTCTGTGAATAAAAAGTTAAGGTCACAGAGTGACCTTGTCCCCAGAATGTGCCTCGTGTGGTTTCATACTGTAGAGTAAGGACTTTACAGTAGTAATACCCGCCCTGCTGTATGGATCTGAGGCATGGACGATGTATAGAAGGCACCTCAAGTCGCTGGAGATATATCACCAACGATGTCTCTGCAAGATCCTTCAAATCCCCTGGAAGGACAGGCGCACCAACATCTGTGTCCTTGACCAGGCTAACATCCCCAGTATTGAAGCACTGACCACACACGATCAGCTTCGCTGGGCAGGCCATATCGTTCGTATGCCAAATACGAAACTCGCGAAGCAAATGCTTTATGTGGAGCTCCTTCGTGGTAAACGAGCCAAAGGAGGACAACGGAAACGTTATAAGGACACCCTCAAAGCCTCCCTGGTGAAGTGCGACATCACCACTGACACCTGGGAGATTTTGGCCGAAGACCGCCCGAGGTGGAGAAAGTGCATCCAGGAGGGCATTGAGCTCTTCGAGTCTCAAAGCAAAGAACGTGAAGAGGCCAAGCACAGGCAGCAGAAGGAACACGCGGCAAACGAGCCCTACTGACCCCTTCCGTCGACAAATGTCTGTCCCACCTGTGACAGGGTCTGTGGCTCTCATATCGGACTGTTCAGCCATCAAAGAACTCACTTTGGGAGGGGAAGCATTTATTCCTTGATTCCGAGGGACCACCTATGATGATGATGCATATAAACTAGACTCACACTTCAGTTCAGTACTCAGCCCGTGCTGCACTATCAGAGGTGAGGACTGTTGGATAAGACATCTAACAGAGGTCGTATCTGCCTGGTGGAATGTAGGAAAAGCTTATATGGCACTGTTGGAGGAAGATCAGCGAGTTCACCTGAATTCCTGGCCAGCATTGATCCATCAACCAGATCCACCAAAAACAGAATATCTGGTGATATGGCACATTGCTCTAAGTGGGCTTTGCTGTACAGAAATTGACTGGTGACTTTGCCAACAGTACAATAGTGACAACAATTCAAAAGTCATTAATTGGCTGCAATGCCCTTTGGGACGTGCTATGATTGTGAAAGGCGCCATAGAAATGCAAGTTCATTGCTGTGAAACCTTTGTCCTGAGGACCCTAAATGGAAATTCTTTCAGTCTCTCTTGTTGAAGCATCAACTGTGATTAATAGTTAAACACAGGAACGGGTAAAACCTGCCATCTACCTGGGCCATAGTGTACAGCTTTCCTGTTACAGCTTTTGTGTCATGCTTCATAAAACATTTAAAGCTCATACTTTTTTTCAGTTAATGGCATCAAATATAGTATCGGTACAACAGACCAGAGAATTACCCACTACACAACTATGCCCATTTAACTGTTCTTGCTTCTAAACAGTGTATTATAATCTGGGGATATCTTTATGTTTCAAGCTCAAATTGTATCATTTATATTTTATTCAAAACACTGTATCAGCTGGAGAAAAGTGCATCACACAGTTTAATATAAAGCTGCTTATCTCACCCTTTTGTATTATATTTCTGGGATTTGTTCAATTTTTTTATCTCACGTTTTAGTTTGAAAATTGTCCTAATTCTGGCAGTGAGTTACTGTCAATTAGCACTGTTAGTGGACGGGTTCATATTTATAATTTACTTCTCAAATCAATAAGATTATCCGACATTGAATATCAGGTTTCAAAGATTGATTAAGAACACAGTGCATGTAATAGATTCATAGAATCATAGAATGGTTAGAGCACAGAAGGAGGCCATTCGGCCTGTCGAGCCCGTGACGGTTCTCTGCAAGAGTACTTCAGCTCGTCCCACTCCCCCCGCCCTTTCCCCATAGCCCCGCAAATGTTTTTCCTTCAGGTACTTATCCAACTCCCTTTTGAAAGATAAGATTGATTCTGCCTCCACCACCCTTTGAGGCAGCACATTCCAGATCCTAACCACTCGCTGCATAAAAAAGTTTTTTCTTACATTGACAAAAAAAACAAAAGCAATCACCTTAAATCTGTGTCCTTTGATTCTAGATCCTTCTGCCAAAGGGAACAGTTTCTCTCTATCTACATTGTCCAGACCCCTCATGATTTTGAACACCTCTGTCAAATCTCCTCTTGATTTTTTCTGTTCCAAGGAGAACAACCTCAGCTTCTCCAGTCTATCAACATAACTGAAGTCCCTTCTTCCTGGAATTATTCTCATCTTTTCTGCACCTTCACTAAGGCCTTCATGTCCTTCCTAAAGTGTGGTGCCCAGAATTGGACACAATACTCCAGTTGGAGCAGAACCAGTGTTTTATACAGGTTCATCATAATTTCCACACATTTGTACTCTATACCCCTATTTATGAAGACCAGGATCCTGTAAGCCTTTTTAACTGCTTTCTCAACCTGCCCTGCCACCTTCAATGATTTGTGCACACATACCCCAGGTATTTCTGTTTGTGCACTCTCTTCAGGATTGTACCATTTAGTTTATATGTCGTCCTCTCATTTTTTTGACCAAAATATATCACTTCACACTTTTCTGCATTAAATTTCACCTGCCATATGTCCACCCATTTCACCAGCCTGTCTATGTCTTCCTGAAGTCTATCACTGTCCTCCTCACTGTCCACTATACTTCCCAATTTTGTGTCATCTGCAAATTTTGAAATTGTGCCCTGTACATCCACGTCCAAGTCATTAATATATACCAAGAAAAGCAGCGGTCCTGGAACCAACCCCTGGGGAACACCTTCTTCCAGTCCAAAAAACAACCGTTCACTGCTATTCTGTTTCCTGTCACTTAGCCAATTTCGTATCCCTGCTGCCACTGTCCCTTTTATCGGTGGGAACTTTACTGGCAGCCTATTATATGGCACTTTGTCGAACATCTTTTGGAAATCCATTTACACTATGTATACGGCATTGCCCTCATCAACCCTCTCTGTTACCTCATCAAAAAACTTGATCAAGTTGGTTAAACACGATTTGCCTTTCACAAACCCGTGCTTGTTTTAAATAATTAATCTGCACTTGTCCAAGTGACTGTTGATTTTTCCCTGATTATATTTCTAAAAGCTTCCCCACTACCGAGGTTAAACTGACTAGCCTATAGTTGCTGCATTTATCTTTACACCCTTTTTTGAACAATAGTACTGTAACAAAACTTAAGAGGCAGTACAGGTATGTACTTATAGCTGAACCTTGTCGGTTTAATTGAGGAACTCAAACTTGTTGCAGGTCTGAGCTCCTTATGTTAGGCCTTTTTGAATCCAAATAGCCATTACAATAGTCATGTTTATACATTTCTCTTACTCCCTCTACGTGACAATCTGAACAATTTTGCATTGCATAATTATATAACATTTAAGATACGGCTCCATATCAGAAGAATGTAACTGAATTATCCCTTATCAATAACTTTAGATTTCTTTACAACAAGGTCTATTTTTCCATAGTAAGACCCTTATTTTGTTATCTTATCGATAGTTTTATATTTGTTGCATATAATTGCTATTCCACCAAGTGAAACTTCAATTCTAATACGGTCTTCAACTCAGTACCATGCTGTACTAGTCAGTGTCTTCCATCTACAGAAACTCCAATTAAAAAGGCCCACAATCGTTATAGAGCCACATTGCCACCAAGAGGAAGTGAGCATTCCTCGATCAGGCACCAAGGTATATTTGTGGTATACAGGTTGGCCAGGACACTGGGGAGTTCTCCCCCGCTCTTCTACAAAATAGTGTTGTGGGATCTTTTATGTCCTGGATATCAGGCAGCATTTACATATAAGAAATCTCTCACTGTGCTCAATGTCCCAAAATACAGCTTTACAAAGTATTACAAAATATTTACAGCACAGAAACAGGCCATTCGGCCCAACAGGTCCATGCCAATGATTATGCTCCACACGAGCCTCCTCCCACCCCTCTTCATCTAACTCCATTAACACATCCTTTTATTCTTTTCTCCCTCATGTGCTTATCCAGCTTTCTCTTGAATGCATTTATGCTATTCACCTCAACTATTCCCTGTGGTAGCGAGATCCATATTCTCACCACTCTCTGGGTAAAGAAGTTTCTCCTGAATTCCCTATTGGATTTATCAGTGACTATCTTATATTTATGGCCCAGAGTTCTGGTCTTGCCCGCAAGTGGGAACATCTTCTCCACTTCTACCCTATCAAATGTTTTCATAATCTTAAAGACCGCCATCAGGTCAACAACTCTGAGATGAACTTCCTCAAGATGCAGACACCTACTGCAGACGTGGTCGTCTGGGATCACAATGCTCTCCACAAACTCCCACATGCTACAGTTGCAGCACACCACTTACACTGTCATCCCATTGTAACCTTGTTTTATTTATTGAGTTAATTAACTTAGCTGATAGTTTAGTTTTTAACTAATTACCAGATCTAGTTTAAGTTCTGGGTAGATTAAGTTAAGTGTTTACCTGTAATGCAAGCACCGCAAGTATTGGAGGCAAAAAGATGCACCTCCTTCTCCCCCTGCTCCAAATTCCCACTCGCTCCAAATTCCCAAGTTTGGCACTCTGTTTAGAAGCACTCCATTAAAGATCACTCTGTGCAGACCACTCTTATTTATTTCTCAATATTATTTTAGTTCTGGAGATAATATAATTACTTTTGATCTAACTTACATTGGGATATTTGGATTTAGCTTAATTTCAGATTCATTTGTATTTAATTAGCCTTGTTTTTTGTTTATCAACTTCTTTATTTTATTATTTCCTTAACTCTTATTTATGATTTATACTTGTCAGATTTAATTTAATGAAAATCCAGAAGCCTTTAATGTTAGTATCCTCTACTTAGTTCATTTTAATTTTATCCCCTGGATATGATTAATTAATTAAACTCTAAACTTAATTATATAATAAATTAAATACGTGATTTAATTGTATAATAAATTAAACACTGTCAGACCTCATGATCAAACGACGTCACTTTTAAAGTTTCAGAATCTTTTTCAGATTCGTCCGTGCGTCACGGAGAGAGCACTCACATTTTATGGCCTCTGTTCTCAGCCGCTATTCTTGCGTTTATTGGCTGCTGCTCTCAGCTGCTCAGTGATGAGAAGGCAGATGGAGCCGCAGTTTAACATCTAATTCAAAACAGTGCAGCACTCCCTCAGCACTGCACTGGGAGTGTCAGCCTGGATTATTGACTCACGTCTTTAGAGTGGGACTCGAACTCAAGACCTTCTGACAGAGATGAAAGTGCTACCCATTGAGTCATGGCTGACACCAGTGGAGTTTCATTTAGGTTCTGCCTGGCATCAGTACCTGGTGAAGCTCCCTGTGCCTTTAACCCTACAGTCAAAACAATGCAACTACTGTTTGGTCATTGGGATACACAGTCTTAACAGTTCAAATCTGTGGATCAGACGTCCATTTAATACAGGGTCAGCTCGTCAACTGCAGCTTCACTGGTAATTACATAATATGATCACTAGAGGGCGACAATGTGCTTAATCAAAAAGTTTCTGGACAACACAAAACTTTATGCTGTTAAACTTTATGCACGCAGATCGGAAGGTGGAATCTAACCTTAATTACGTTGATTGTGATAATGTTTTCTGAAGCTGCTTAGAACCAACCAAACTTCATAAATTCCCCCACTGATCCTTCGCACAATTGCTTTGGGGTGTTGCACTTTCCATTGCTCTGGTCAGAAGGCTAAGCTAGTGTAGTGGTGATGTTACTAGAGTAATGATGACATGCAAGCCATGATCCTGACCAATGGATCCACTGCTGACCCAATCCACGTCTGGACTGGGGTCAAGCAAGGCTGCGTAATCGCGCCAACAACCTTCTCGATCTTCCTTGCTGCAATGCTCCATCTCACGCTCAACAACCTCCCAGCGGGAGTGGAACTAAACTATAGAACCAATGGGAACCTGTTCAACCTTCGTCACCTCCAAGCTAAATCCAAGACCGTCCCATCCTATGTCGTCGAACTACAGTACGCAGATGACGCTTGCGTCTGCGCACATTCAGAGGCTGAACTCCAAGCCATCGTCAACATCTTCACCGAGGCGTACGAAAGCATGGGCTTATGCTAAACATCCGTAAGACAAATATCCTCCACCAACCTGAACCCATCCACACAGCATTGCCCACCCCGGTCATCAAAGTCCGCGGCGTGGCCCTGGACAATGAAGACCATTTTCCATACCTCGGAAGCCTACTATCAGCAAGGGCAGACATCGAAGATGAGGTTCAACACCGCCTCCAGTGTGCCAGCACAGCCTTCAGTCGCCTGAGGAAGAGAGTGTTCGAAGATCAGGCCCTCAAATCTGGCACCAAGCTTATGGTCTACAGGGCTGTAGTGATACCCACCCTCCTGTATGGCTCAGAGACATGGACCATATACAACAGACATCTCAAATTGCTGGTGAAATGACACCAACAATGTCTCTGCAAGATCCTGCAAATCCCCTGGGAGGACAGACGCACCAATATAAGTTTTCTCGATCAGGCCAACATCCTCTGCATTGAAGCACTGATCACACTCGACCAGCTCCGTTGGGCGGGCCACATTGTCCGCATGCCCACAAGACTCCCAAAGCAAGCGCTCTACTCGGAATTCCTACACGGCAAGTGAGCCCCAGGTGGGCAGAGGAAACGTTTCAAGGACACCCTCAAAGCCTCCTTGATAAAGTGCAGCATTCGCACCGACACTTGGAAATCCCTGGCCAAAGAACGCCCTAAATGGATGAAGAGCGTCTGGGAGGGCACTGAGCACCTCGAGCCTCGTCGCCGAGAGCATGCAGAAAACAAACGCAGGCAGCAGAAGGAGCGTGCGGCAAACCAGACTCCCCACCCACCCTTTCCTTCAACGACTGTCTGTCCCACCTGTGACATAGACTGTAATTCCAATATTGGACTGTACAGCCACCTGAGAACTCACTTTTAGAGTGGAATCAAGTCTTCCTTGATTTCGAGGGACTGCCTATGATGATGATGAAACTAATGATCTAACGAACAGGAATTTGAATTACGTTTTTAAAATCTGCAACTAAAAATCTTGTACCAGTAACAGTGGGATTGGGAACAAAAACAGAAAATGCTGGAAATCTCAGCAGGTCAGGCAGCGTATGTGGAGAGAAAGCAGAGTTAATGTTTCAGGTCGATGACCCTTCTCTTCCACAGTGGGATTGGGGATTGGAAACACAGGGGGAAGTTTGAAGTCAACCATATTGGTTGATCAATCTGGGTAAGGATGGCAGATTTCCTTCTCTGACAGACATTAGTAAACCAGTTGGGTTTTTACCAAAATCAGACAGCTTCATTACCAATACCATCCTTTTATTTCCATATTTTAAAAACTCCATTCCTGAAACTACCATGATTGGGATTTAAACTCACATTCTCTGGATTACTAATCCAGTAACATAACCACTACACTACTGTAGTCGTCACACTGGCCCCTTAAACCACTGTGAAATTCAATTTAATCGACATCGCTGGTCGCTAACTCCATAAGTCTCATAAAAACATTAAATGCCAGAAATACTCTGCAAGTCAGGCAGCATCATTGGAGAGAGAAACACAGTTAATGTTTCATGTCGATGACCTTTCCACAAGTCTGTTACCCTTTTAGTAAAATCACAGTTCTGCCTAAATTATCTCCTTTATCTTAATGTCCGCATGATTTACTTGGGCTCCTGGTATTTGAAACTGTTGTAGCAATTAGACTGGACTTGGTCTGCAAGGACGCTCAGCCTCTGATGATACACTTTGTTATCTAACAATGGGCAAAGGTTACTGGAGCTCAGTATTACACAGTGTGCTATCACTCCAGCTCACAACATCACTGACTTACCATTGATGCTGTATTTTGCAAAGCTGAGCACAGTGAGAGATTTCTTCCAAAATACAGCCTGATATCCAGGGACCATGTTTGAAATTAATTCTCGGGATGTGGCCGTTGCTGGCAAGCCGACATGTATTTCCCATCCAAAATCGCCCAGAGAAAGTGCTGGTGAGCCTTCTTCTTGAACTGTTAATAATTTGATATAACTGAGCCACTTGTTAGAGCACTGCAGAGGGCAGTTAAAAGTCAAGCACGCTCAACCTGGATTTCTAATCCAGGCTACTGTATCAGTATTATAAAGGTGACATTAATGTGTTATAAGATCAGGGTGTAAAACTTGAAATCTTTTCTGAAGAAACTGATTTATTCTCAAGCGGTGTTGGACCTATGACTGCCCTAAATTCAAGGAGGCTCACCATCTCTCCCCTCACCCCTCCCCACTAACCCTTCAGTCCCCTGCCCTCACCCACTCCATGATAACCCCTCGCCCCATCCCTGCTGACCCCCTCCCCCTCATCCCCTCCCTGCTGACCCCTCCCCCTCCCGCCACACCCCTCCCTGTTGAACGCTCACCCACTCCCTCTCTCACCCCCTCCCCGCTGACACCTCACGGCTCCACCCTCACCCATTCCCTCAACCCATCCCTCACACCCTCCCTCACCCACTTCCATCTCACGCCCTCCCTCATCTACGCCTTCATCACCTCTCACCCATTCCCGTACACACTCTCTCACCCACTTCCTTACCACTCACCATCCACACCTCCCTCACCCACCTACCTCATGCCCTCCCTCACCCCCTCCCTCACTCCCTCCCTCATCCACTCCCCACTCACCCCCTCCCTCACCTACCCACCTCATGCACACCCTCCCTCATACCCTCATTGACCCACTCGCCACTCACCCACTCCCCACCTCCCTCACCCACCCACCCACCTCATGCCTCCCTCACCCCCTCCATCACACCCTCGCTCACCCATTCCCCAATCAACCCCTCCCACACCCACCCACCTCATGCCCTACTTCACCCTATCTCTCACACCCTCCCTCACCCACTCTCTCATCCTCTCCCACTCACATAGAAACATAGAAAATAGGTGCAGGAGCAGGCCATTCGGCCCTTCGAGCCTGCACCACCATTCAATAAGATCATGGCTGATCATTCACCTCAGTACTCCTTTCCTGCTTTCTCTCACTACCCCTTGATCCCTTTAGCCATAAGGGCCATATCTAACTCCCTCTTGAATATATCCAATGAACTGGCATCAACAACTCTCTGTGGTCGGGAATTCCACAGGTTAACAACTCTCTGAGTGAAGAAGTTTCTCCTCATCTCAGTCCTAAATGGCTTATCCCTTATCCTTAGACAGTGTCCCCTGGATCTGGACTTCCCCAACATCGGGAACATTCTTCCTGCATTTAACCTGTCCAGTCCCATCAGAATTTTATAGGGGATCTCATAGAAACATATCATCCTTCTAAACTCCAGTGAATAAAGGCCCAATCGATCCAGTCTCTCCTCATATGTCACTCCAGCCATCCTGGGAATCAGTCTGGTGAACCTTCGCTGCACTCCCTCAAGAGCAAGAACGTCCTTCCTCAGATTAGGAGACCAAAACTGAACACAATATTCCAGATGAGGCCTCTTCAAGGCCCTGTACAACTGCAGTAAGATCTCCCTGCTCCTATACTCAAATCCCCTTGCTATGAAGGCCAACATACCATTTGCCTTGTTCACCGCCTGCTGTACCTGCATGCAAACTTTCAATGACTGATGTACCATGACACCCAGGTCTCGTTGCACCTCCCCTTTTCCTAATCAGCCGCCATTCAGATAATAATCTGCTTTTGTATTTTTGCCCCCAAAGTGGATAATCTCACATTTATCCACATTGTACTGCATCTGCCATGCATTTGCCCACTCACCTAACCTGTCCAAGTCACCCTGCAGCCTCTTAGCGTCCTCCTCCTTGACCCCCTCCCTGACCCCCCCTCCCTCGCTCACCTCCTCCCTCACCCACTGCCCTCTCACACCCAAACTCATCCTCTACCCGCTCACCCCCTCCCACACTTACTCCCTCATCCCCTACCTCACATCCTTCCCCTTCACCCCCTCCCCCACTCCTGTCTCCTTTCTTTATTGGTACCAGAGCTCCTTCTGTCTAAATATAACAAAATGCGGGTGGGGTTTAAAGTAACAAATAAAATCCAAATCATTAATGTATATTGTAAATAGCTGGGGTCCCAGCACTGAGCCCTGCGGCACCCCACTAGTCACTACCTGCCATTCTGAAAAGGACCCATTTATCCCGACTCTCTGCTTCCTATCTGCCAACCAGTTCTCTATCCACGTCAGTACATTACCCCCAGTACCATGTACCCCCTCCCTCACCCCCTCCTTCACCCACTCCCTCACTCCCTCCCTCCCTCACTCCCTCCCTGACCACCTCCCTCAACCACTCACTCACCCATTCCCTCACCCCCTCCCTGACCCTCTCCCTCGCTCACCTCCTCCCTCACCCACTGCCCTCTCACACCCGAACTCATCCTCTACCTGCTCACCCCCTCCCACACTTACTCCCTCATCTCCTACCTCACATCCTTCCCCTTCACCCCCTCCCCTGCTCCTGTCTCCTTTCTTTATTGGTACCAGAGCTCCTTCTGTCTACATATAACAAAATGCGGGTGGGGTTTAAAGTAACAAATAACAAAAAATTTCCTTGGAGAAACATCGAGGGGGTTTGCAAACTCGTGTTGCACAGTGCAATCCCATGCCTTATCTCCTTTATAGATTACCTGGACACTTATCTCACTGTTCTTTGTGGGAGCTTGCTGTGTGCAAATTGGCTGCCATGTTTTCTACATTACAACAGCGACTGCACTTCACAAAGTAATTCATTGGCTCTAAAGCTCTTTGGGACATCCTGAGGTTGTGAAATGCACTATAGAAATGCAAGTTTTTCTTTCCTGTTTAAGAATTCCCAGGATTCAGTCAGCCTCACTTATGATATTCAGAAACTACACTCCTGTTACTGATTTGTTTAGTTTGTTCCTGGAACATACATTTATTTCCCATCTCCAGTTATCATGCGGGATTAAGAGTCAATGGAATAGGAAATAGGGTGGGGTGCAAGCCCCCCAGTTTTCCAAACCACATTGAAATTTTAAATTGCCCCCAATATGCCGAGCCAGTCTGGCTAAGAAGGACAGGTTTCCTTCCCTCCCTGAAGCTCATTCGTGAACCAGTTGGGTTTTTACAACAATCCGACAGATTTCATTTTGAATTGTTTTCTGTTGCCTGCCCAGAAACTATGGGACGATCGTCGGCATCAGGAGAACTCCCCGCTATTCAAAACCTCCAAAAGGTGGGTTGCCAACCCTCCAGGTTTGGCCTGGAGTCTCCAGGAATTAATGATTGCTTGACAGGACACAGCTTCAAGCAAGCCGGGGAGGAATATCACTAAAAATAAATTGTGTGTCTCTTTTCTGAATGCTTCTGTTTATGAGTTGCACAATATTGAAGGTGGGGAATAAAGGATGTTTGATAATTTGTTGTTCGAATGCTGCGTTGTGAGGATTGTTTTGTCAATGGTGGGTGTGTAGGGGGCGGAGCCATTGGAGGCTGGAGGTCATGTGATGAAACCTCCAGGAACACATCCAACCAGAGTTGGCAACTCCAGAAAAACGGCGAGAAGATTCACCTGGTGCAACGTCACAAAGACATGGAGTTTCCTCAAGATATGCAGCAGACTGACACTGTTGGGTTCATCTGTGTGAGAAATACAGGCAGATCTCTGCCTTTACACAGGAGCCCCTCGGCAGGCAATACAAGGAGCATTATTCCCCTGCTGTCCTATTTGTGCTTTTCTTTATTCTTTCCTGGAATGTTGGCATCACTGGCAAGGCCAGCATTTATTGCCCATCCCTAATTGCCCTTGAGAAGGTAATGGTGAGCTGACTTCTTGAACTGCTGCAGTCCGTGTGGTGCAGTACAATGATACAACACTAGAGGGTGACAAAAGCCTTCAGGAGACTTGTTAAGCAACAATTCCTCACTCTCCATCCCCAAACCACAAGATGAGATGGTTCAAGGTGTGATAATTTAGATCGCAGCAGGAGTCAGTTTGCTGATATGTTGTACTTGAGAACAGTCCGAAATTAAAATCTGTGGAATTCCCGACCGCAGAGAGTTGTTGATGCCAGTTCATGGGCTATATTCAACAGGGAGTTAGATATGGCCCTTACGGCTAAGGTGAGAAAGCAGGAAAGGGTTACTGAGGGATTGATCAGCCATGATCTTATTGAATGGTGGTGCAGGCTTGAAGGGCCGAATGGCCTACTCCTGCACCTATTTTCTATGTTTCTATGTTTCTAATTAAAAATAAACATTTTATAAGTGAGGGAAAGTTACATTCATGTATTACCTTATCACATCTCAAAAATGTTTGACGGTTGCAACTACAATGAACCAGTGCCTTGTTGGGGAATGGCTATTCTGCACACAAAAAGATCCCACAAACAGCAATGAATGGCCAGTTAATCTATTTTTACTGGTGTTTTGAGATTTTAATGTTGGCCAGGATACGGGAGACAGTTCACCCTCATCTTCCAATATGCCGTGAGATCTTTAACATTCACCTGAGGGTTTAGACTGGGTCGTAACATCTGATCTGAAGGATGGCCCCTCCGGCAGGGCAGCACTCCTGCAGCCTGGATTTTGTGCTCAAGTTCCTGGAGTGGGTCTTTAACCAACCACCTTCCGAATCAGAGAGAGCGCTACCCACTGAGCCACAGCCGACACTTGAACACTTGAACATTTTGTGTTTTCCTTTGATATCACTCTCGCTTTGGAGCCAGAAGGTCATAGGTTCAAGCCCCGCTCCAGAGACTTGAGCACAAAATCTTGGCCGACACTCCCAGTGCAGGACAGAGGGAGTGCTGCACTGTCAGATGAGAAGTCTCGGCCCTCTCAAGTGCACGTAAAAGACCCAAGGCACTATCGAAAGAAAATCACGGGAGTCCTGGCCAATCAACCTCGTTTAAAAAATATAGGTTATCTGGTCATTATCATATCGCTGTTTGTGGGAGCTTGCTGTGCGCAAATTAGCTACCGCTTTTCCTACATTACAACAGTGACTGCACTTCAGAAAAGTACTTCATTGGTTGTAAAGCACTTTGGTGCATCCTGAGGTCGTGAAAAGCGCTATAGAAATGGAATTCCTTTCTTTCTTACAGTGTAACTCTGACACTGCAATATATTATGTTAAGTAGTACTCCTGTGATTCCATGTAACACGCTTGTTCTCTATTTTTTTGAGAGTGAAAAATGGTTTATTAATATTGCATTTTCTTTAAAGTACTATGTAAATTTGCCCTTCTTGGCACTGATCTTCCTCAGGTAGAATTCCAGCTCTTTTCCTTCAAGGACGTAGCCATCGGCTCTGCCACACTGACCAGGTCTTGCAGCTATGGAAGCAAGCAGTTTCCCCTGCTGGAATTGTTCTTCTAGCAGTTGGCTGATTTTTGCATTCTTTCTACGATCATCATATTTCTTCTGAATTTTCTTTGACCTCTTCTTGTTCAGAATTTCTTCCTCTTCAGGAGTTAGCTTTGCGCCCTTCTTCCAGCCGAGGGGAAGGGCAAAGTGAGACTCATACCACTGCCTGAAGGGAGTCATACATCATAGGCAGTCCCTCGAAATAGAGGAAGACTTGTTTCCACTCCAAAAGTGAATTCTCAGGTGACTGCACAGTCCAATACTGGAATTACAATCTCTGTCACAGGTGGGACAGTCGCTGAAGGAAAGGGTGGGTGGGGAGTCTGGTTTGACGCACGCTCCTTCTGCTGCCTGCGTTTCTTTTCTGCATGCTCTCGGCGACGAGACTCGAGGTGCTCAGCGCTCTCCCAGATGGTCTTCGTCCACTTAGGGTGGTCTTTGGTCAGGGACTCTCAGGTGTTGGTGGGGATGTTGCACGTTATCAAGGAGGCTTTGAGTGTGTCCTTGAAATGTTTCCTCTGCCCACCTGGGGCTCGCTTGCCGTGTAGGAGTTCCGAGTAGAGCGTTTGCTTTGGGAGTCTTGTGTCGGGCATGCGAGCAATGTGGCCCCGCCCAACGGAGCTGGTCGAGTTTGGTCAGTGCTTCGATGCTGGGGATGTTGGCCTGATCGAGAACACTAATGTTGGTGCGTCTGTCCTCCCAGGAGGTTTCCACGAGGTAGGAAAGGCCATCTGTCAGCTCAAGAACAACAACGCATCGGGAGCGGAACGAATCCCTGCTGAGGCACTAAAATATGGCAGAGAGGCACTATTGGCACGAATGCATGACCTTATCTCTCTCATCTGGAAGGAGGAGAGCATGCCGGGAGATCTCAGAGATGCAGTAATCATGACCATCTTTTAAAAAGCGGACAAGTCTGACTGCAGCAGCTACAGAGGAATCTCCCTGTTATCAGCCACTGGGAAAGTCATCGCTACAATCTTCTCCCTGTGGCTGAGGAGCTCCTCCCAGAGTCACAGTGCGGATTCCGTCCACTACGGGGTACAACGGACATGATCTTTATGGCGCGACAACTGCAAGAGAAATGCAGGGAACAGCACCAACCCTTGTTCATGGCCTTCTTTGACCCTTACAAAGGCCTTTGATGTTGTTAACCGCGAGGGATTATGGAGCGTCCTCCTCCATTTCGGCTGCCCCCAAAAGTTTGTCGCCATCCTCCGCCTGCTGAATTGAGTATTGTTGATCAAAACAATACAGGTGTTTACCAACGTTTTTGCCCTAACCAATTCGTTGTTGGAGGCATTGTAGACCGCATCAATGATCCTGGTCTTCCATGCTACATTCTGTGACCCCAGGAGGAATTTCCAGCATTTAACCTCAGTGCCCGGTATTTCTTATTTCCGCCACGGACTCTCACTGTGTGAATACGTCGTGATCCAATCTTGGTATTTGCAGCAGGACGTCCAAGTTCATACTTCCTCTTTTTGTGGAATGGCTTCCTTTTGCCTCCAGTTTTGCGCCGCTTGCGCCAATTGTTCCGAGAAGTACCCATTTTCAGGCGTCGATTGGAAATAACTGGAAACAGAAAAAAAAATCAGAAACATTTTCTTCTCCTTGCTGATTGGCGGAGAAAATTTCTGCGCGCGCCCCCGCCCCACGATAATTTCTGTAGTTTTGATTGGCTGGGAGAAGTTTTAGCCCAGACTTTCTCAGAGTTTGGTGTTGGACTCAACCTTCCTTTCTGCGAGTGTGCTGCTTGAAGAGTTTTGTTCCAGCAAGGAAACAGACAACAAAGGAGAGGGCTTTTTTTTTAATCTTGGAAACAAGCAGAGATTTTATTTTGGAAGCCCCTTGTGTTTCCTGAGAACACTTTGAGCCGGCGTCGAGTATTTTGTTCGAGAAACAGAATCTGTCTGAACTATTTTTCTGCCGTTTGAATTGCCCGGGTTGGCTGGAGACGGGATGCCTTCTGTGTGTCTGCATTCACTGGGCTTCGTGCTGGGTTCCCTGGGCTGGATAGGCATTCTGATCGCCACCGGCACCAAAGAGTGGGTTCAGAGCTGCTCGACCGGGGTGAGTGATTGCCGTCATTTCGGTGAGTTGAAACTACAGGGGCTGTGGACCGAGTGTTACCTCTCGACCGGAGCCTACCACTGCAAGACCCTATCCGACATCCTGAGAATGCCAGGTAACATCTATATGTTTCATTGTCCCAGGCCACCTTCTGTCTCTATCTCTCTCATTTGTGTCTCTAATTCCCCATTTCCATGTAAACTTTTAAGCATTAATTCCCTTCACCTTTATTCCCGCATCTTCATTTTTTTAATATAATTCTCCCACTCTCTGTCTCAATTTCCTTCGCCTCCTCCTATCTAATCTTACCATTTTGTTGCTTGAGTTTTCTTTACTCCACTCTCTGTCGCCTTCCTCCCTCCTCTCGTTTCTCCTTCAGTTAGTTCCAACTTTAAATTAATGTTCCGTCCCCATCTGGTTCCTTACTTTCCCCGAGTGATTTCGAATCATCATCGTTGTCTTTGAATCTAAAGATTGTAGAAACTAACTTTTGCCTCTGTCTGACATTTCACTCTTTTACCTGATGTATTAACCCATTTTATCCTCAATGGGTTAAGATTATGGGTGCAGAATTTAATGCACACGTTTCCCTTAATCCTCCCTGTGCTATTCTAGCATTGAATGATTTCAAGATCATTACTCTGTATTTCAGTCTCGATTCCAGGTCAGAGGCCGTTGCAGTTTGCCGTGAATGACATTTCCCAAAGAGAGCCATCATCATTGACACTCGCCCAGCATTGAGCAGCGATAAAGGATTTATCAAACGTTCTTTCTAAATATTCTTAAATCACATCCCACCATTCAGGTCCTGATATTTCTCTCAGTAAGTGTCAGCCGCGATTCAGTGGGCAGCACTCTCTCGCCTCTGAATGAGAAAGTCGTGGGTTCAATCCCACTGCAGAGACTTGAGCACAAAAATCCGAGCTGACACTGCCTGTGCAGTGCTGAGGGCGTGCTGCACTGTCTTACGGATGGGACGTTAAAGCGAGATCCTGTCTGCCCTCTCAAGTGGGCGTCAAAGATCTCATGGCCACTATTCGAAGAAAAGCAGGGGAGCTCTCGCCGGTGCCCTGGGTCAATATATCCCTCTACCAACATCACTAAAAGACAGATGATCTGGTCATTATCACATTTCTGATGGTTGGAGCTTGCTGTGCGCAAATTGTTTGCCGCGTTTCCTCCATTATAATCGTGACTACACTTCGATAGTACTTCATTGGCTGTAAATTGCTTTGGGACGCCTTGAGGTTGTGAAAGGCGCTATAGAAATGCAAGTTGTTCCTTTTATATAATGTATTTTCTGTTGATCTTGGGTTACTGCTGTTCAGAATTTTAGGTGCAAGATCTGCAGATTACAAAAATGTAAGCATGATTCTGAAGTTCTGGTTTCTGAAACAAAGACTATTTTATTCTGCTTCTGTCTGTCTCAGATGGGAGCAAATGGGAGCTGTTGCAGATATCAAGGGTTTCAAAGGATTTTCAGCAGTTCAAACACCTCAAACCCCGATCCCATCCGTGTCTTGCCCCTAACCTGCCCACGGCCAATTTTCACTTGAAATATGGGATCCATCGCGTGAATCTAGGGTTGTGTAATTCTCACAGCTCCCTGAGATTTCTCATTACCGCTTGTGCTGATAAATCACTTTACAAGCAGATCAGATTCCTTTCTTTTGTTTGGGCAATATTGGCAGAATATTGCAATAGTCCAAAGGGCAATAATTGGCAATGGGTAGGGCATCACCAAGTCCCACCTTGGTCTCTCCCCCTACGCATCTGGCACCCTCTCCTCATTCAAGCAGCTCACTTTGTCCCACCCCTCTCACCCCTTTCGAATCCTCATTGTCTATTGTTCCCCCGTTTTAATTCTCCCTGAGATATCCATCGCTCCGTTTTTCCCTCAACCTCTGCACTCAGTGAATTCTCGTACTCGGTGATTTCAATTGCTATCTCAACTCCCCTCGCCCTCGATCCTCAGATCCTACTGCTGTCCTGTCCTTCCTAAATCTCTCCCTCCATACATGCTCTGCTACTCATATTCAGAGACATCTCACCACTCCCGCGGCCTCTCGACTCCCGTGGTATCAATCACAGACAAGGCCACCTCCGACCAATTTCGTGCGTCACTCACCAACAATATCCCCTTGCAACCCTCACTTCCTTCTGCATCCAACCCTGGAAAAAAATTCCCCTTCCCCGCCACCTCCCGAAATTGCTTACAACTCTTTTGGGGGCAAACATAAACATTAAATCACGTGCCCCCCGATCTGGGGGACACTCCAAACATTTCGCAAGGCCCTTTTTTTTTAGGGCATTAAAATTCCATATTTTGCAAGTGCCCCCTATAAAAGGGGAGGGGGACACTAAAAAAAACACCGGCAATTAAAACAAATTAAACTTTAAAACATAAAATCAAATTAAAATTTGGTTGCCGGGGATGATGATGCACTCCAGTCCCTCCGGCGCCCACCTCTCGCGGAAGGCCGCGAGCGTACCGGTGGACACCGCGTGCTCCATCTCTAAGGACACCCTGGCCCGGATGTAGGCGTGGAAGAGAGGCAGGCAGTCAGGCTGAACGACCCCCTCGACCGCCCGCTGCCTGGACCGGCTGATGGCACCCTTGGCCGTGCCCAGGAGCAGTCCTATGAGGAGGCCCTCGGACCTACCCGCTCTCCTCCGCACAGGGTGCCCAAAGATCAGGAGCGTGGGACTGAAGTGCAGCCAGAAATTGAGGAGCAGCCCCTTTAAATAATGAAACCGAAATTGCTTACAACTGTATTTTCAAACTCCCAGCTGCCTAGCAATTGGATCTCTGTCAACCATGGATATCTCTGCCTCTGTTGATCTGCTCAATCATTCCCTGACCTCCACCTTTGATGCCCGTGTCAGCAAACAAACTTTTACCCTCTCCCATCATGGTAGTTCCCCTTAGCATGGCCTGCACCTTCACTCCCTCAAGTCCAAGTGGCACAGACTTGGGCAGATCTGGTGCACAACCAGTTTAGCTGTCCATCGCCAGACTTGGCTGTACAACACCGAGCGCAGTCAGGCTTCTATAATTCTTCTCTGCCAATATTTCTCACTATTTCATCCTGGTGAGCAAAGATGGCCTACAGCTTCTCTTCTACAATATCAACCATCCTCTTAAACCACTCCCCCGCCCCCTCCACCCTCGCCTCCAACAAGTCCAAGGAGCTCATGACCTTCTGTGTCACCAAGATGCAGTCCACCCATTCAGCAACTTTTCTGTTTCCCCTAGCCCACCAAACCAAACCTCGCCCCTCAGGGTCCCCCCCTGCCCTAGTCCTGGACTCCAGTCTTTCTCCAGGTTTTGCCCCATCTCCCATCATCTGAGCTCATCTCGTCCATGAGACCCACCTCCTCCTTCCTCAACTCTATTCCCATTGGACTGCTGTCCACCCACCTTCCCTTCCCGACTCCCCATGCTAGCTGACATTGGAAATGGTTCCCTCCTCTCAGATTCTGTTCCGCACTCACTTTCAAAATCACCCCCATTCTGGAAAAGAAACCTCTGATTTTGCAAATTCCCACCTGATCTCCAACCTTGCTTTCCTCTTCCAAATCCTTGAATGGGTTGTTGCTTCTCAAATCCGTGCCCATCTTTCCTGCAACTCCATGTTTGAATCCTTCCAATTATGGCTTCACCCAACCCTCAGCATCGAAATGGCAAAAACCAAAATCACAAATGACAATTTCTGTGACGGTGATGCATTACCTCTACTTGTCCCCCTCAGCCTCTCTGCTGCCTATGATATGGTTGACCACACCATCTTCCACCAATGCCCCTTCTCCATTGTCCAGCTCAGTGGGACTTCCCTTGCTTGCTTTCCTCTCTTGACTAAATGATTGTAGCCAGAGCATCTCATTCAATGGCTTCTCTTCACGCCCCCGTACCGTTATCTCTGGAGCACACGTAAGGACTGATCCTTCGATCCCTCCTTTTCCTCATCTACATGATGTTCCTTGGTGAATAATCCACAAACATGGGGTCAACCTCTACATGACGACATCCAGCTCTACCTCTCCACCGCTTCTCTCGACCCCAACACTGCCTCAGTGTTGTTAGACTGCTTGTCCGACATCCAGTCATGGGTGAGCCACAATGTGCTCCTGGCCACAGTTGCAGACCAGTTGCAGTGACCTGTTCAACACTGAGATGAGCTCCTGACACCATATCCCCTCCATCAGAAAGACCGCCTACTTTCAGCTCTTTAACATCATACGTTGCCACGCCTACCTCACCCCACCTGCTGCTGAACCACTTGTTGGTGCCTTTATTACCTCCAGACTCGACTATGTCTCCTCCTATCTTCCATCGTCTTTGAACCTCAGCTCATCCAAAGCTCTGCTGCCATCGTCTCCCCTGTGCTCGCTGACCGACGCTGTGTTCGTCCTTGTGTTCAATTTCCTCAACTCCCCCTATATTTGTAACCTCCTCCGACCCGCCAAGATATCTCTGTTCTTCTGAATCTGGGTTTTTGTTCTCCACCATTGGCGGTCGTGATTTCAGCCGTCTGGGCTTTAAGCTCTGGAATTCCCCCCACCCACCCTTAATCTGTTGGCCTCTCTGCCTTCTTCTCTTACTTTAAGACTGTCCTTAAACTAACTTGTGTTTATATAGCGTCTTTAACGCAGAGAGTCATTGAAAGGCGCGTCTCAGACAGCTCTGTGTTTGGACATTAGCCGCCCCTCGAACATCGCTCCGGTGAAGACACTTCAGTCATTTTTCTATGTTAATAGCGCTCTATAAATGCATGTTATTTATCTCCGCGCGAATTAGTGAAATAGAAAAAAAAACTTCCTTGGGGTGAATGTTCACTCTTAACACGAGGCGGAATAAGGACATTAGCAGATCTCTGACATCATTGGAAATGAAAATCAGGCAGGATGTAACTCGGGCGGGTGTAAAATGGTGTGTGTGTGATGCTGTGTATGTGTTAATGTGTGTATATTGGTATGTGTATGTGTGTGTTTGATGGGGGGGTGTTGCTGTGTGTTCTGATGGTGTGTTTAATGGGTGTGTGTGTGATGGGGGGGAGGAGTGTGTGATGTGTGTGTGTGATGGGTGTGTGTGTGTGATGGGGGAAGGTGTGTGTGACGGGTGTGTGTGATGTGTGTGTGAGTGTGATGGAGGTGGGAGAGGTGTGTGTGATGGGGGGAGGTGTGTGTGATGGGTGTGTGTGTGATAGGTGTGTGATGGGGGGAGGTGTGTGTGATGTGTATGTGTGATGGGTGTGTGTGTGATGGGGGGAGGGGTGTGTGATGTGCGTGTGTGTGATGGGTGTGTGTGTGATGGGGGGGTGCGGGAGGTGTGTATGATGGGGGAGATGTGTGTGATGGGTGTGTGTGTGATGGGTGTGTGTGTGTGATGGGGGGAGGTGTGTATGATGTGTGTGTGATGGGGAGGTGTGTGTGAAGGGTGTGTGTGATGGGTATGTGTGTGATGGGGGGAGGTGTGTGTGATTTGTGTGTGTGTGATGGGTGTGTGTGGTGTGTGTAGTGGGCGGGAGGTGTGTGTAATGGGGGAGGTGTGTGTGATGTGTGTGTGATGTGTGTGTAATGGGGGAGGTGTGTGTGATGTGTGTGTGTGAGATGGGGTGTGCGTGTGTGTGTGATGGGGGAAGGTGTGTGTGATGGGTGTGTGTGTGTGATGGAGGGGAGGTGTGTGTGAGATGGGTTTGTGTGATGGGGATGGGGGAGGTGTGTGTGATGGGTATGTGTGTGTGTGTGTGTGTGATGGGGTGTTTGTGATGGGGGGGGGGGCGTGATGGGTGTGTGTGATGGGGTGTGTGTGTGTTGGTATGTCTGTTGGTGCGACACTCTCTATTACAATCTCGCTCTGTTCCACTGCCTGAACCGACAGTCACACTCCTCACTCTGCACCCAGCGAAGCCATGGCTGGGACAAACCAACAGACAACCCATGGTGTATCGGGGGAGTCCAGAGCAAGGGGCTTCAACACAAGGTCGCCAATAACAGATCAAATAATGCATTTCGGAGGAATTTCTTTACACAGGGAGTGGTGAGAATGTGGAACGCGCTGCCACATGGATTGCTGCATTTAAGGGGAGGCTTGACGCAATATGAGGGAGAAGGGAAGACAACGATATGGGTCAGTGTGGGCAGAGACACTTAGAGAGACCGGGTGGGCCGAATGTTGAGCAAGGATGTCGGATATGTCTGAACTAAATCATCCGCAGCCGATACAAACTAACAGTCACAGTCCCGCAAGGAACAAGTCATGTCCTAAACTAGAACGCGTGATAAAGTAAGAACTTGCATTTATATAGCGCCTTTCACAGCCTCAGGCCGTTCCAAACGCTCAACAGCCAATGGAGTGTAGTCACTGTTGTAATGGAGGGAACGCGGCAGCCAACTTGCGCACAGCAAGCTCCCACAAACAGCAAGCTGATAATGTCCAGATAATCTGGGGTTTTTTTAAGAGATGTTGGTTCAGGGATAAATACTGGCTCAGGACACCGGGGAGAACGCAACTGATCTTCTTTGAAATAGTGTCCATGGGATATTTTACGTGCACCTGAGAGAGCAGACGGGGCCTCGGTTTAACGTCTCATTCGAAAGACAGCACCACCGCCTAGTGTTCGCCTAAGTTCGTGTGCTCCAGTCTCAGTGGGGTTTTGAACCCACGACCTTCTGACTCAGAGGCGAGAGTGCGATCGCCATCTCCCTCTGGTCTCTGTCTTTTTGTTTTGCTGCTAAAAGCACCGTTGTGTTCACGAAGGCCGGACCAGCTGTGTGTGGAAAGCCCCATCGCTGGCTTCCAGCGGAGCTCTCCAGCCATAATCCCGCCAAGGAGTGCCCGCGACAGATAAAGTAATAACTCTCGACCCTTTCGATTCGTCGCAGTTCACAGTCATTATTCCAGGGGGTGTATCTGTGGGTCAAGGTAATGATGGCACCGTGTGTGAGAGGGCTGTGGTTCCCTTCAATGTTTTTGCAGCTGTTGTTGTTTAATCCGTGAAAGACTGCGAGCAGCTGGGTTCTGTACTGTACAAACGGAGGAAATCAGGCAAACAGAAGAGGCTTAAAGAGGCAAGGTCTTGGTGAAACAAAAGAATGTTCGGCAAACTTTTGTTTCTCTTCCTTGTTTGTTTGCAAGTAAACAATTAAGTCATTATGACATTATGCTGTTGACATGAGATGGAAATCCTGGTCACTTCTCTCCCTCCAACAAGAAATATACTTTGTCAAACACAATGCTCCTTTAATCAAAACCATTGCACCAGCTGTCATTCCAATCCAGACAGGAGCAATGTGAAGATCAGGTTTGTTCTACTGTCGCGGGTTTTTATATTACAGTGCCTTTCAAATGTGTTCCCCATCTGTTTGTCTGGCTGACTTTCTCTCTCTTCATTTCACTCTGTCTTTCGGCTTGTTTCTTTTCCCATTTTTCTGTCTCCTTTTCTCTCTCCTCTCTATATCCCTCGCTTTCTCTTCCTCTCTCTACCCTTCTTGCTATCTCTCCCTTTCTTTGTCCTTCTTTACATATCTGTCCCTCTGACCCGCTCCATCTATCTCTCTGCTTGTCTCCCTTTGTGTCTCACTTTCTTTGTCACTCGATTTCCCTTGTTTCTCTCTGTCCCTCTTTCTATCTCTTGCCCGTCTCTCTTTCTGTCCTTCTCTGTTTTTCTGCTTCTCTTTTTCGCTCTCTTTCCTCTTCCTTTCTCGCTCTGTCTCGTTCTCTCACACTGTTTCTTTCTCTCTCGCTGTCTCTTCCTCTTTTTCTTTCTCTCTGTCTCTTCCTCTCTGTTTCTTTTTCTCTTTCTCTGTCTCTTTCTCTGTCTGTCGCTTTCTCTCTTTCTTTCTCTCTGTCCCTTTCTCGTTCTATTTTTTCCTGTTTCTCTCCGTCTCTTTCTCTTTTTCTGTCTCTCTCTCTGTCTCTTCCTCTGTCTGTGTTTCTTTTTCTCTTTGTCTGTCGCTTTCTCTCTCTCTTTCTCTCTCTTTCTTCCTGTTTCTCTGGCTCTTTCTCTCTTTCTGTCTCTTTCTCTTTCTGTCTCTTTCGCTCTGTCTCTTTCTCTCTATTTCTTCCTGTTTCTCTCTGGCTCTTTCTCTCTTTCTGTCTCTTTCACTCTGTTTCTTCCTGTTTCTCTCTGGCTCTTTCTCTCTTTCTGTCTCTTTCTCTCTCTGTCTCTTTCTCTCTGGCTCTTTCTCTCTTTCTGTCTCTTTCTCTCACTGTCTCTTTCTCTACATTATTATATGTTGTTGTTGTACATTATAACAAAAAGTACTTCATTACCTGTAAAGTGCTTTGGGACACCCTGAGGTCAGAAAAGGTGCTATATAAATACAAATTTATTCTCTTTCCTCTCCCCATCCACCGCACCTATCCCCAATCGCGCCAAGCAGAATCTCACTGCAGAGATTGAAGATTGATGTCTGTGTTCTGATACAGGAGCTGATTTTTCCCTTTTCAAACTTAACCAACTTTCCCATCACTGAGATCTGAGTGAAACGAGCCTGACAGGGAAAGGGCAGCCCCCGCATCAATGGGGTGAACTTAAAGCTCAGTGTTTGGAGCAGAGGCTGTTCAAACCTTCATCCTCAGTGACTTGACGCCAGCCTTTTCCTCCAGCACATAGTTTAGGGGTTTTACCAAAAGTGCATTTAATGTATGTGCCTAAAAGAGTAGCAGCACCTGTGATTGATCAGCGATCTCTGCTGGACAACAGTCGCCGATTTTACCTCTGAATGAGATTGCCAGCCAGAGCTGAAAGAGACTGGAGAAGCTGGGATTGTTCTCCTTGGAGCAGAGAAGGTTACAGGGAGATTTAATAGAGGTGTTCAAAATTCTGAGGAGCTTTGATAGAATAGATAAGGAGAAACCGTTACCACTGGCAGCAGGGAAGGTAACCAGACAACACGGATTTGAAGTGGAGGTCAAGAGAATGCTTTTTCACGCAGCGAGTTGTTGTGATCTGGAACGCGCTGCCTGAAAGGGCGGTGGAAGCAGATTCTAATAGTAACTTTCAAAAAGGAATCGGATAAATACTTGAAAAGGAAAAAATACAGGGCTATAGGGAAAGAGCAGGGAATGGAACCAATTGGATCGCTCTTTCAGAGAGCCGGCACAGGCACGATGGGCCGAATGGCCTCCTTCTGTGCTGCATGATCCGATGATTTGTTGAGTTTGGGGCACCTATTCACTAGGGGCTGAATGGAGACAGCAGAAATTACACCGGGAACCTCGCATCCAACAGCTACGGGGAGATTGCACGCATAATTCTGCAATTGTATAGACAGTGTCTGACCCACTCGCCCAGTGTATGAAAGGTCAGTGTGTGACCCAATGTCCCAGTGTGTGAAAGGTCAATGTGTGACACACTGTCCCAGAGCGTGAAAGGTCAGTGTGTGACCCAATGTCCCAGTCTGTGAAAGGTCAGTGTGTGACACACCGTCCCAGAGTGTGAAAGGTCAGTGTGTGACCCAGTGTCCCAGAGTGTGAAAGGTCAGTGTGTGACCCACTGTCCCAGAATGTGAAAGGTCCACTGTTCCAGAGTGTGAAAGGTCAGTGTGTGACCCATTGTCCCAGAGTGTGAAAGGTCAGTGTGTGACCCACTGTCCCAGAGTGTGAAAGGTCAGTGTGTGACCCACTGTTCCAGAGTGTGAAAGGTCAGTGTGTGACCCAATGTCCCAGAGTGTGAAAGGTCAGTGTGTGGCCCAGTGTCCCAGAGTGTGAAAGGTCAGTGTGTGACCCACTGTCCCAGAGTGTGAAAGGTCAGTGTGTGACCCACTGTCTCAGAGTGTGAAAGGTCAGTGTGTGACCCAGTGTCCCAGAGTGTGAAAGGTCATTGTGTGACCCACTGTCCCAGAGTGTGAAAGGTCAGTGTGTGACCCAGTGTCCCAGAGTGTGAAAGGTCATTGTGTGACCCACTGTCCCAGAGTGTGAAAGGTCAGTGTGTGACCCACTGTCCCAGAGTGTGAAAGGTCAGTGTGTGACCCACTGTCCCAGAGTGTGAAAGGTCAGTGTGTGACCCACTGACCCAGAGTGTGAAAGGTCAGCGTGTGACCCAGTGTCCCATAGTGTGAAAGGTCAGTGTGTGACCCACTGCCCCATTGTGTGTGAAGCAACACTGTCTGTTCCAATGTCCCAGTGTGTGAAAGGACAGTATCTGACTCAATGTCGCAGAGTGTGAAAGGACAGTGTCTGACCCAATGTTCCAGTGTGTGAAAGGACAGTATCTGAATCAATGTCCCAGTGTGTGAAAGGTCGGTGTGTGACCCACTGTCCCAGAATGTGAAGGGATAGTGTCTGACCCAATGTCCCAATGTGTGAAAGGTCAGTGTCTGACCCAATGTCCCAATGTGTGAAAGGACAGTGTCTGACCCAATGCCCCAGTGTGTGAAAGGACTGTGTGCTACTCACTGTCCCATCCTATCCCATGGAGCCAAGATTCTTACAGTGACCCATCCTCTTCCCAATGTGGCTCTGACTCCTCCACCACACCCCTCCTCCCCCATCCGCAATATAAAGGACAAGTTAGCAACATATGACAACAGAACCTATCCCCGGGATCATGCTAATGCCTTCAACATGATCACAGCCAGCACTTTAAATCCTGAATTCTCGGTAGTCACATCCTGTTTCTGCCTTATCATTGAACAGGATATGTGCTGGAGCTGGATGAGTCAGACAATCCTGGGATTTCCTTTCTTGGCATGGAATGTCTTCCTTCTGTACATCCAGGGCAAACCTGTCAAGCCTCAAACATTTACAGCAAAAAGCATTACATAACACTTAGCCCTTGCGGGGGGGCTAGGGTGTGGGGGGGTGTGAGGGTGTGGGGGGGAATCATTGATGTTTTGCTTGATCAATCATACTAGCTGGAAGAACCTAACCATACAAATACCAATGGCTCAATGGATAGCACCCTTGCCTCTGAGTCAGAATGTTGTGGGTTTAAGACCCACTCCAGAGACTTGAGCACAAAATCCAGGCTGACATTCCAGTGCAGTGCTGAGGGAGCACTGCACTGTCCGGAGGTCGTTTTTCAGATGAGACGTTAAACCGAGGCCCCGTCTGCTCTCTCAAGTGGATACAAAAGATCCCATGGCACTATTTGAAAAAAGAGCAAGGGAGCTCTTATTTATGGCAAACATTCATCCTTCAAACAACATCACTAAAAACAGATTATCCGGTCATTATCACATTGCTGTTTGAGGGAGCTTGCTGTGCACAAATTGGCTGCCACCTTTCCTACATTACAACAGTGACTACACTTTAAGAAAGTATTTCAATGGCTGTAAAGTGCTTTGGGATGTCCGGTGGTCGTGAAAGGCGCTACAGAAATGCAAGCCATAGGCACTGGGCAACCTGCCCCCCCCCCCCCCTCCACCGCCTCTTGATTGCTAGTCCAGTAACATAACCAAACAGCCAAATAACTGTTCTTCATGACTGAGCCGGGATTGTCAGGCCATGTAAGATGATATTTTTACATGGAGAGGGACCACGGTCAAACACGATCCTGTGCTCACCCAAAGCTCTGATTTTCCAGTAATCGCCACTGGAGAGAGAATGGGATCCCAGGACAGATTAGGCACCCATTGGAACTGAGGGCAATAGCACTGGAAGCAGTGTGGAGAGAGGGAGTGAGGGTGTTGCAACTTGCCCCCGCCTCCACCCCCCTTGAACTTACCATTCCTTTGAATCTGGCTTTCTATGTATTCCTTACTTCACCCGACCATTGGCAGCCATGCCTGCAGCAGCCAAGGGCCCAGGCACTGGAGTACATTAGCACAGTGGTTATGTTACTGGATTAGTAATCAAGAGACTGGGACTAAGGATCTGGAGACTAGGGAGCATTGTGCCCTGTTTGGGGGTGTTAACAACCGCGAGGCGCGATTTCCTGCGCCAGGCGTAAAAGTCCCACCCCGCAAACTAAATTCAAGTTACTGGTCCTTGCAGCAAGTGGAGCGCAAAATATCGCACTGCACTTGCTGTGTGGGGCGCGAGCAGGACTGAAGGGATCAGTGAGGGGCGCGGCACTATGTGGTGGGACGCATAGCGCTGTTGCGTAGATAGGGCCCTCCCCTTCATTAAAGGGTTCCTACCTGGACCACCGGGGAGCGGGGGGTACCGTGGTATCAGCACGACACACAAGCAGAGTGCTGGGCTGGAAAAGCGCGGCACGGACCCCGCGATTCAACATCCAGCAGTCCGCGACCGGTAAGTCGGCCAATTTTTTTTTCAAATCGTGATCCCCCTTTGAAATGTTGCCCCGCGAGTGGCCTACAGCCCGGCATGCACCCTCTGAAGCTATCGCGGGCATTGTCCAGCACAGCTTCATGGGGCACATCCGAATTTTCACTCCGGGGTGAAAACAGATCGCTGCGCACGGTGGTGGCGTCATCCTCGCTGGCACAACGGAGCGGGGTCGCTACCGGTTATCCCTGCCGCTAAACTCCCGCCGAATTTCGTGGGAGTCGTTAGAAGCATACCGCCCAGGCGAAAAGTCATTTGTGCCCGGTCAGCGTCCACAGGGGGTGCTAGCAAGTGGCACAATTGCCTCGAATTTCTATCTCAAGGAGTTCAAATCCCATCACAGTATCTGGGGGAATTTAAATTCCGTTAATTAAATAAATCTGGAACCAAAAGCTCGTATCAGTAATGGTGACCATGAAACTACCGGATTATCATAAAACCCATCCTTTAGGGAAGGAAATCTGGTCCTTACCCGGTCTGGCCCAGATGTGACTCCAGACCAACAGCAATGTGATTGACTGTTAACTGTGCTCTTAACAGACTAGTGTGGCACTCAGTTGTATAAGGTTGCTCACCATCACTTTCTCGAGGGCAATTAGGGATGGGCAATAAATGCTGGCCTTGCCAGCGATGCCCACATTACATGAATTAATTTTTATAAAATTTCCCCCTTAAACTATTCTGCCTTTACACCTCCCTCTTTAACCAAGCTTAAAGCTGTCGTAAAAACCTACTGGTTCACTAATGTGCTTTAGGGAAGGAAACCTGCCGTCCTTACTCAGTCTGGCCTATTTATGACTCCAGTCCCAAACCAACGTGGTTGACTCTTAACTACCCTCTGACATCCGACCAGAAACAGTGGTGTATGCAGAATCCATAATAGCTTTTAAAAGGAAAGGAGATAAATATTTGGAAAAGAAAAATGTAAAAGGGGTTATAGAAAAGGCACTGGAACGGGACTAAGGGAAAAGAATCATAGAACGATACAGGACAGAAGGAGGCCATTTGGCCCATCGTGCCTGTGCCAGCTCTTTGGACGAGCAATCCAATTAGTGCCACTCTCCTGCTCTTTCCCCACAGCCCAGCAAATGTTTCCTTTTCAATAATATAGCCAATTCCCTTCTGAAGTAACTATTGAATCTGCTTCCACCATCCATTCAGGCAGCACATTCCAGATCATAATCACTCACTGCATTAAAATAAATTCTCCTCATCTCCCCCCTGACTATTTTGTCAATTACCTTAAATCTGCGTCCTCTGCTTTCTGATCCTCCTACCAGTGGAAACAACTTCTCCCTATTTACTCTGTCAAAATCCCTTGTAATTTTGAATACCTCTATTAAATCTCCCCTTAACCTTCTCTGCTCTGAGGAGAGAAAAACCCCAGCTTATTCAGTCTCTCCACACTGCTGAAGTCCCTGATACCATTCTAGTAAATCTCTTCTGCACCCTCTCCAAAGCTTAATAAAGTGTGGTGCCCAGAGTTGGACACAATACCCCAGCTGAGGCCTAACCAATGATTTATAAAGATTTACATAACCACTTTGGTTTTGTACTCTATGCCTCAATTTATAAATCCAAGGATCCTGTATACTTTTTTTAACAACCTTCCCCACTTGGGCTGCCACCTTCATGAATGTTCGGAGAGCTGGCACAGGCACGATGGGCTGAATGACCATCTTCGGTGCTTTAAAATTCAATCATTACTCTGATTTTATGCTCCTTGATTTTTAACGGCCATTAAGAACAGGTTCAGTTTCCTCAGCCTCTCTTAAGATCATCAGTGGCCTAAAACATTGTCATCTCTGTTGCTCTTCTGTCAATGACCTCCACCACCTCTGTAACGGGTGTTTAAATACGGTCTTCTTTTTCCTCGCACAGCCTACCTGCAGACCAGCCGAGCCTTGATGATCACCGCCTCCATCCTGGGACTGCCCGCGATTCTCCTCGTTCTCACCGCGTTACCGTGCATGCGCCTCGGAACCGAGTCCCATTCTTCCAAATACAAGCGATCCTTGCTGGGCGCCATTCTCCTCATATTGTTAGGTAAGGAGCAGAGTGCCAGACCGCCACGGCGGCTGGTTATCAGACGGGACGGCACGAATCAGCACATGGTAGATAGTTATGGAGCGGACACCTCCCACACCCCAACCCTCTCTGGTTATGGACAAGCCCTCTGCTGACTCAGGGAGAAAAGGAAAAGGAGGGCAAAAAAAGCTCTTTGGCGGTTGTGCAAAAAGGGCAATAATGATTGACCGTCCATTGATGTTTTCCATGGACAAGATAGGCGGGGTGTAAAACGGGTAACTGATTAGTACACACTGGGTGATAGTCACTGGTGAAAACCACTTGAGATGGGGCTGGGTTCAGCTGTGAGGTAACACACCCAATATCTTTCTCTGGGATCTGGGTTTGAATTCAGAGTAGAATGAAAGCGTGTAGATCGATTCTCTGTTAGCCCAGACATGAAACCAGTGCGGAGCAATCTCACTCAAGTTTTAACGTGGCTGTTGGTCCAGAGCACAAACTGTCAGTAGTTTTGCATAGATTTGACAACATCAATCAGAGAGACCTGAGGCAGAAATCAGGAGCGGAGTATTCAGGGCAGAATATCCTAGTTCCATTGTCAAAGGAGCAATTTCTCACCTGTGTCTTCCCTCTGGTGTACGATGCTGGTTCTAAATCTGTTGATGGGCTTGGATACTGGCCATTCCTTTCACTTGGTCCTAACTGGACCTGTATTTGGTGTCAGCTGTGGCTCAATGGGTAGCACGCTCGCCTCTGAGTCAGAAGGCCATCAGTTCATAATCCCACTCCAGAGACTTGAGCACAAAATATCGACTGATGCTCCCAGTGCAGTACTGAGAGAGCGCTACACTATCGAAAGGGCAGTAATGAGTGGGCGCTGCACTGTTGGACGGGCAGTACTGAGGGAGAGTTGCACTGTCAGAGGTGCCGTCTTTCAGATGAGATGTTAAACCAAGGCCGCATCTACCCTCTCAAGTGGATGTAAAAGATCACATGACATTATTTCAAAGAAGAGCAGGGGAGTTCTCCCCAGTGACCTGGGCCAATATATATCCCTCAGATAATCAACATAATTAAAAACACATTATCTTGGCATCGTTGCATTGCTGTTTATGGGAGCTTGCTGTGCCACTTTTCCCTACATTACAACAGTGACTACACTACAAGAAAAGTACTTAAATGGCTGTAAAGCACTTTGGGACATCCTGAGGTTGTGAAAGGCGCTAAATAAATGCAAGTCTTTTCTTTTTTTTCCTTTATAAGGTCCCTGTTGGACAGGGAATGAAAGAGTTGGGACAGGAGGTGGGTTTGCAAATGGCCATCTCTCAGAGGTCGTGAAAGGCGCTATATAAATGCAACTCCTTTCTTCTGTTTATGTCTTACAGCACTCTGTGCCACAGTCGCCACTATCTGGTTCCCCGTGGGAGTCCACCAGGAAGAATACCTCTTCAACTTTGGCTACTCGCTCTTCGTGGGTTGGATAGGCACTGTGCTCTGCCTGTTTGGGGGGGTGGTGATCGCCTGCTGCACCGGTCCTTCACCGCGGCATCAGGAGAACCGCTATTACTACGCTTCTCAAGGCTCCTCCTCCACGACTAACCCAACACACGCTAAGAGCGCGCACGTCTAAGGAGCAAGTGTGCATCTGGAGAAACCCCAGCAAATCACGCGTCAAGGGACCCATGGCAAAAGTCAACCTTTAGATACACTCTTTCCTGAATTGAAGGAGATTGGAGACTGAAGTTATACTTGGTGTTGGACAGAAAAAGCAACCCTCATTTGTGATTTTTTTTATTATTGTTGGTCTTTGCCTGGATCATGTTAAATTATGAAACTCATCAACTCTTGCCTCAGTAAGAAATAGGTCCAATGTTATGTGTGCAGAAGCAAGGATCTGCTTAGATGTGTCAGGTTATGGTTTTGAGACGGAACAAAGATAAATAGTTATTGATTGGTCACTGATCTAAGCTGGACTTACCTCACCAGCAGAGTATAAGAGGCGGAGCACAGGTTAGTGACTCAAACATGGTTACTTTGCCTCTCATTCCCCATCAAAATTAGGACTGATCTTCAAAGCTAAATTAAATCTGAAAATATTCTGGTGATCTTTACATAGTGCCAGCTCCTTGTGGGCCATGTGTCCTGTAATTCCGTTCTGTACCAGCTAGTTCTCAAATTAATTTTCATTACAATGTAGCTTCAATACAAAGCAAGGGGAAAATCAGGATTGATGGGTCCACGAGGAGACGGAACAGTGGCTGGAAACCTGAACCCAAAACTGCTGCAGAGTCAAATTCAAAAGGTTGGTAAATATTGTCCAGGGTGTTCGGAGTAAGAAGGGAAGTCAACTAGAACTGATTCACCCAAAGGATAATCGAATTGTTGAACGAGTTACACGGTGAGGACATTGAAGTGGACAATGTAAATTGGGCCAGGAGAATTGGATGGATTGAGGGATATCATGAGCAGGAGATAGGTAGGGTTGGCTTCCTTGCAATCCTCCCACATCATGCACTATTTTACCCTTAGGCTATGCAGATTTCCTTTCTTGTTAAGTCCATTTTTTTGTTGTATATATTTGTGTGAAAATGCACCAAACATAAAAATGGTTAGACCGTTTTTGCCAAAGAATAAAGAAATCGATTGAAATCAAAGGGTATGCAATCTTGGGCGATAATCTGGCTGAGTAGATGTCCACCCTTTAGAGAACCCATTCAATTTTCAATCGATTGAAATCAAAGGTTGGACGATCCACTTATAGAATCATAGAGCTTTATGGCACAGAAGGAGGCCATTTGGCCCATCAAGTCTATGCCGGCCGAAAAAGAGCTATCCAGCCTAATCCCACTTTCCAGCTCTTGGTCCGTAGCCTTATAGGTTACAGCACTTCAAGTGCTTATCCAAGTACTTTTAAATGTGATGAGGGTTTCTGCCTCTACCACCCATTCAGGCAGTGAGTTCCAGCCCCCCACCTAGGTGAAAAACTTACTCCCCCAACTCCCCTCTAATCCTTCTACCAATTACTTTAAATCTATGACCCCGGTTACTGATCTCTCTGCTAAGGGATACAGGTCCTTCCTATCCACTCTATCTAAGCCCTCATAATTTTATGCACCTCAATAAAATCTCCCCTCAGCCTCCTCTGTTCCAAAGAAAACAATGCCAGCCTATCCAGTCTTTCCTCATAGCTAAAATTCTCCAGTCCTGGCAAGATCCACGTATCCTTCACGAAATAGCGAGAACAAAAATCTGCCCAATGTTTCTGGAGCAATGCAATCCCTTGGTCCTACAAATGTTTCCAAGTTTAACGTGGGAAAGAAATAAACACGAAAACTGGTAACTGTTTGTGGCTTAAATAAAAACAGAAAATGCTGGAAACACTCAGCACGTCAGGCAGCACCTGTGTAGAGAGAAACAGAGTTAAAATTTCAGATCAATGACCTTTCGTCAGAATAATTATTTCCAGCATTTTAAGAACATAAGAACATATGAAATAGGAGCAGGAGTAGGCCATATGGCCCCTCGAGCCTGCTCCGCCATTTAATATGATCATGGCAGATCCAATCATGGACTCAGGTCCATTTCCCTGCCTGCTTCCCATAACACCTTATTCCCTTCTCAGTTAAGAAACTATCCATCTCTGTCTTAAATTTATTCAATGCCCCAGCTTCCATAGCCCTCTGAGGCAGCGAATTCCACAGATTTACAGCCCTCTGTTTATATTTCAGATTTACAGCATCCACAGCATTTTGCTTTGTATAACTATTTGTGGCTTGTGGATTCTGGGTAATGTCTGCCAGATTCGAAAGTTGTTACCCAATGCTTCAGTGAAATGACAGCCATAGACTAAGAATATACTGTGGCACCAATATCTGTGCTGATGTTCCCAGATCTAAAGGTAGAAACATGCCCAAGTAAACAACATCTCTGATTGACTAGGTTTGGGACATCTTAATAGAGCTCTTTATAGTTTAGCAAAAGCTGAATCACACTCTTCATGCTTGGTGCATTTTCACATAAAACTTGTTTCAAAAATTGAGTTAACAATCACTGGTTGGGCCTCAGTTGGAGTAATGTGTTCAATTCTGGGTACCATATTTGAGGAAGCATGTTCAAAGCCTTGGAGAGGGTGCAGAGTAGATTTACTAGAATTATATCAGGGATGAGCGACTTCAGTTATGTAGAGTGACTGGAGAAGCTTCTCCTTAGAGCAGAGAATGTTAAGGGAGATTTAATTGATGCTTTCAAAATTATAAAGGAGTTTAAAATAAGGAGAAAACAGGTTTCCAGAGGCAGGAGGGTCAGTAACCAGAGGACACAGATTTAAGATAATTGGCAAAAGAACCAGAGGGGGAATACGGAGAATATTTTTTTACGCAGCGAGTTGTGATCTGGAATGCGCTGCATGAAATGGGGATGAAAGCAGATTCAGTAATAACTTTCAAAAGGGAATTGGATATATACTTGAAAAAAAAAACATTGCAGGGCTATGGGGAGAGAGCAGGGGGAGTAAGATTACTTGGATACTCTTTCAAAGAGCTGGCACAGGCACAATGGGCTGAATGGCCACCTTCAGTGCTGTAGGATTCTATGAACAAGAAAAATAGTCTCCACAGTCTACAGTTTATAATGTGGACAAAGGAATTTAGAATGGGAATATAAAAATAAGGACAGAGTGTATGACTTGCTAATGGGGACTGAATTCTCATCCTTGTTTACAAATCCCTCCAGGACCTCACCCTTCCCTATCTCTGTAATCTCCTTCAGCCTCACAACTCCCCGAGATGTCCACGTTCCTCAAATTCTGCCCTCTTGAGCATCCCTGATTATAATCGCTCAACCATTGGTGGCCTTGCCTTCAGCTGCCTCGGCCCCACGCTCTGGAATTCCCTCCCTAAACCTCTCCACCTCTCTTTCCTCCTTTAAGACGCTCCATAAAACCTACCTCTTTGACCAGGTCTGCCATATTTTCTTCTTATGTGGCTCGGTGTCAAATTTATTTGTTTTGTCTTATAACACTCCTGTTCCGCCTTGGGACGTTTTACTATGTTAAAGGCGCTATATAAATACAAGTTGTAGTTGTTGTTGAATTACATTTACTTGCCCTGGTACAAATATCCACAGCCCTGTAACCCCACTTCACCCGAAGACCACACCTTCCCTTGACTCCCCGCCTCCAACATCACAGAACAACGACTAGTTAACATGATCTTTAATCTTGTTCCCAATTATATATGTACACAGCTTATTTTTGAAAGAAGTTAATTTGATATTGCTTTTCCTAGCAGACTGTTCCACATATCTATTACTTTGGGTGGGAGGAGGGTGGGAATGGGGGTGGGGTCAGGGACAAACTGGTTTTCTGTGGAATTACTGTCTGTTAGCGACCAATGTATTGTGAATAAATGAAAACACAAGATTTACACTGGTGATTACAGGTGATCGAGCACAGTACGAATGAGGCCCCTGAAAGGAGAGTTGCACTGGTTTGCAAAGCAGCAGTTAGTTACATCTGGCTAAACTGATGCTGGAAGATGATTAATCTTCATAGCAGAAATGTTATTGTCTGTAAAAGGGGTCCATAAACTTTGCAATATGCCACAATGTGATTGTGGATAAGAATCAAGGTAACAAATTACTTGGGTGTGAACAGAGTGAGAGTCTAAAGATATCACATCACACAGTTGAGCTATTGAAATGTAAACTAGTCAAACCATCTTTCCATAAATAATCTGCTCACTGGATGTATGATTATATCATTAAAAAAAGAAATCGCCAATCTGCTCTGTCAGTTAACTCTGTGTAAGTGCTTGGTGGGGCAATGTTTAGAGGTTTGGGTTTAATTTTTATCTCTTCGGTGTCAAAGGGACAATAGTGCAAAACACCCAGAGTTCTAAAGACAATGATCGCAGGACTATGAGGCGAGGCTGAGCTTGAGGGGGTGACATGACATGTCCCAGCCTTTTGAAACGGTGCAGCGCTGGTTACCCAGTCAAGCCTTCCACAATGGGCTGGCCTAATAAATATGGCCGGGTAGAATTTCACTTCCACCAGAAACAGGTGGCACCTTACCGTTTTCCTGTGTTTTTACCGCCCCAGTCGATGCGGTGGCCTCTTGCGTGAAATTCAGCTCTGTCTTTTTTTTCCGAGCGGGACGGAAGTCGATCATAATGGGGGTGGAAGTGGGGTGGAGAGCAGAAGATCAGTCATAAGACGGGCGGAAATTGAGTGGCCCGGGCGGAGTGGCCTCAGCCATCAGTCGATCAGCGTAGTGCTGATGACATCATCACGCTGGCGCGTCACCATGTCTCTCCGCTTCACTTAACGGGGAGGGCCACTGCGAGCTCTGTGATTATTTTAGTTCGGCCCATTGGGCCACCAGCGAAGGGTTTGGGCCTGGCCAGCGGCCGGGCACCCAAGAGGGGGTGCCAGGCTCTGTTGGCGGCCCGGCTGAACCCAGCGGCAGAATTGCCGGTTCGACCTGGCAGTTGGCCGATAAAAAAAAATAAGATGACGGCTGCGCCCTCCCCTTTAATGGTGGTCACACCATCATTTTACGGCGGGCACAAGATTTTTTTTAGGTGAACTTTACTTGCGGTGCGGGAGATCGGCAGTGCACGCTTTGATGGCGGGAGCAATGGGACGGAAGTGGGGACCGCCAGAAAAACCACTGAGAATTCCGTGAGCAGCGGCCATTCGATAAAAAAATCGGCATTTGACACCGCCACGTGGTCGCCACTTTCCGGTAGTAAACAGCCTTATCAGGAGGCTGAATTTTGGCCCCGGGGCTTTTTTAGAAGTAGAGGGCCTTGGAAATATCATTCACAGAAACCTAATAGGCTGGGTCGAATGTCTGGAGCTTGCAAGCTTGGACACACCTGACTTCGAGAACATCACCTTCACAAACCCCAGAGATCCTGCAGAGAAAATAAATATCAAAGTCCGCAACATTGCTAATTCTACATTGGCCTGTGCGCGGAATTGCTCGATGCTTCGGGCAGCCTTATTTGACTCCAAGCTACAGTGTCAGTTTGGCACAGTGGTTAGCACTCTTGCCTCTGAGTTAGAAATTTGTGGATTCAAATCCCCCACTCCAGAGACTCGAGCACAAAAATCTAGGCCAACTGTCCCAATGCCAGTGCTGAGGGAATGCTGCATTGTCGGAGATGCCGTCTTTCGGATTTGACATCGAACAGAGGCCCCGTCTACCTGTTCAGGTGGGTGTAAAAAGATCTCATTGCACTATTTGAAGAAAAGCAGTGAGATTATCCCTCAACCAACATGAGTAAAACACATGGCAGGGGGGCGGGGGGCGGGGGGGGGGGGGTGAAATTCCTTTGCGCCCCATTTGGGGGCGGAAATTCGGCCCCGCTGGAAACATTCAGGATACCGCTTCCAAAAGGAAGTGGAATGCAAAATAACACGCTCCACTTCCTTTCTGGGGCAGTAGTGGGGCGGACGGGGCAGAACGTAGCCCTGGGCACTGGGCTGCAGAGGACAGGCTCTTCCCTACATTAAAGGGAAGAGCCCGAGCTGCAAACCCTACAGTGATGAAACGTGCCTCCATGGACCACCAGGGAGCAGGGGTTGCCGTGCTGGCTGACCCATCACAGCATGGATCCCATGATCAGGGCGCCAAAAAACAGCAACATTTTTTTTTCAATGGCCTACTTCTCCCCTTTAAGTATCGCCCCGCAAGCGGCCGGTCGCCCAGTTCACGCCCCCTGAAGCTGTCGCTGGCAGCTTCAGGGGGCAATACCAAATTCAGGGTCCGGGGTGATAACAAGACACTGCGCACGGTGATGCTAGCATAGCGGTGTGGGGTGCTATGGGATACCATCGCTGCTGAACTCCTGCGGCGCCGTGCCCGGGCTAAAGGTCATTTGCACCCCGCCCCCCAGGAGGTGCAAACGACACGAATTTCTAGGCCAATTATATTGTCATTTAATCTCATTGCTGTTTGTGGGAGCTTGCTGTGAGCAAATTGGCTGCTCCATTTGCCTACATTACCACAAGTACATAATTGGCTGCGACGCGCTTTAGCACACTGTTATATAAATGCAAGTTCTTTCTTTCTCGTGTTCAGGAAACATTAATACCATTCTGGAATGCGTTTTCTCCAGTTTCTTTTCTGCAATCATCTAGTTGCAAATGTGACTGACAATCCCTCAGAGAGTTATGTCTTTTTTCACCTTTCCTTACTTAAGATTCCTAAAAAGTCTATTACAACATACACACAGATAAAAGTGCTGGAGTTAAAGGACAGAGGGGGAGGGGACCCTCTGCTTTCATTAATCTGACTACGACTCATAGAAACATTGAAAATAGGTGCAGGAGTAGGCCATTCGGCCCTTCGAGCCTGCACCACCATTCAATAAGATCATGGCTGATCATTCAGCTCAGTACCCCTTTCCTGTTTTCTCTCCATACCCCTTGATCCCTTTAGCCTTAAGGGCCATATCTAACTCCCTCTTGAATATATCCAACGAACTGGCATCAACAACTCTCTGCGGTAGGGAATTCCACAGGTTAACAACTCTCTGAGAAGAAGTTTCTCGTCATCTCAGTCCTAAATGGCTTACCCCTTATCCTTAGACTGTGCCCTCTGGTTCTGGACTTCCCCAACATCGGGAACATTCTTCCTGCATCTAACCTGTCCAGTCCCATCACAATTTTATATGTTTCTATGAGATCCCCTCTCATCCTTCTAAACTCCAGTGAATAGAGGCCCAGTCGATCCAGTCTCTCCTCATATATCAGTCCTGCCATCCTGGGAATCAGTCTGGTGAACCTTTGTTGCACTCCCTCAATAGGAAGAATGTCCTTCCTCAGATTAGGAGACCAAAACTGAACACAATATTCCAGGTGAGGCCTCACCAAGGCACTGTACAACTGCAATAAGATCTCCCTGCTCTTATACTCAAATCCCCTAGATATGAAGGCCAACATACCATTTGCCTTCTTCACCGTCTGCTGTACCTGCATACCAATTTTCAATGACTGATGAACCATGACACCAAGGTCTCGTTGCACCTCCCCTTTTCCTAATCTGCCGTCATTCAGATAATATTCTGCCTTCGTGTTTTTGCCCCCAAAGTGGATAACCTCACATTTATCCACATTATACTGCATCTGCCATGAATTTGCCCACTCACCTAAACTGTCCAAGTCACCCTGCAGCCTCTTAGCATCCCCCTCACAGCTCACACCGCCACCCAGCTTAGTGTCATCTGCAAACTTGGAGATATTACACTCAATTCCTTCATCTAAATCATTAATGTATATTGTAAAATAGCTGGGGTCCCTGCTCTCCTGGTTGTAGTGAGCTCTTCCAACCCCTCCCCAACTTACTGCCCATCACAACATAGAACGATGAAGCGCATGCTCTATTCCCCATAACTCTTTACTTCCAGCTCGTTCGAATGGCGGCGCTAATTAGTTCACTTTCACAACTCGAGGTGTGCCTGTGATCACTTATAAATCTAGGAAATGTAATTACAACTACATTCTGCATCTGCTGCCTCCTTCATTACTGACTCCCAGGGGTGTTCTCAAGCTGTGAAATGAATGGTGTTATTAACAATACTTAAGATTATTATATAGCGACTGATGATGCACAAAGAATGAACACATGGCCCTGAAGATTCTGGTCAACAGACAGCTACCAAAGCAATGTCCTCTCTTCCTTCCAAATTGTAGACAAATGTAATTTAAAATTAAATTGCAACGTAAACCAGAAATATACAATGCAGAACATTGGAGTATCAAATACACCAAGACCCATTTAACCAGGGAATGGTCCAAGCTTCGGAAGACAGAGACTGCAGGAACTTAATATCATTGGCTATGTGATTTTAATTGAAGATTTTAAAAATGCCAGACACCTTCAATGATGAAGAGGAGCACCCTTCAACTTACAAAATGACAGGAATATATGCTTCACTTAAAACCATAGAATGATACAGCACGGAAGGAGGCCATTCGGTCCATCGTGCCTGTGCCGGCTCTTTGAAAGAGCTGTCCATTTAGTCCCACTCCACCTGCTCTTTCCCCACAGCCCTGTAAAGACTACAAAAACAAAACAAAAAAAACAAGGGGGCATTTGAAAAGTTCTTGGAGTGTGACCACCCCCCCTTTAATCAGAAGACACTTGATTGGTTGCAACAAAATAGTTGTAAAAGTTACCTTTTGAAGTATTTAACCAATTCTCTTTTGAAAGTTACTATTAAATCTGCTTGCAACCCTTTCAATCAGCGCATTCCAGATCACAACTCACTGTGTAAAGCCATTTCTCCTCATCTCTCCCGGTGGAACATCTTCTGTGCTCTACACATTGGTACACATCAAGCTCTTAAAATCAGCCATTGACAATCCGCGGTGAGACTCTGCATTCGACCACTGCCTGCAGAGTCCAGCTTATCAACGAACTTGAAGAAAGAGCTTGCATTAATACAGCTGTGGCTCAGTGGGCAGCACTCCATCTCTCAAGTCAGAAAATCGTGGATTCGAGCACCACTCCAGAGAATTGAGTCCATAATCTAGGCTGACACTCCCTGTGCAGTGCTGAGGAAGCGCTGCACTGTCAGAGGTGCCATCTTTCGGAGGCCTGTTCAGCTGGATGTGAAAACTCCCATGGCACTATTTGAACGAAGAGCAGGGGAGTTTTTCCCCGGTGTCCTGGACCAATATTTATTGCTCAAGCAACATGACTAAAACAGCCGATCTGGTCATTTATCTCATCGCTGTTTATGGGAGCTGGCTGTGTTCAATTTAGCTGCTGTGTTTCCTACAGAACAACAGTGACTTGAAGAGAAAGGCTCCAGCTGTTGGTTTAAATACGGAACAAGTGCAGGATAGAGAGAAGGAAAGCCATTTGTGGAGCAAGTAAGTTGTGGTAAGAGAGTCTCAAAAACATTGAGCTTTGAGATGGCTCTCCGTTTCCCTCATGTTGGATGTTTGCTGCAGCCTCTGTACCATTTTTCTTACAAACTAGCAAATATATTCCAAATTAGTGTATCTCAGGATGTCCCAAAATGCCGCGCATGCGATCAATTCTTCAGAAGTGCAGTTCCTACTGTTTTATTGGCTAATTTGGGAGCCATTTCAATCACAGCAATGAGCCACACACAGCAGTGAGACAATCACCAGATAATCTTGCATTAGTGATGTTGGTCGAGGGATAAATAGCGGCCCCAGGACACCGGGGAGAACTCCCCATGCTCTTCTTCGAAATCGTGGCCGTGGTGAGGGGAATCCAAAACCAGGGAGCATAACTTTGAAATTAGAACTGGGCCTTTCAGGAGTGAAATCAGAAAGCACTTCTTCATACACAAATGGTTGTGGAAATCTGGAACCCGATCTCCCAAAAGACTGTGGATGCTGGGGGGGCAGGGGGGGGGGAGAGGAGATAGAGGGGGTCAATTGATATTTTCAAAACTGAGATCGATAGATTTTTGTTGAGTAAGAGTATCATGAGATATGATGCAAAGGTGGGTAAATGGAGTTGAGGTATAGATTGGCCATGATCTAATTGAATGGTGAAACAGGCTCGAGGGACTGAAATAGCCTTCTCATGTTCCTGTGATTAATTGACAGTCTATATGGCTGCCAATTAATATATATATATATATATATGAAAGAGAGAGCGAGAGAGATAGATTATATATATTGTATATGCATATTTGATATACATATATGTCATATGATCCTTTTATGTTAGGGTATATATGCATATATACACACACACCCACAGACATTCAAGATAACACAAGACCCTTTTAGTTGCAAATCTCAGTATTTATCTTGCACAGTTCAGCATGAATATAACAAAAATTCAATAAATGAATCACTCCGTTGAATGTTTCTGCAATAAATGTTTTTTTTTCCGCATGGCTTTGGTACAAGTGCAGCAATGGGACACAACACACCAAAACAAAACCACAGTGTACATACGTGTAACAAATATACAGCAATTCCATACCAGAAATTCAAAATATACAGGAAAAGAAACCAAAATCATTCCCAGGGGAAAAAAATCAAAAATCAACATTACTACACTTCAAATCAGACCAAAGAATTAAGACAAGAGGGCAGTTTACACGGTTAAACGGTACATGGGTAGGGCTGGTGTTAGAACGGTTAACAAGCAGTGAGAAATATTGAGTGAAACTTGACGACAAAGGAACAGAATATAGCCTCTGACCTCGGTTTGTCCGTTCACAGGCCTGTGGTTAATATTCATCCATCGCTTTATGTGACGAGGTCTCCATTCTCAACCGCACCATTCGAGAGGTTACAGCACGATTGGGCTTGTGCTGCACAGCATCGCATTCACGAGTGACTCAAGGTTTAAGAAAGGAGTTAATCCTGTCCATGTTAAGCAGAAACCCGCAGTTCTTGTAGCTGACCCTTGGACTAGATCAAAAAGATATGGTGAGAGGAGTACAGGCAGTCACTGTGGAACACCCGCTATCGCTGGCATGCCAGGGCATTAGGCTACGAACCACTCTCTCACAGGCAACATGAAAAAAGTACATTGGATCAACATTAACATACAGTTGACATGCAGTATAGAAAATTGAATGAATTTTGTAAGAGAAATAATTTGTGATTATAACCAACCCTGACCAATAAGGGTATTGAGGTACATTAGTTGCAAGAGAGTTGAGATGCTGCCTGGTTTATGCCTTTCATCCATGTAAATCAATGAGGATCTCCCCGACCCCTTTTTCTCCACCTCCTTCTCTTCTGAAGGCACTTACTCAACCGTTCAAACCCACAGCTTCTACCACCTAGAAGGACAAAGGCAGCAGGTGCATGGGAACAATATCACCTCCAAGTCACACACGCCATCCTGACTTGAACATATATTGGCCATTCCTTCATCGTCTCTGGGTTCAAAATCCTGGAACTCCCCACCTAACATCACCATGGGAGCCTGTTCTCCACATGGACTGCAGCGATTCAAGAAGGCGGCGGCTCACCACCACCTTCTTAAGGAAACTAGGGGATCGGCAATAAATGCTGGCCTTGCCAGCGATGCTCGTATACCAAGAACATTTTTTTTAATGCTTGGGTCCAGTTCCATGGGTTCTGGTCATCTTCTGATGCCTTCGCTATTCTTTATATGCTAGCTCTTCCTTTACCTAATAATGTACAGACTCATGAAATCCAATCTTTGTGTTGCCTAATTGTTGTGACTAGATTTCCCTCCTACTCCAAATTATGAGCCAAGATAATTATGTTCCCATTAGAAACCCTACAGGAATTTACATGGATTACATCGAGCAAATGTCATGTCCCGATGAACACTCAAATTGGTGTGATAAGAACTTGCGGTTATTATTTCCAGGCCCTCTAGAATAACAAACGCAATGCAAGAGAGACCTTGGTGTATAATTGCCACAATGCACTTACTCCTAACAGGAGGCCATCTAGTGTGCAATTAGGAATTTGCAAGTACCATGAACATCAGCAAAAATGACACATGTTTGATCCTGCCAATGTCCCACTTGTTTGTTGTTTTTTTCTTTTAAAATGAAATAACATGCGCGCAACAGCATCAAAAACCAACGGCGGGACACAGAAACAGCACGATGACAGTGGCATTGACACTCAGGCTGCACAATACAAATAGCACAACATATCAGAATGGGCAAATCTCTTTCAAATTACCTGGACATGTGACAACCTGATAAGTGACAATTAGATATACTTTTCTCTGGTCATTAACGTGAATGAAAATGTTGGTGCGAGTATAAAATGGATTTGCCTCTTCCACCCCCACACTCAATTTCTTTTGGTTCCTGAGCCAACATGCTTGTTTATTTTAAATGTTAATTTCATCTAGAGAATGGAATATATTTTCAGGTAAATACTTGTAAATTTCAGGCTGAGAATTGCCACACACTTCGTATCACTTAATCAACTTGATGTACAATGTGCTGCGACACATTAAAACTATTTCATGGTAAAATTAATCATTTATCCCTCGACCAACAGCTCCATTATCTCGTCATTGGTTGAGTATGGGGAGATTTAATTGAGGTATATAAAATTATAAGGGGCCTAGATAGAGTGGATAGAAAGGACCTATTTCCCTTAGCAGAGAGGTCAATAACCAAGGGGCATAGATTTAAAGTAATTGGTAGAAGGATTGGAGGGGAGTTGAGGAGAACTCTTTTCACCCAGAGAGTGGAGGGTTCTGGGACTCACTGCCTGAAAGAATGGTAGAGGCAGAAACCCCCATAGCATTTAAAAAGCACTTGAAGTGTTGTAACCTACAGGGCCATGGACCAAGAGCTGGAATGTGGGATTAGGCTGGATAATTCTTTTTCGACTGGCACAGACATGATGGGCCGAATGGTCTCCTTCTGTGCTGTAAATTTTTAATGATCCTATTTATATCATTGCTGTTTGTGAGAGCTTGCTGTGCGCAAATTGGCTGCCGCGTTTCCTACATTGCAACAATGACAACACGTCAAAAGTATTTCATTGGCTGAAAAGCGCTTTGGGATGGCATGAAAGGCGCTATAGAACTGCAACTCTTTCATTCTTATGACCTAGAAGTAGCAGCTATTGGAGAAAGATCCTCACTATTTTGTACCTTGAATTGCACTCCTCTTTTAACCCAGCATCTTTTCTTTAAAGGCAGATAAAATGAAACTCTGAAACAGCCTGACCTTACAGAGGCACAACCCAAACAGAGTGAGGTTTGGAGGGGAGGACATGATCAGCACTTTGTGGTTACGTATAGATGTGAGTTGATAAGATGGATGCAGAGAGAAATATTATAAAACAAAGAAGCTGCAAGCTAAACATAAAGAACATAAGTTTTAGGAGCAGGAGTAGGCCATACGGCCCCTCGAGCCTGTTCCATCATGCAATAAGATCATGGCTGATCTTCGACCTCAACTCCACTTTCCTGCCCAATCCCCATATCCCTCGGTCCCCAAAAGTCCAAAAATCTATCTATCTTAACTTTTAATATGCTCAACGACTCAGCATCCACAGCCCTCTGAGTAGAGAATTCCAAAGATTCCTAACCCTCTGAGTGAAGAAATTCCTCCTCATCCCAATCTTAAATGAATGACCCCTTATCCTGAGACTATGCCCCCCTAGTGGCGCTACAGCCAGGGGAAACATCCTCTCAGCATCTATTCTGTCAATTCCCCGCAGAATCTGATATATTTCAATGAGAGTATAGGCCTAATCTATTCAATCTCTCATAAAGTGAAGAATATATTCTTCATGTCCATACACCATTCCGAGTGTAGTCTCAACATCTCAGGCAACACTGTAGCGTCCAGGAGATATATTGCCTGCATCTGGCAAATGGTCACTGCCATCAAGTCTGCCCAACCACACAGACTGTCGATGCTACTTCTACATTTTTGAGCTGTCTTTGCCCTCCATAGATGCTGGCAATGGTCCACATTTAAAATCAGAAAGTCCTATTCATTGCATTTTGAAGAAGGACACTGAGGGAATTGCCCTGCCCCTGCCAAATCTGCAGCATCAGTGAAAGATTGGCACAGCGGGATCTCACTGCCACTGCAGAACCTCTCCAAATCATAGAATGATACAGAAGGAGGTCATTCAGCCCATCTTGCCTGTGCCGGCTCTTTGAAAGAGATATCCAATTAGCCCCACTCTTTCCCCACTCTTTCCCCACAGCCCTGCAAATTTTTCCTTGTCAAATATTCAACCAAATCCCTTTTGAAAGTTATTTGAGAATCTGCTTCCGCCATCCATTCAGCAGTGCATTCCAGATCATAACAACTCACTGTGCAAAAAAAAAATTCCCTCATGTCGCCTCTGGTTCTCTTAACTTTTGCTGCTCTAAGGAGAACAATGCCAGCTTCTCCAGTCTCTCCACATACCTGAAGTCCCTCATCCCTGGTACCATCCTAGTAAATCTCCACTGCACGCTCTCTAACTCCTTGATGCCCTTCCTTAAGTGCGGTGCCCAGAATTGGACACAATACTCCAGCTGGAGCTTAACCAATGTTTTATATAGGTTTAGCATAACTTCCTTGCTTTTGTAGTCTATGCCTCTATTTATAATGCCAAGGATCCTGTTGGCCTTTTTAACAGCCATCTCAACTTGTCCTGCCACCTTCAAAGTCTTGTGTATGTACATCCCCAGGTCTTTCTGTTCATGTACTACCTTTAAAATTGTACCATTTAGTTTATATTGCCACTCCTCATTCTTCCTACCAAAATGAATCACTTCAAACTTCTCTGCGTTAAATTTCATCTGCCCTGAGTCTGCCCATTTCACCAGTTTCTCTATGTTCTCCCGCAGTCCCATAAGCACATAAGAAATAGGAATAGGAGTAGGCCATTTCGCCCCTCGAGCCTGCTCTGTTATTCAATAAGATCATGGTTGATCTGATCTTGGCCTCAACTCCACTTCCCTGCCTGTTCCCCGTAATCCTTGACTCCCCTATCGTTCAAAAATCTGTCTATCTCCAACTTAAATATATTAAATGACTCAGCTTCCACAGCTCTCTGGGGTAGAGAATTCCAAAGATTCACTACCCTCTGAGAGAAGAAATAGTTCCTCATTTCCATCTTAAATGGGCGACCCCTTATTCTGAAAGTACGCCCCCTAGTTCTAGATTCCCCCGCCACGAGGAGAAACATCCTCTCAGCATCTATCCTGTCAAGCCCCCTCAGAATCTTATATGTTTCAATAAGTTCACTTCATTCTTCTGAACTCCAATGAGTACAGGCCCAACTGCTCAAACTTTCCTCATAAGACAACCCTTCATCCCAGGAATCAACCTAGTGAACTTTCCCTGAACTGCCTCAAATGCAAGTATATCCCTCCTTAAATAAGGAGACCAAAACTGTACGCAGTACTCTAGGTGTGGTCTCACCAATACCCTATACAGTTGTAGCAGGACTTCTCTGCTTTTATACTCCATCCCCCTTGCAATAAAGGCCAACATTCCATTTGCCTTCCTAATTACTTGCTGTACCTGCATACTAACTTTTTGTGTTTCATGTACAAGGATACCCTCTGTACAGCTGCATTCTGTAGTCTCTCTCTGTTTAAATAATCTTTTGCTTTTCTATTCTTCCTTCCAAAGTGGATAACCTCACATTTTCCGACATTATACTCTATCTGCCAAATTTTTGCCCTCTCACTTAACCTATCTATATCCCTTTGCTGATTGTTTGTGTCCTCTTCACAACTTGCTTTCCCACCTATCTTTGTGTCATCAGCAAATTTGGCTACACTACACTCAGTCCCTTCATCCAAGTCATTAATTTAAATCTTATTATTATCCTCCTCACTCTTTACTACATTTCCGAGTTTTGTTTCATCTGTGGTTTTCTCGGGTATGGTAGTGTAGTCTTCACATTACTGGACTAGTAATCCTGAGTTTAAATCCCACCAGGGCAGTTTCACTTGAAAAAAAAGCTGGTAACTGTAAAAATGACCATGAACCTGTTGGATTGTCGTAACAGCCCAACTGATTCACTAATCTGCTTTAGGGAAGGAAACCTGCCGTCCTTACCCGGTCTGGCCTATATGTGACTCCAGTCCCAAACCAACATAGTTCACTCTGATGTGCCCTCTGAAGTGCATTATATCAGAGCAACTAGGGATACTACAAACACTTGTATTTATCTCGCACCTTCAACATCGTAAAACATCCCAAGGCGCTTCACAGGAGTGTAATAAAACATAACTTGACACCGAGCTACATAAGGAGATATATGGGCAGGTGACCAAATGCTTGATCAAAGAAACAGGTTTTAAGGAGCGTCTTAAAGGAGGTGAGAGAGAGGAGGAGAGGTTTAGGGAGGGAATTCCAGAGCTTCGAACCTTGGCAGCTGGGAAGGCACGGCCATCAATGGTGGAGTGATGAAAATCAGTGATGCTCGAGAGGCTGGAATTAGAGGAGCACTTGTAACTAGGAGGGTTGTGGGGCTGGAGGAAGTTACAGAGATAGGGAGCGGCGAGGCCATGGAGGGATTTGAAAAAAAGGATGAGGATTGTAAAATCGTGGCGTTGCTTAATCGGGAGCCAATGTAGGTCAGCCTTGCCTAAATTCCAAACATGAAAAAAAATCATAAGCAGACTCATTGACTTAAAAAGTTTACTCCTCCCACTGCAGCAAATACTAATTGAGCTGAATTTTTCAAAAGGGACCTGGATCAATTCTTGGTTCAGGAATACAGACCTTAGGAGAGACATAACACCCGGGCAGACAATGGCTGAAGATTTTCAACCGTTATAAGCAAACCCTTTGAAACACATTTGCTCATCCCATGTGTTGTTCCTAATGATGTAAATTGCATCATTTTGCATCATTATGTCACTCATAGAAGGATATCATTCTGATTAAAGTAACACATGTTTCTTCTCTTTTTCCAAGATTTTCCCTGCAATTTTTCCCATTATAACAATCGTACTCCATTTGCAACTCTGATGCATTCATTTTCATTTGGTTCCCCCTCATCTCCGTTTCTCTTGAAGCTTGGGCTGCTTTTCATCAAATGTATTCTTGTGTCCGATAATGCAATCAAAACCCTGATCCTTGCTATTCGTAGTGCAGTGTCTTATATCTGAGCCTTGGTCAGACCCCGTCTGAAGAAACTGGGTTCAGTTCTGAGCATCGCACCTCAGGAAGGATATACTGAGCTCGGAGGGGGAGCAGCGCAAATTCACCTGAACGCTACAGAGGATTAAAGAGTTAAATTATGAGAACAGGTTGCAGAGACGAGGCGGGAGAAATTTGGGCCATTTGCGCCTCCCGTTAGCGCCCCGGGGGGAGTAGCTAACGGAGCACAAACGACTTTTCGACTAGCCACAGCGCCACTAATGACTCCCGCTAAATTCTACGGGAGTTTGGGGGTGGCAGTAACCAGTAGCTCCCGTCATCACCGTGCGCAGCGACCTGTTTCCGTCCCGGAGTGAAAATTCGGGAGTGCCCCCTGAAGCTGTGCGGTGCGCTGACAGCTTCAGGGGGCATGCAAGCCGCTCGCGGGGTGAAATTTAAAGGGGAGGTGGCGCTTTAAAAAGAAAATCTTCCAACTTACCGGTTACAGCGTCGATCGCGGGATCCGTGCCGCAATCTTGCAGCCCGCCACTCCGCTGATGCCACGGCACCCCGCTCCGGGTGGTACAGGTAGAGAGCCGCAGAGTCAGCAGCTTGGCCCTCCTCTTTAATGAAGGAGAGAGCCCTGTCTACGCGACAGCACTACACGTCCCACCGCAAAGCACTGTGCCCCTCTCAGATTCCTTCCACCCTGCTCGCACCCCACAGAGCAAGTGAAATAAGTTATTTTGCACTCCACTTGCTCTCGGGGGTGGTAGTCCGAGTATAGGTCATGGGGCGGTACTTCCACGTCTGCCGCAGGAAATTCCGCCTCACAGCAGTTACCGCCCCGAAATGGGGCGCTACGTAATTTTCGCCCCACCCCCTCCCCCCAGGTTTGTATTCCCTTGAGTTTAGAAGATTGAGGGGTGATCTAATAGAGGAGTTTATAATGATAAAGGGATTTGATAGGGTTGATACAGAGAAACGATTTTGTCTGCTGAGGGAAATCCAGAAAAAGGGTGTACAATCTTACAATTAGAGCTAGGCCGTTCAGGAGTGAAATTGGGAAATTCTTTTGCACACAAAGGGTAATGGAAATCTGGAACTGTCTCCCCCCCAAAAACTTCCAGGTCAACTGAAATTTCCCAAAAATATAAGCACTGGTGCTTGTGCCGAAACCATGAAACCGTACTTGAAACGAGATAATACCAGTGGATTTGCTAACGGCACTACCACACTCAACAAACAGAGGCAATCATTTCCCCAAAGCTCTGTTCAACCATGGCGGTGTGTCTTGCACTGTGAGCGTCTATATTTTACCAGCTTCTCTCAAGAATGGCAAAACGAGGAGGACGACAAGCTCCGGGTATGCTTAGTAAAATGGCCCCTCGCTCCGTTACAGATACTGATCATACGTTAGCTTGTAGCCTCCGCCCCACTCTAACTGATTGCAAAGACAGAAGCAGTGGGTACCACAGTATGGAGGTTATATTATAGGACTAGTAATCCAGTGAACATGAGTTCAAATCCCACCATGGCAGTTTGAGAACTAGATTATAATAAAATCTGGAAATAAAAAGCTGCTGCCAGTGAAAGTGAACACGAAGTGGTCAGATTGTCATTAGAAAGCCAACTGGTTCACTAATGTCCCTTTAGGGAAGGCAACTTGCCGTCCTGACCCGGTCTGGGCCTATGTGAGCCCCCAGTCCCACACCAACATTATTGACTCCAAACTGCCCTCTGAAGTGACCTAGCAAGCACTCAGTTGTATCAAACCACGAACAATGGTTCAAGAAGAAGGCCCACCACCATCATTGCAGGGCAACTAGAAGACGAGCAATCAATGCCAACCTTGCCAGCGACTCTCACATCCTGAAAATTGGAGAAAAAAAACTTCAAGAACATCATAAAAAGCAAATATTTTTTTCTGTTCCTCTTGGTGCAGGACATTGCATGCAATTAGAACAATACAAAATGTGCACAGGGTTTGAAAAAATACAGGTGAATATAGATATACATCGCAATAACAAGAAACATATTTCAAATATTTATTGGAAAGACACTGCACAGGCATGCATTCTAGCAAGTCAATTCATGAAAGGGAGTTAATGCAGCAGGTCGCACCTGCGAAAGGTTTCGAATCTGATTAAAGTCAATGCTTTGAGGCCACAACAATGTACATTCAGATGCAAGAAGCAAGATTGAGCCAGGGATGCAGACCTGACATACCCTTTTTAGAGGTATTATTTTAGCACTGATAGTGTTACTCCCAAGGAAAGGCAAGGCAATATGCAAATAGTGAAATAAAACAGAACTATGTTCTTCTGAATTGCTCCATATTCCTAAAGAGAGGGGGACACTTACTTCAATCATTCTTTGCACACTATCCTCTTTTACCCTCTATTTTAACAATGTCACTCTTATTTTACCTGCCATTCATACCAATAACATCACACAACCACCAATGAACATCATTGAACTTATCATCAATCAGGATTGGCTGCCCTCAGTAGACTAATCCGGCTTCAATATTCAAATGAGATGCGGCCAGACCTCCAATCAGAGCTGCCTGCTCACATCCAGCATAAAGCAGTGAAGTACATCATAAGAACATAAGAACATAAGAATTAGGAACAGGAGTAGGCCATCTAGCCCCTCGAGCCTGCTCCGCCATTCAATAAGATCATGGCTGATCTGGTCGTGGACTCAGCTCCACTTACCCGACCTCTCCCCGTAACCCTTAATTCCCTTATTGGTTAAAAATCTATCTATCTTTGACTTGAAAACATTCAATGAGCTAGCCTCAACTGCTTCCTTGGGCAGAGAATTCCACAGATTCACAACCCTCTGGGAGAAGAAATTCTTTCACAACTCGGTTTTAAATTGGCTCCTCCATATTTTGAGGCTGTGCCCCCTAGTTTTAGACTCCCCTACTAGTGGAAACAACCTCTCTGCCTCTATCTTGTCTATCCCTTTCATGATTTTAAATGTTTCTATAAGATCACCCCTCATCCTTCTGAACTCCAACGAGTAAAGACCCAGTCTACTCAATCTATCATCATAAGGTAACCCCCTCATCTCTGGAATCAGCCTAGTGAATCGTCTCTGTACCCCCTCCAAAGCTAGTATATCCTTCCTTAAGGTGACCAAAACTGCACGCAGTACTCCAGGTGCGGCCTTACCAATACCTTATACAGTTGCAGCAAGACCTCCCTGCTTTTGTACTCCATCCCTCTTGCAATGAAGGCAAACATTCCATTCGTCTTCCTGATTACCTGCTGCACCTGCAAACTAACCTTTTGGGATTCATGCACAAGGACCCAGGAGGCTGGTCTGTCGGTCGCCTTCCTATCCCTCGACCAAGAGAAGGCGTTCGACAGGGTGGATCACGACTATCTGCTCGGAACTCTGCGCGCTTTCGGGTTCGGGACGCATTTCGTCGCCCGGATCCGACTTTTGTACGCCGCCGCGGAGTGTCTGATTAAGGTTAACGGGTCCTTGACGGCGCCCCTTCGCTTTAGGAGAGGGGTGCGCCAGGGATGCCCCATGTCCGGCCAGTTATACGCCGTTTGCGTGGAGCCTTTCCTGCGCCTCTTGCGGACGAGGTTGACGGGACTGGCTCTGCAAGGGCCGGGCGTGGAGGTCGTCCTCTCGGCTTACGCCGATGACGTGCTCCTCGCGGTAGAGGATCCCGCTGACCTGCGGAGGATGCGTGAGTGCCAGGAGATTTACTCGGCCGCGTCCTCCGCCAGGATCAACTGGGAGAAATGTTCCGGACTCCTGGTGGGTCAGTGGCGGGTGGACTCCCTGCCGGAGGAGCTCAGGCCTTTTGCCTGGAGCACGACCCATCTCCTCTATCTGGGAGTCTACCTTAGCCCCGACGAGGAAGCCTGGCCGGCGAACTGGCAGGAGCTGGAGGCCAAGGTCGCCGCTCGCCTAGGGCGCTGGACAGGACTGCTCCGAGTGCTGTCCTACAGGGGTCGAGCGCTAGTCATAAACCAGCTGGTGGCCGCAATGCTGTGGTACCGGCTGGTCACTTTGACCCCTCCCCCTGCGTTTGTCGCCAAGATACAGAAGAAGCTGGTGGACTTCTTCTGGAACAACAGGAAGCACTGGGTCTCTGTCGCGGTCTTGAGTCTCCCGCTTGAGGAGGGCGGTCAGTCGTTGGTGTGCGTCAGCGCCCAGCTCGCGACTTTCCGTCTTCAGACCCTGCAGAGATACCTTTACGTCGAGCCCCCTCCTAGGTGGTGTGCTCTGGCGAGGTATTTCTTCCGCCAGCAGCTCGACCTCAATTATGACACGCAGCTCCTGTTTGTGAACTTGGGGGGTGCCAGGACCGCCCTCCGGGAGCTGCCTGTCTTTTACAGGGAACTCATCAGGGTCTGGAACAAAGTCTCCACCAAGCGCAGCTCTCCGCCGGCTGGAGTGGCGGCCGTCCTGCAGGAACCGCTGCTCGGGAATCCGTACCTCCACGGCCGAGGCTTCATGTGGCGGTCGGAAGAGAGGGCTGTGGCTGGTGAGGTGACCAGGGTCAGGGACCTGCTCGATGGCGGAGGAGCGGGCTGGATGGCGCCAGTCACGCTGGCGCGGCGCCTAAATTCTGCCAACGTCCGCCGCGCGGCCGATGCCATCGAGTCGCTAAAAACAGCTCTGGGCCCTGACTCCGTTAGGTGTATCGAGGAGGCTCAAGCACGTGGGGAGATCCCGTCCGAACTGACCCCCGTCCGGACGGAATTCCTCATCGGCGCCAAACCCCGGAACCTCCCTCGGGGGCCGGCGCCTCACAACTTGAGCCGCCTCGGGGAAATCCCCTCCGTGCCTTTCAGTTCCGCGCGGAGGGGTTTCCTGTACGGGCTGCTCCTGCACACCCTCAACTTTGCCATCCTCGCCGGCCGTCCGGACACGCCATGGCGTACCATCTTGCCGTCCGGAGGAGGCGGGGGTCCCCGATGGAGGGCACTCTACGCAGGGGTCCTCCCACTATTCATCGGGGACTTGGCCTGGAGGGTGGTGCACGGAGCAGTGCCGTGCAACAAATTTTTAAGCCGGTTCACGGACTCCCAGGCCGCCTGCAATTTCTGCGGTCTGGAGGAGTCCGTGTTCCATGTTTTTATTGAGTGCACGAGGTTGCAGCCCCTGTTCCATTATTTGAAGGGGCTGCTCCTGAAATTCTGGCTGCACTTCAGTCCCACCCTCCTGATCTTTGGGCACCCTGTGCGGAGGGGAGCGGGTAGGTCCGAAGGCCTCCTCGTAGGACTGCTCCTGGGCACGGCCAAGGGTGCCATCAGCCGGTCCAGGCAGCGGGCGGTCGAGGGGGTCGTTCAACCTGACTGCCTGCCTCTCTTCCGCTCTTACATCCGGTCCAGGGTGTCCTTGGAGATGGAGCACGCGGTGTCCACCGGTACGCTCGCGGCCTTCCGCGAGAGGTGGGCACCGGAGGGACTGGAGTGCATCATCACGCCCGGCAACCAAATTTTAATTTGATTTTACGTTTTAAAGTTTAATTTGTTTTAATTGCCGGTGCTTTTAGTGTCCCCCTTCCCTTTTATAGGGGGCACTGGGGAAAATTGTTATTTTAGTGCCCAAAAAAAAAACAAAAAAAAAACAAAAAAAAAGAAAAACACAAAAAAAAACAAAAAAAAGGGGGGAAAAAAAGGGCCTTGAAAATGTCTGGAGTGTCACCCAGGTCGGGTGGCACCGTTTATTGTTTTTATGTCTTCACAGGTGAACTCAAAAGAGTTTCATGCACAAGGACCCAGGAGGCTGGTCTGTCGGTCGCCTTCCTATCCCTCGACCAAGAGAAGGCGTTCGACAGGGTGGATCACGACTATCTGCTCGGAACTCTGCGCGCTTTCGGGTTCGGGACGCATTTCGTCGCCCGGATCCGACTTTTGTACGCCGCCGCGGAGTGTCTGATTAAGGTTAACGGGTCCTTGACGGCGCCCCTTCGCTTTAGGAGAGGGGTGCGCCAGGGATGCCCCATGTCCGGCCAGTTATACGCCGTTTGCGTGGAGCCTTTCCTGCGCCTCTTGCGGACGAGGTTGACGGGACTGGCTCTGCAAGGGCCGGGCGTGGAGGTCGTCCTCTCGGCTTACGCCGATGACGTGCTCCTCGCGGTAGAGGATCCCGCTGACCTGCGGAGGATGCGTGAGTGCCAGGAGATTTACTCGGCCGCGTCCTCCGCCAGGATCAACTGGGAGAAATGTTCCGGACTCCTGGTGGGTCAGTGGCGGGTGGACTCCCTGCCGGAGGAGCTCAGGCCTTTTGCCTGGAGCACGACCCATCTCCTCTATCTGGGAGTCTACCTTAGCCCCGACGAGGGAGCCTGGCCGGCGAACTGGCAGGAGCTGGAGGCCAAGGTCGCCGCTCGCCTAGGGTGCTGGACAGGACTGCTCCGAGTGCTGTCCTCCAGGGGTCGAGCGCTAGTCATAAACCAGCTGGTGACCGCAATGCTGTGGTACCGGCTGGTCACTTTGACCCCTCCCCCTGCGTTTGTCGCCAAGATACAGAAGAATCTGGTGGACTTCTTCTGGAACAACAGGAAGCACTGGGTCTCTGCCGCGGTCTTGAGTCTCCCGCTTGAGGAGGGCGGTCAGTCGTTGGTGTGCGTCAGCGCCCAGCTCGCGACTTTCCGTCTTCAGACCCTGCAGAGATACCTTTACGTCGAGCCCCCTCCTAGGTGGTGTGCTCTGGCGAGGTATTTCTCCTGCCAGCAGCGCGACCTCAATTATGACACGCAGCTCCTGTTTGAGAACTTGGGGGGTGCCAGGACCGCCCTCCGGGAGCTGCCTGTCTTTTACAGGGAACTCATCAGGGTCTGGAACAAAGTCTCCACCAAGCGCAGCTCTCCGCCGGCTGGAGTGGCGGCCGTCCTGCAGGAACCGCTGCTCGGGAATCCGTACCTCCACGGCCGAGGTTTTATGTGGCGGTCGGAAGAGAGGGCTGTGGCTGGTGAGGTGACCAGGGTCAGGGACCTGCTCGATGGCGGAGGAGCGGGCTGGATGGCGCCAGTCACGCTGGCGCGGCGCCTAAATTCTGCCAACGTCCGCCGCGCGGCCGATGCCATCGAGTCGCTAAAAACAGCTCTGGGCCCTGACTCCGTTAGGTGCATCGAGGAGGCTCAAGCACGTGGGGAGATCCCGTCCGAACTGACCCCCGTCCGGACGGAATTCCTCATCGGCGCCAAACCCCGGAACCTCCCTCGGGGGCCGGCGCCTCACAACTTGAGCCGCCTCGGGGAAATCCCCTCCGTGCCTTTCAGTTCCGCGCGGAGGGGTTTCCTGTACGGGCTGCTCCTGCACACCCTCAACTTTGCCATCCTCGCCGGCCGTCCGGACACGCCATGGCGTACCATCTTGCCGTCCGGAGGAGGCGGGGGTCCCCGATGGAGGGCACTCTACGCGGGGGTCCTCCCACTATTCATCGGGGACTTGGCCTGGAGGGTGGTGCACGGAGCAGTGCCGTGCAACAAATTTTTAAGCCGGTTCACGGACTCCCAGGCCGCCTGCAATTTCTGCGGTCTGGAAGAGTCCGTGTTCCATGTTTTTATTGAGTGCACAAGGTTGCAGCCCCTGTTCCATTATTTGAAGGGGCTGCTCCTGAAATTCTGGCTGCACTTCAGTCCCACTCTCCTGATCTTTGGGCACCCTGTGCGGAGGGGAGCGGGTAGGTCCGAAGGCCTCCTCGTAGGACTGCTCCTGGGCACGGCCAAGGGTGCCATCAGCCGGTCCAGGCAGCGGGCGGTCGAGGGGGTCGTTCAACCTGACTGCCTGCCTCTCTTCCGCTCTTACATCCGGGCCAGGGTGTCCTTGGAGATGGAGCACGCGGTGTCCACCGGTACGCTCGCGGCCTTCCGCGAGAGGTGGGCACCGGAGGGACTGGAGTGCATCATCACGCCCGGCAACCAAATTTTAATTTGATTTTACGTTTTAAAGTTAATTTGTTTTAATTGCCGGTGCTTTTAGTGTCCCCTTCCCTTTTATAGGGGGCACTGGGGAAAAATTGTGATTTTAGTGCCCAAAAAAAAAACAAAAAAAAAAAGAAAAAACACAAAAAAAAAAACACAAAAAAGGGGGAAAAAAAAAATGGGCCTTGTAAATGTCTGGAGTGTCACCCAGGTCGGGTGGCACCGTTTAATGTTTTATGTTTTCACAGATAAACTCAAAAGAGTTTCATGCACAAGGACCCAGGAGGCTGGTCTGTCGGTCGCCTTCCTATCCCTCGACCAAGAGAAGGCGTTCGACAGGGTGGATCACGACTATCTGCTCGGAACTCTGCGCGCTTTCGGGTTCGGGACGCATTTCGTCGCCCGGATCCGACTTTTGTACGCCGCCGCGGAGTGTCTGATTAAGGTTAACGGGTCCTTGACGGCGCCCCTTCGCTTTAGGAGAGGGGTGCGCCAGGGATGCCCCATGTCCGGCCAGTTATACGCCGTTTGCGTGGAGCCTTTCCTGCGCCTCTTGCGGACGAGGTTGACGGGACTGGCTCTGCAAGGGCCGGGCGTGGAGGTCGTCCTCTCGGCTTACGCCGATGACGTGCTCCTCGCGGTAGAGGATCCCGCTGACCTGCGGAGGATGCGTGAGTGCCAGGAGATTTACTCGGCCGCGTCCTCCGCCAGGATCAACTGGGAGAAATGTTCCGGACTCCTGGTGGGTCAGTGGCGGGTGGACTCCCTGCCGGAGGAGCTCAGGCCTTTTGCCTGGAGCACGACCCATCTCCTCTATCTGGGAGTCTACCTTAGCCCCGACGAGGGAGCCTGGCCGGCGAACTGGCAGGAGCTGGAGGCCAAGGTCGCCGCTCGCCTAGGGTGCTGGACAGGACTGCTCCGAGTGCTGTCCTCCAGGGGTCGAGCGCTAGTCATAAACCAGCTGGTGACCGCAATGCTGTGGTACCGGCTGGTCACTTTGACCCCTCCCCCTGCGTTTGTCGCCAAGATACAGAAGAATCTGGTGGACTTCTTCTGGAACAACAGGAAGCACTGGGTCTCTGCCGCGGTCTTGAGTCTCCCGCTTGAGGAGGGCGGTCAGTCGTTGGTGTGCGTCAGCGCCCAGCTCGCGACTTTCCGTCTTCAGACCCTGCAGAGATACCTTTACGTCGAGCCCCCTCCTAGGTGGTGTGCTCTGGCGAGGTATTTCTCCTGCCAGCAGCGCGACCTCAATTATGACACGCAGCTCCTGTTTGAGAACTTGGGGGGTGCCAGGACCGCCCTCCGGGAGCTGCCTGTCTTTTACAGGGAACTCATCAGGGTCTGGAACAAAGTCTCCACCAAGCGCAGCTCTCCGCCGGCTGGAGTGGCGGCCGTCCTGCAGGAACCGCTGCTCGGGAATCCGTACCTCCACGGCCGAGGTTTTATGTGGCGGTCGGAAGAGAGGGCTGTGGCTGGTGAGGTGACCAGGGTCAGGGACCTGCTCGATGGCGGAGGAGCGGGCTGGATGGCGCCAGACACGCTGGCGCGGCACCTAAATTCTGCCAACGTCCGCCACGCGGCCGATGCCATCGAGTCGCTAAAAACAGCTCTGGGCCCTGACTCCGTTAGGTGCATCGAGGAGGCTCAAGCACGTGGGGAGATCCCGTCCGAACTGACCCCCGTCCGGACGGAATTCCTCATCGGCGCCAAACCCCGGAACCTCCCTCGGGGGCCGGCGCCTCACAACTTGAGCCGCCTCGGGGAAATCCCCTCCGTGCCTTTCAGTTCCGCGCAGAGGGGTTTCCTGTACGGGCTGCTCCTGCACACCCTCAACTTTGCCATCCTCGCCGGCCGTCCGGACACGCCATGGCGTACCATCTTGCCATCCGGAGGAGGCGGGGGTCCCCGATGGAGGGCACTCTATGCAGGGGTCCTCCCACTATTCATCGGGGACTTGGCCTGGAGGGTGGTGCATGGAGCAGTGCCGTGCAACAAATTTTTAAGCCGGTTCACGGACTCCCAGGCCGCCTGCAATTTCTGCGGTCTGGAAGAGTCCGTGTTCCATGTTTTTATGGAATGCACAAGGTTGCAGCCCCTGTTTTATTATTTGAAGGGGCTGCTCCTGAAATTCTGGCTGCACTTCAGTCCCACTCTCCTGATCTTTGGGCACCCTGTGCGGAAGGGAGCAGGTAGGTCCGAAGGCCTCCTCGTAGGACTGCTCCTGGGCACGGCCAAGGGTGCCATCAGCCGGTCCAGGCAGCGAGCGGTCGAGGGGGTCGTTCAACCTGACTGCCTGCCTCTCTTCCGCTCTTACATCCGGTCCAGGGTGTCCTTGGAGATGGAGCACGCGGTGTCCACCGGTACGCTCGCGGCCTTCCGCGAGAGGTGGGCACCGGAGGGACTGGAGTGCATCATCACGCCCGGCAACCAAATTTTAATTTGATTTTACGTTTTTAAGTTTAATTTGTTTTAATTGCCGGTGCTTTTAGTGTCCCCCTCCCCTTTTATAGGGGGCACTGGAAAAATTTGATTTTAGCGCCCCAAAAAAAAACAAAAAAAAAAAAAAAGGGGGCCTTGAAAATGTCTGCTGTGTCACCCAGGTCGGGTGGCATGGTTTTAATGTTTATGTTTTTGCAGGTAAACTCAAAAGAGTTTCATGCACAAGGACCACCAGGTCCCTCTGCACCACAGCATGTTGTAATTTCTCCCCATTCAAATAATATTCCCTTTTACTGTTTTTTTCCCCAAGGTGGATGACCTCACACTTTCCGACATTGTATTCCATCTGCCAAACCTTAGCCCATTCGCTTAACCTATCCAAATCTCCTTGCAGTCTCTCTGAGTCCTCTACACAACCCGCTTTCCCACTAATCTTAGTGTCATCTGCAAATTTTGTTGCACTACACTCTGTCCCCTCTTCTAGGTCATCTATGTATATTGTAAACAGTTGTGGTCCCAGCACTGATCCTTGTGGCACACCACTAACCACTGATTTCCAACCGGAAAAGGACCCATTTATCCCGACTCTCTGCTTTCTGTTCGCCAGCCAATTCTCTATCCATGCTAATACATTTCCACTGACTCCGCATACCTTTATCTTCTGCAGTAACCTTTTGTGTGGCACCTTATCGAATGCATTTTGGAAATCTAAATACACCACATCCATCGGTACACCTCTATCCACCATGCTCGTTATATCCTCAAAGAATTCCAGTAAGTTAGTTAAACATGATTTCCCTTTCATGAATCCATGCTGCGTCTGCTTGATTGCACTATTCCTATCTAGGTGTCCCGCTATTTCTTCCTTAATGATAGTTTCAAGCATTTTCCCCACTACAGATGTTAAACTAACCGGCCTATAGTTACCTGCCTTTTGCCTGCCCCCTTTTTTAAACAGAGGCGTTACATTAGCTGCTTTCCAATCCGCTGGTACCTCCCCAGAGTCCAGAGAATTTTGGTAGATTATAAAGAATGCATCTGCTATAACTTCCGCCATCTCTTTTAATACCCTGGGATGCATTTCATCAGGACCAGGGGACTTGTCTACCTTCAGTCCCATTAGCCTGTCCAGCACTACCCCCCGAGTGATAGTGATTGTCTCAAGGTCCTCCCTTCCCACATTCCTGTGGCCTGCAAATTTTGGCATTGTTTTTGTGTCTTCCACTGTGAAGACAGAAGCAAAATAATTGTTTAACGTCTCAGCCATTTCCACATTTCCCATTATTAAATCCCCCTTTTCATCTTCTAAGGGACCAACATTTACTTTAGTCACTCTTTTCCGTTTTATATATCTGTAAAAGCTTTTACTATCTGTTTTTATGTTTTGCACAAGTTTACCTTCGTAATCTATCTTTCCTTTCTTTATTGCTTTTTTAGTCATTCTTTGCTGTTGCTTAAAATTTTCCCAATCCTCTAGTTTCCCACTAACCTTGGCCACTTTATACGCATTGGTCTTTGATTTGATACTTTCCTTTATTTCCTTGGTTATCCACGGCTGGTTATCCCTTCTCTTGCTGCCCTTCTTTTTCACTGGAATATATTTTTGTTGCGCACTATGAAAGAGCTCCTTAAAAATCCTCCACTGTTCCTCAATTGTGCCACCGTTTAGTCCTTGTTTCCAGTCTACTTTAGCCAACTCTGCCCTCATCCCACTGTAGTCCCCTTTGTTTAAGCATAGTACGCTCGTTTCTGACACAATTTCCTCATCCTCAATCTGTATTACAAATTCAACCATATTGTGATCACTCATTCCGAGAGGATCTTTTACTAGGAGATCGTTTATTTTTCCTGTCTCATTACAGGACCAGATCTAAGATGGCTTGCTCCCTTGTAGGTTCTGTTATATACTGTTCTAAGAAACAATCCCATATGCATTCTATGAATTCCTCCTCCAGGCTACCCCGTGCGATTTGATTTGACCAATCGATATGTAGGTTAAAATCCCACATGACTACTGCCGTTCCTTTTTCACATGCCTCCATTATTCTCTTGATTATTGCCCGCCCCACCGTGAAGTTATTATTTGGGGGCGTATAAACTATGCCGACCAGTGACTTTTTCCCCTTATTATCTCTATTCTCCACCCACAATGATTCAATATTTTGTTCATTGGAGCCAATATCATCCCTCACAACTGCCCTGGTATCATCTTTTATTAACAGAGCTACCCCACCTCCTTTCCCTTCTTGCCTATCTTTCTGAATCGTCAGATACCCCTGTATGTTTAATTCCAGTCTTGGCCACCTTGCAACCATGTTTCTGTAATGGCCACCAAATCATACCCATTTGTAATGATTTGTGCCGTCAACTCATTTACTTTATTTCGAATGCTGCGTGCATTTAGGTAGAGTGTTTTCATCCTAGTTTTTAAACCATGATTTTTAGTTTTGACCCCTCCTGCAGCCCTTTTATATTCAGTGGCCCTTTTTGTTTCTTGCCTTTGGTTTCTCTGCCCTCCACTTTTACTCATCTCTTTTCTGTCTTTTGTTTTTGTCTCCTTTTTGTTTCCCTCTGTCTCCCTGTATTGGTTCCCATCCCCCTGCCATATTAGTTTAACTCCTCCCCAACAGTACTAGCAAACACTCCCCCAGGACATTGGTTCCAGTCCTGCCCAAGTGCAGACCGTCCAGTTTGTACTGGTCCCACCTCCCCCAGAATCTGTTCCAATGCCCCACGAATTTGAATCCCTCCCTGTTGCACCACTGCTCAAGCCACATGTGGAGCACAATCCTGTGAGTCCAGGCCATCATTTGTTAGACCAATTCCTTTCATCACACTATCAAATGGTCAAGGCTCTTCAAGTTAAAAGTATTATTTTCTGTCTAGCAAGCAATATTCAGCTTAATATTCTTTTTTCCGAACTTTGTGCTTCTATTTCTTGTCATTATTAACACTTTCCCCCCTCCCCCGCCCCAACCCCATTGAAACAAGTGCCTTTGTATTTAAAAATAAATCTTCCAACTGGAAAAAAAAATGGATCTGAATAATGCAAACTATTGGTTTCAAGAAGACTACTGGTTTTTCTGAAGTCTAGGCTGACAGAACTAACCTTTTTCCTCAGAGCTAAGAGCGCAGTTGTGCCCAGCAACTTCTGTTTTATCACTGTGGTTTGGAAACCGCTATTTTTCCCATTTTGTAAATACATTTTATTTTGCTATACAAAGAATGCAATTTTAGGGTCTTAAAAATGACACGTGTCTTTAGTTAGGCAACTTATGTCCCAAAAAGAACTAGACTTTCTGGATGCAACTGTGTCTCAAATTCTAACGCAAGGAAGTGATGCAATTAGACTTCCTGGCTCCATCTGCATCCCAATTTCTAAAGGAAGAGTACTGTTTGCACTACAGATCAAACAATTGAGCAGGACACATATAAATGTTGATAGAAAACCAGAGAGAAATTAAAACTAGCTCATAATGTAAGCTGTGTAACTTCTGCTCACAAAAAGAATTCATATTTGAACGGTTCGCCCATGTAACCCTGAGGAAAAGGACAGCACGCATTATTACCATCAAGGAAGTATTTGTTTATGAAACAAACTGTAATGGTAAGTTATCTAAAAGCCTTTCACCCATAAAATTAGTGAAAGGTGTTGATTCCAATGTCACTGACCCCAGTTTTTGTGTACAAGGTGGTGACTCATGCTGGGCTATAGCTTCAAACCTCCTCGTCCTCTTCCTCCTGCATTCGTTGTACTTGAGTCCAGGCAGTGAGTGCCACAGCCTATTCAACTCTGGGTGGCATTGCAACCAAGCCCTTTCATAAAGTGCATGCATAGCAAGGGGCCAGTGGGTTAACCAAAAGAGACATTAGTATTTATTATATTGTCTCTTGTTTAAGCAAGCACATTGAAACCAATTCTCCTCTGGCCCATCACCACCCTGGTGAAGCTCGCTTACCTCAGCACCAACTAAGGATTGAGTCCAGGAGGCCCTGGACCTGTATAATTCATTACCACACCAGAGGGTGCATTTAAACATCTGTGAGACTGCGTGCCTATTATCAGGTCTTAACTTGAAACCTTAGCCATCCAAGTCATGAACGTATCTAATCAGAATGTCCCCTCTCACTCTGCCGACACAACACTCAATCTCCTTGCAATACTCTCAGTTGTAACACTCCCCAATATAAAGTATCTTGACCTTTGCTTCTGACCTCTCTCACGTTAAATTTAGTGTAATTATAGAATATTCACAATCACGCCTCATTACAATGTGTCAAACGGCTCTCGAGGATTGATTTATAATTTGGGTGGAATCTATTTTGTTTTTTTTTAATCAAAAAATAATGTTTTTTGGCTAGAGTTACTGATTAAAGGGGCACTGCGTTAAATATCTGGCAAATCCCTTCATATGCTTGCAAACACACAAAACACCACGACATACTGAGTCACACAGAAAGACCTCATAACCTCATTTGCCCATGACATTGTAGTAACTGCAATCATACACAATTCTGACCCTCCTCCAAAGAATAAACGTTTGCCAAACATTTATTCATGAAAATGGCACCCCTTTAATAAGTGAAGGGAATGGAGTTTGAAAAAAAAAACTGAAATAAACTGCATATTGCCTTTTTACGTCACACAACTGCATTTTGTTTTTTTAAAAAAAGAGATCATATCCAAGATTCTAGCCCAAGGGTACGAGGGTCAGTATCTTTTACTCTGGGGAATAATCTAGCTCATCGTTTGCAATCAGTGCCTCTGATTTCTCAACATACTTCCCTTTGCTTTTGGGTTTGTTATTGTAGGTCCTGTGATTTCCCACAATGTCAGGCATTGCTTGCTGGGACTGGTACCCAGTCTGCTCTGCCGGTGGCCATTCTTCTGGGCGCTGGCTGGCCAGCTCCTCGGGGTAAGCGAAGCTCTCGTCCACCGTGAAGCTGTCGTCCACGTCGTAGCGCTGGTACGTACTCTGGCTCAGGGCCTCCTGGCGCGCTCCGATTTCCAGGCTGCTGTTCCAAATTCCGTATCCGAAATAAATAAGTAAACCTGAGTGGGGGGAGGAGGAAAGAAAGGGACATGGCAAGCCATGAGCAGCCAGAAGCAGATTTAACAATAACGTTCAAAAGAGAATTGAATACATACTTGAAGGGGGAAAATTTGCAGGGTTATGGGGTTAGAGCAGGGGTGGGAGGGGGAGGAGTGGGACTAATGAGATCGCTCTTTCAAAGAGCCGGCACAGGCACGATGGGCCGAATGGCCTCCCTCTGTGCTGTACGGTTCTATAAAAAACATAAGAATTAGGAGTTGGAGTAGAAATTGTGCAAAAGGACATAGACAGGCTAAGCGAGTGGGCAAAAATTTAGCAGATGGAGTATAATGTTGGAAAGTGTGAGGTCATGCACTTTGGCAGAAAAAAATCAAAGAGCAAGTTATTATTTAAATGGAGAAAGATTGCAAAGTGCCGCAGTACAGCGGGACCTGGGGGTAATTGTGCATGAAACGCAAAAGGATAGTATGCAGGTACAGCAAGTGATCAGGAAGGCCAATGGAATCTTGGTCTTTATTGCAAAGGGGATGGAGTATAAAAGCAGGGAAGTCTTGCTACAGCTATATAAGATATTGATGAGGCCACACCTGGAATACTGCGTGCAGTTTTGGTTTCCATATTTACGAAAGGATACACTTGTTTTGGAGACAGTTGAGAGAAGGTTCACTAGGTTGATTCCGGGGATGAGGGGGTTGACTTATGAGGAAAGGTTGAGTAGGTTGGGCCTCTACTTTTTGGATTTCCGAAGAATGAGAGGTGATCTTATCAAAACATATAATATTATGAGGGGGCTTGACATGGTGGATGCAGAGAGGACGTTTCCACTGATGGGGGAGACTAGAACTAGAGGGCATGATCTTAGATAAGGGGCCGCCCATTTGAAACAGAGATGAGGAGGAATTTCTTCTCTCAGAGGATTGTAAATCTATGGAATTCGCTGCCTCAGAGAGCTGTGGAAGCTGGGACAGAGAATAAATTTAAGACAGAAATAGACAGTTTCTTAAACTATAAGGGGATAAGGGGTTATGGGGAGCCGGGAAGTGGAGCTGAGTCCATGATCAGATCAGCCATGATAGACATTGAATGGCGGAGCAGGCTCGAGGGGCTGTGTGGCCTACTCCTGCTCCTATTTCTTATGTTCTTATGTAGGAGTAGGTCATAAAGCTCCCTCCAGCCTTTCAATAAGATCATGGCTGACCTATGATTTTAAGAGTGTCTCGATTGTCAGTGCCGTTGTTCCGAAATTCTTGAGCACCTCTCACCAGTATTATTGGTAGCCTCCCAAGAATTTTGCCTCGGTAACCAGATTTGTTAGTGAGCCAACATGTTCTGCGGCCCGAGAAGGGATTGTCATTGCCCCGCTTTGCGGAAGCTTTCATTGCCTATACTCTGAAGCCAGCTCCAATCTGCATGTATCATAGAATCATAGAGCACAGAGAAAGTCCATTTGGCCCATTGTGGAAGAGCTACCCAATTTGTACCACTCCCCTGCACTTTCCCCAAAGCACTGCTGATTTTTCTACTGAAGTTCGAAATGGTTAAAACAATTGTACATTCCTGTCTGGCATAGAAATAAAAAAGGGAAGGTGGCTCAACCGTGGCTATCAAGGGAAATCAGGGATAGTATTAAAGCCAAGGAAGTGGCATACAAATTGGCCAGAAATAGCAGCGAACCTGGGGACTGGGAGAAATTTAGAACTCAGCAGAGGAGGACAAAGGGTTTGATTAGGGCAGGGAAAATGGAGTATGAGAAGAAGCTTGCAGGGAACATTAAGACGGATTGCAAAAGTTTCTATAGATATGTAAAGAGAAAAAGGTTAGTAAAGACAAACGTAGGTCCCCTGCAGTCAGAATCAGGGGAAGTCATAACGGGGAACAAAGAAATGGCGGACCAATTGAACAAGTACTTTGGTTCGGTATTCACGAAGGAGGACACGAACAACCTTCCGGTTATAAAAGGGGTCGGGGGGTCTAGTAAGGAGGAGGAACTGAGGGAAATTCTTATTAGCCGGGAAATTGTGTTGGGGAAATTGATGGGATTGAAGGCCGATAAATCCCCAGGGCCTGATGGACTGCATCCCAGAGTACTTAAGGAGGTGGCCTTGGAAATAGTGGATGCGTTGACAGTCATTTTCCAACATTCCATTGACTCTGGATCAGTTCCTATGGAGTGGAGGGTAGCCAATGTAACCCCACTTTTTAAAAAAGGAGGGAGAGAGAAAACAGGGAATTATAGACCGGTCAGCCTGACATCGGTAGTGGGTAAAATGATGGAATCAATTATTAAGGATGTCATAGCAGTGCATTTGGAAAGAGGTGACATGATAGGTCCAAGTCAGCATGGATTTGTGAAAGGGAAATCATGCTTGACAAATCTTCTGGAATTTTTTGAGGATGTTTCCAGTAGAGTGGATAAGGGAGAACCAGTTGATGTGGTATATTTGGACTTTCAGAAGGCGTTCGACAAGGTCCCACACAAGAGATTGATGTGCAAAGTTAGAGCACATGGGATTGGGGGTAGTGTACTGACATGGATTGAGAACTGGTTGTCAGACAGGAAGCAAAGAGTAGGAGTAAATGGGTACTTTTCAGAATGGCAGGCAGTGACTAGTGGGGTACCACAAGGTTCTGTGCTGGGGCCCCAGCTGTTTACACTGTACATTAATGATTTAGATGAGGGGATTAAATGTAGTATCTCCAAATTTGCGGATGACACTAAGTTGGGTGGCAGTGTGAGCTGCGAGGAGGATGCTGTGAGGCTGCAGAGCGACTTGGATAGGTTAGGTGAGTGGGCAAATGCATGGCAGATGAAGTATAATGTGGATAAATGTGAGGTTATCCACTTTGGTGGTAAAAACAGAGAGACAGACTATTATCTGAATGGTGACAGATTAGGAAAAGGGGAGGTGCAAAGAGACCTGGGTGTCATGGTACATCAGTCATTGAAGGTTGGCATGCAGGTGCAGCAGGTGGTTAAGAAAGCAAATGGCATGTTGGCCTTCATAGCAAGGGGATTTGAGTACAGGGGCAGGGAGGTGTTGCTACAGTTGTACAGGGCATTGGTGAGGCCACACCTGGAGTATTGTGTACAGTTTTGGTCTCCTAACCGAGGAAGGACATTCTTGCTATTGAGGGAGTGCAGCGAAGGTTCACCAGACTGATTCCCGGGATGGCGGGACTGACCTATCAAGAAAGACTGGATCAACTGGGCTTGTATTCACTGGAGTTCAGAAGAATGAGAGGGGACCTCATAGAAACATATAAAATTCTGACGGGGTTAGACAGGTTAGATGCAGTAAGAATGTTCCCAATGTTGGGGAAGTCCAGAACCAGGGGTCACAGTCTAAGGATAAGGGGTAAGCCATTTAGGACCGAGATGCGGAGGAACTTCTTCACCCAGAGAGTGGTGAACCTGTGGAATTCTCTACCACAGAAAGTTGTTGAGGCCAATTCACTAAATATATTCAAAAAGGAGTTAGATGAGGTCCTTACTGCTAGGGGGATCAAGGGGTATGGCGAGAAAGCAGGAATGGGGTACTGAAGTTGCATGTTCAGCCATGAACTCATTGAATGGCGGTGCAGGCTAGAAGGGCCGAATGGCCTACTCCTGCACCTATTTTCTATGTTTCTATGTTTCTATTACTGGAAAGGAATTGGCCTGGTTTGTGCCTCCCATTAGGGCCTGCAGGGGGCGGTAATGGGTTCCGCTAAGCGGCTACCGACCGGGCACGGCGAAATCAGCAACACAAGCGAACTTGCCTAACTTGTTTTCGCTGGCGCTAACGCTTACCACCTCGCTCTCTTGCGCCCCGGAGATCGTGATGTGATCCGGTGCGCAGCACCCCGCTACCGTCCCGGATGTAATATTCGCTGCTGCCCCCTGCAGCATCAACAACGGCAGCTGCAGGAGGCGTTGTCACCTTGGCTGACTGCTTGGGGAGTGCTATTTAAAGGCAGTGATGGCCAGGTAGGGCAACATTTATTTATCTCCCCATGCTGGTGCCTCCTGATTTCATTTGCCCCCTTTAAGCAAGGGAAGGAGCCTCTAAAAATGGCAGCGCTGCACGGAACATTGTTCAGAGCTCTGCCGCGACTACCTCCTCACTCACTTTGCACTCCAAGGGAAGTGATAGCACTTGATTTAGCATTCCACTTCCCGCTTGCAGCACTAAAGCAGAAGTTCCCAGCAGCAGCAAATCTTTTTCGTCCGGCGATACTTTTGTGTTCCCCGAAAAGTTAATGTGCCAAACGGAGCGCTGCGCAATTTCTAGCCTTAATTACTTTGCCATGTTTGGAACACGGCGAAATTTGCAGGTGACATTGACCATCGTAAAAAGGGTATTTGGTGTCAGCCGTGGCTCGGTGGGTAGCACTCTCGTCTCTGAGTCAGAAAGTCATGGGTTCATGGGGTCAAGCGCATAATCAAAGCTGACAATCCCAGTGCCAGTACTGAGGGAGTGCTGCACTGCCTGAGGTGCCATCTTTCAGATGAGACATTAAACCGAGTGCCTGTTCTCTCAGGTAGACATAAAGGGGCCACAATTGCCCCTGCCAGAACGGCCCGTTAGCGCCTCTGGAGGGGCTAACAGGGTGCTAAAAGATTTTCGCCCAGGCACAGTGGCCAGAGCGCCCCCACCCCCCCGGAATTGCCCTCGGGGCTCCACCGGCGGAAAATGGTTTGCACCGGGCCCCACAATTAGCGCACTGGCGCGGCGCACACAAATGGCATCATCACCGCGTGTATGACCCCCTTAACGCTCCACGCGACCCCTTTATGTCACCTGGGGGAAATTGCTCTGTAGAGCATGAGGTCGGCGTGGGACAATGTCACCGGCAGCTAACGGCGCTATAATAATGAAGTTCTTAGTTTTTTTATATATAAATGCTAAATACAGATGGAAATTGGGCCCTCGCTGTAAAAGGTAGAAATCTGACTAATATATTGGTATATGATGAATTGAACTAATGTGAATTTCAACCGCTTAAGGATCTTAGTCAGTCCAAGAATTGATGACTGCTGTCATATCCCGAGACAATTCTTGCACCTCTGTTGAAGTCTGTGTTTGGTGCAAGAGAAGGCTTGCCACCTGATAGCTGCTGCTTTTCTTGCCTCTAGGCTCAACCTGTTTATCTCCATTACAATCTGCTGCATATTTCTCCATTTGATTGATGCCGTGATGGTTGCTACTTGTCTGCACTTTCCTCTCTCCAACCTCCTCAGCTCCAAATACGACATCCTACTTGCTCCAATCCTTCCCAACCGTTAAATCTCCAAACTATTGAATTCCTCAACCGTCCTCCTTTCTTCCTACAATCTACCGACATTTATATCCCGAACTTGGTGTTCTAGAATCAATTACAGAATGATGCAGAACAGAAGGACGCCATTCGGCCCATCGTGCCTGTGCCGGATCTTTCAAAGAGCTAGCCAATTAGTCCCACTCCCAGTGCTCTTTCCCCACAAGCCTGCAAATTTTACCTTTTCAACTATATATTCAATTCCCCTTTTAAATGTTACTATTGAATCTTCTTCCACCCTTGTTTTAGGCTGTGCATTCCAGATCAGAACTACTCGTTCCTTATATCCCCTCTGGTGCTTTTGCCAATTACCTAAAATCTGTCTCCTCTGGTTACTGACCCTCCTCGTTTATTCCATCAAAACCCTTTGCAATTTGGAACACCTCTATTAAATCTTCCCTTAACTTTTTCTGCACTAAAGGCAAGGGGTGACCTAATAGAGGTCTTTAAAATGGTGAAGGGTTTTGATTGAGTAGATACAGAGGGGGTGAAATTGTCCAGGCCCCCAATTGGGGGCGGTAACTTGCTCGGCGCAGAGGTCTCGCTTCGGCCACTGAATTGGGCTTACCGCCCCTCAAAGAAAGTAGAGCGCAACCTCGCACGCTCCACCTCCTGATGGGGAGGGACCAGCGGCGCTAATGGGTCGTGATCGGCAGCACGACATGGATACTCTGCGTGACACTGAAATGCTTCAATGCCCCTCCCCTTCGCTTAAAGGGAAGGGCCACTGCGCACTCTGCAAGGCCTCTGATGGCCTCCACTGGACCACCAGGGCAGCGTGGGACTGGGGCTGCAGCACGGCCCCCAAAACAGAGTGGCGAGCTGTACGATGGCGTGGTACATGCGCGGCACGCTCACGAGCAAGTATTGGAACCAACCTGGGAGTTGGCAAAGTTGGCAGCGCGGGTCACGGGGCAATACCCCCCCCCCCCCCGCTGGGCAGAAATGGGTCAGCGCGCGGGCAATCTCCAGGGAGCCGGTAGCAGCCCGCCCCTCCCCCACGACCCCCCACCCCCCATCTCCCCCAACCCCTGCCGAAAAATGTTTTTCACCCCGTTACCACCCCCGCAAAGGCACTAATGGGCATCCCCAAAGAATATGTTTCAAATTGTGATGAAGAGCAAAACTAGAGGCCATCAACATAAGATAGTCACCAAGAACTCAAATAAGGAATTCAGAAGAAACCTCTTTACCCAGAGAGTGGTGGGAATATGGAAGTCGCTACCACAGGGAGTGGTTGAGGTGAATAGTATAGATGCATTCAAGGGGATGCTAGATAAACACATGAGGGAGAAGGGAATAGAAGGTTATGTGGATAGCATTAAATGAAGAAGGATGGGAGGAGGCTTGAGTGGAGCATAAGCACAGGCATGAACTGGTTAGGCCAAATGGCCTGTTTCTGTGCCATATATTCAAATGTAATTCTATGTAAAGATTCTTCTCTAACCACTTTCTTTTCTGGCACTCTCCTGTATTATGGATCATGGCCCTTCATCTAGTGTAAGCTGGCTGAATCTGTCAGAACTGGTAGGACACAGCTTACAAAACAACAAACGATCATGCAGTTGAAAGAGGAGAGGAAAGTACTCAACAAAAGTCCGGCCTATCAACAACACTTTGCATCTGGGACACCTTTGCCATGTCTTTTGGGAATAAGATTCATCTTTGATTTTCGATCGACCTCCATCTCTTTTTCAAAACGGGGGCAAGAATCAGTGTTGGCACAATGGAATCTGGTCCACTCTTTGCCATTACTTCCTTCTTGGCAGGAGGGCAGTGACACTGATGATGATTGAGATGTCTGGAGTAAATTGTGTATGATGCCATCTTGCTTTATTTTAAAAGAGGTTAAAGAGCAGAGGGAGAACTTCAGACGAACCATGGTGTAACTTCAAGCCCTGTATTTTTTGCGGAATGGATTTTTGCACCCCACGATATTCAGTGCTGGGGATAGAACACTCTCTCTAGGGGTGGAAATTCTTTGGGCTTCGTTTTGTGCCTGAAACGGGTGACACTCACAGAGTGCCAGGAGGCCCGAAGCCTGCCCCCGAAATTGGGCCCCGGGCCCCGTTAACATTATTCGGACGAGCTGCGAACTTCTGGTCCCACCTCCACAGGCAGCTCGCAAGTTTTACACAGATGACCATCAGGCTTCTTTCCTCACGGGCAGCAGGCAGTAGGTTAAGGTTAAAAGTTCCGGGGTGGGACGAGTGGGGTGACACAGAGGGAAGAGTACAGTTGGGCGAACACTCTGCTCCTCCTGACTCCCGAGCAAAGATTTTTGAATTTATTTTTTTGTTAAACTTATTTTGGCCGCTGAAGAATCCCAAACACAGCAGGATCTCCACTCATTGCTACCCAATATTCCCGACTGGCCTAAATCAGGCCTTAGGCCACTCCTTGGCATACGTAAAGGGCCTAATGCCTGTTTTAGGCAGCTTCCAGGGGCACCCGAAAAATGGCCCAACCCAATATTGAGTCAGAAATCTTTGGGATGGGATATTGGCCCATGAAATTGGCCTGTGTGTGTCCATTTTACACCATGAAAAGAGCCACAACAAGGTCCAATTTCTACTCCCCACTCCCAGGGCAGGTATAGTACAGGTTAGAAGCACCTTCTTCTCTCTCCTAAGAAAATGGGCAAGTCTTAACCTCAGAAGAACACCCTCACAGCACCAATATAACATTTGTGTTCACCACAACAGCTATCCTTGTGGCCTCTGCTGGTGAGATCTGTCATCTTTTGGGCACTTATGTTTTTGTCATGGCCCATAGGACCATCAAATCAGCAGATCTTACAGCACAGACTGAGGCCATGTGGCCCATCATGTCAGTCCCAACTCTTTGCTACAGCAATCCAAAACTAATCTCCCTGTCCCTATCTACAAAGCCCCTGTATCTTCCACTGCTTCAAATATTTCTCCAATTGTCCCCCTAGAAGATGCTCTGCCTCAACCACCCCCGAGGCAAAGCATCCCCCACTCTAACATGCCTCTGGGTAATGACATTTCTCCTAATCTCTTTCCTCACTCTCTTGTTAGCCAATCTTCACAAGGAGCTGAGCTGAGACTGAACCACACACTTCATTTTTAGGATGCAGCAGAGAGAAACCCATCTGTCTGAGCTGGAATCACCCAAAGAACATTATGTATAACCTAGCCATTAATCTTCCACAGTTCCAATTACAATTGAGAGGGCAATTTTCCTCAATTATCAGTCAGAGCCCTCCATTCAAAAGTAAATTTGTTTCGAATTCAAACAATAAGTACTATAATATTCCCGCCTGGTTGGCACTAATTGTTTCATAGTCACGACTGATGAGTTTTATTCAAGGGAGAAAAGAGTACATTTAAGAACATAAGAACATAAGAAATAAGAGCAGGAGTACGCCATTTGGCCCCTCGAGCCTGCTCCGCCATTCAATAAGATCATGCCTGATTTGATCTTGCCCTCAGCTCCATTTCCCTGCCCACTCCCCATTACACCATAGCCCAATTCCAGCACCAACAAAGTATTCCAGTTTAGCAGTGTTCCACCAAAGCAATTAATCCACACTTACCCACAAAGCACCAGACAGCGAAGCGGATCCAAGTTATGGTGGAGAGCTTCAACATAAGGTACATATTTACCAACATGGCAAATGCGGGCACGAAAGGGACACAAGGTGCCATGTATGGCAACCTCTTGGGGTTCTCGGGCTGCTGGAGGATCACAAAGACCAGCGAGCAGATCAGCAATGCCATCAGGATGACCAGAAGGATGGCCCACCAGCTCCGATCGTAGACGTACTCCTCCCCGAAGATGACGAAGGAACAGAAGACGAACATCAAGACGAAGAGCAGCATCACGCACGTGGTGACTGTGCGGCCGGTGACGGTGGTGGGACGGTCCATCTTGCCGGGCAGGCCAAGCTGAATCCTCATGGTGTAGTACCGAGGTCCAATCAGCTTCTTGAGCTTTATTAAGTAGATGTTCTCAGATTCATCCGCCTCTATGCCTGAGCTCACGTCCACGGTGCCGTAGTTTGGATGGTTCACGCTATAAGTGGACTTGTCTGGTTTCCCAATCAGCATCTCATTGTCCCCCAAAGATGGCAGGTTCTTAGCTCCGCACGTGTTCTTCCCAAGTCCTGTGTAGTCTTCACCCTCGCTCAGCGGGGAGCTGGCCTCCTTCTCACACTCAGCCAGCACCCCTTCCTTCTTCTTGGTGCCTTCCTCTGACAAGAACTTGACGAAGCCATCGATGTCGCTCTCGGGCTGGTACCGCAGGAGCAGGACACACACCGACACCAGGGTGTAGGCGAGCAGCGTGCCGATGGACATCATTTCAATAAGATCCCGTAGGCTGACCAGCAGGGAGAGCAGTCCCGCCAGGAATCCCGAAACGATGCAGGCCACAACTGGGGTCTCCGTGTAGGTACTGATATGGGCAAAAAACCTAGACAGCCATAATCGTAAATGTTACAGCAGAGTCATAGAATTACATAGAATTTACAGCATAGGATCAGGCTATTCAGCACAAACAATCTACACAGGTGTTTATGCTCCACACGAGTCTCCTCCCACCCCTCTTCATCTAACCCCAGCATCATATCCTTTCTCCCTCATGTGCTTATCTGGTTTCCCCTTAAATGCATCTATGCTTTTCGCCTCAACCTCTCCATGTGGTAGCAAGTTCCACAATCTAACCACTCTCTGGGTAAAGAAGTTTCTCCTGAATTCCCTATTGGATTTATTAGTGACTATCTTGTATTTATGGCCCCTAATTCTGGTCTTGCCCACAAGTGGAAACATCGGTGCTGAAATTCATGTGCACCAGAAAGCTGGGGGAACTACAAGTTTTGGAGTGGTACTTACCGCTGGAACTCCTGGTGCGGTAAGAAGATCCATTTTCAGGAATTTGAAATTTTTTCAAAGTCCTACAGGAAATGGATCATAATGGGGGCGAGCCTTAGACGCAAAGCCAGGCTGACTGGCTGAAAATGGGTCACTCGGGGCCTCCGCCACTGTCAATCAGTGGTGGAGTCGTGGTGATGTCACAGCGCATGTGCGTCACCACGCTCTCTCCCCTCCGTTAAGGGGAGAGAATCTATCATTTTTTAACTTTGGCCATTGGGCCACCAGGGAGAGTTTCGGCTGGGCCAGCGGCCTGGCACCTAAGAGGGGGTGTGAGGCTGCCCGTTGGCGGCCCGGCCAAAACCGGCGGGCAGTATTTCACCGGCCGATCGGCAAGTCAGCTGCCAAAAATGTTTCCCTTGTGGCTCCTGCAGTGGGTCCTCCCCTTTAAGGCCAGCCGCGCTGCCGGGCCGCACTCAGTAGAGATGGTGCATCGGCAGAGAAACCTGTCAGGGGCACCGGTGGCGGGGGATCGAGGGATTCGGGTGAAAATCAACGGGTAAGTATTTTTATTGCTTTTTTATTGCTTAACATTGGCGTTGCAACTACTTGGGCGGGATGGGGTGCAGGCCGAAAAATCCCCGACCTGAATTTAGGTCGGGTCAGCCTGTTGACTCCAAAGTGGCAGCCATTCGATTTTTAGGAATGGCCACCGCAAACGGGCATTAACGGCCCTGAATTTTGGCCCCATCTTCTCTACGTCTACCTTATCAAACCCTTTCATAATCTCGAAGACATCAGTCAGGTCACCCCTCAGTCTTCCCTTTTCTAGAGAAAGGAGCCCCACCTGTTCATTCTTTCCTTCTAGTTATAATTTCTTAGTTCTGGTGTATTTCTAGTAAATCTTTTTTGCACTTTCTCCAGTGCCTCTATATCCATTTTATAATATTGAGAACAGAACTGTTCACAATACTTCAAGTGCGGAGTAAGCAAGGTTCTATACAAGTTTAACATAACACTGTCATAGAATTACATAGAATTTACAGCACAGAAACAGGCTTTTCAGCCCAACAAGTCTATGACGGTGTTTATGCTCCACATGAGTGTCCTCCCACCCTCTTTCATCTAACCCTATCAACATATCCTTCTAATCCTTTCTTCCTCATGTACTTATCTTCATTCCCGTAATGGCATCTATGCTATTCATCTCAATTGCTACACGTGATCACATATCAACAACAACTTGCATTTATGTAACATGGTTAAGATAGTAAAACGTCCCAAGGTGCTTCACAGGAGCGATTATCAGACAGAATTTGACACTGAGCCACATAAGGAGACATTAGCAAGGTGATCAAAAGCGTGGTCAAAGAGGTAGGTTTTAAGGAGCAACTTAAAGGAGGAGAAAGTGAGAGAGAGATTTAGGGAGGGATTTTCAGAGCTTAAGGCCCAAGCAGCTGAAGGCACGGCTGCCAATTGTGGAGCGATGAAAATTGGGGACACGCAAGAAGCCAGAATTGGAGGAGCGCAAAGATCTCGGAGGGTTGTAAGGCTGGTAAAGATTACAGAGTTAGGGAGGGGGCGAGGCATGGAGGGATTTGAAAACAAGGATGAGAATTTAAAAAATCGAAGCATTGTCGGACCGGGAGCAATGTAAGTCAGGAGCACAGGGGGTGCTTGGTGAACGAGACTTGGTGTGAATTTTGGTTGAACTTAAGTTTACACTATCAGGATTAGACTAAGATTGTAAAAATGTCCAGCTTTTGAACTTCATCATCCCTTTGAATTATAGGCTCATCTGTTTAAATGAGATACTGAATTGCTCACAACCACAAAATGTTATAATGATTATACACTTGGGATTACTCGTTGTTGCCCGCCTATTACCATGCTGAACTGTAACTTCGAGCCAGATCTGAGGGTAGAACATTTTTCCATGACTTCCCCCTGTGTGATTTCATGAAATTCTGCTCTCGTGATGTCACATCCTCGGATGCACTGTCTCTATTCATGGTGCCACTGGAGTGGAAGATCATAGACTATTCCAGTACCATTGACTGTGCTGCTGTTTTCCCTACGTCAATGACATAGTCTAATCCCACTACCTCTGCTGGCTCCCCATACCTCTTTAACCAACTATCGAATTCCCTTTTAAATGTACTCTGCATCAACACATGCTGGAGATGCGCCCATCGTGAGACGGCCAGCCACCACATGCTGCAGCGGAGGTTCCTGATGGGAGAACCCTGGCACTTCTGCCAAAATCACAAGGGGCGGCGGACGTTCGGGCCCATTGGGTTTGTTGGTGGGACAATGAAACGTCGCGAGGAGAGAGCTGGTGTACAGAGGGGAAGGCCGCAGTGGGACAATAGCTCTCTCCTCATCCCCCGACCGGAAGAAATCTCTAAACCGTTTCCCTTCACAGTTACAAACCTCTGGATCATAGGAAGCGGGACCACCCCCCCCCCCCACCAGATGAGGAGAGGGGGGAGAGACACCAACCTGAAGAGTAGACCATCATCAGCCATGGCATAAATCACCCTGGGCATCGGGAAGAGGGAGCCCAGCAGACTGACTGTTAGTCCCGCTACCGAACCAATTGCCACAATGTACTTGGCGGCGTGGAATCCGTGCAGCACAAACATCTCCATGAGCGGAGATTCAGTGTCGATGGCGTAGTAAGGCACCATCAGCGTCAGGATAATACTGACCTAGTGAAGGAAGCATAGGATTAAATAGGATTATAAAGGATATACGACACAGAAACAGGCCATTCGGCATTTATGCTCCACTCGAGCCTCCTCTGGTCTTTCCTCATCTAAATCTATCAGCATAACCCTCTATTTTCTTCTCCCTCATATGCTTGTCCAGCCTCCCCTTTAAATGCATCATGAATCAAGCAGAAACACATGTTACTGTCAGTAGCGCAGTATGATTCACACTTGCCAACACAGAATGATGTATTGTAGGCACAGTCCGAGACAACACAGCCTAATTTCGGTCTACAAAGCAACTGAGATAGGCCCTCAACAGCCGGCAGCGAGGAGACGGATGTCACCACATCATTCTCTTTTTGACAGGACTAAGTTACGTGGAATTATCAGCACAGGAAAAGGCCATTCGGCCCAACTGGTCTATGCCGGTGTTTATACTCCACACGAGACTCCTCTCACCCTATTTCATCTCAACCCATTGGCATATCAGAACATAAAAACATAAGAAGTAGGAGCAGGAGCAGGCCATTTGGCCCCTCGAGCCTGCCCCGCCGTTCAATAAGATCATGGCTGATCTAATCTTGGGTTCAGCTCCACTTCCCTAGCCACTCCCCATAACCCTTCACTCCTTTATCGTTCACAAATCTGTCTATCTCCACCTTAAATATATTCAATGACCCAGCCTCCACAGCTCTCTGGGGCAGAGAATTCCACAAAGTCTGAGAGAAGAAATTCCTCCTCATCTTAGTTCCAAATGGGCAACCCCTTATTCTGAAACTATGCCCCCTAGTTCTAGATTTCCACACGAGGGGAAACATCCTCTCTGCATCTACCTTGTTGAGCCCCCTCAGTATCTTATATGTTTCAATCAGATCACCCCTCATTCTTCCAATGCAATTATATCCCTGCTTAAATAAGACCGAAACTGTACGCAGTACTCCAGGTGTGGCCTCACCAATAACCTGTGCAGCAGTAGCAGGACTTCTCTGCTTTTATACTCCACCCCCTTGCAACAAAGGCCAACATTCCATTTGCCTTCCTGATTACTTGCTGATATTCTTCTATTCTTTTCTCATTTGCTTATCTAGCTTCCCCTTAAATGCATCTATGTTATTCGCCTCAACTATTCCCTGTGGTAGCGAGTTCCACATTCTCACCACACTCTGGGTAAAGATGTTTCTCCTGAATTCCCTACTAGATTTTTTAGTGACTGCCTTATATTTATGAATTTTGACCTTTAGTTTTGGAGTCCCTCACAACTGGAAATATCTTCTCTACATCTACCCTCTCAAATCCTTGAATAATTTTAAAGACCACTAGCAAGTGACCCCTCGGTCTTCTCTTTTCTAATGAAAAGAGCACCAGCCTGTTCAGTCTTTCCTGATAATTCTAACCTCTCAGTTCTGGTATCATTCTGGGAAATCTTTTTTTAACAGCTTATGCTGTACAGTGTATTATCGAGTGTGTGGTGTGGTATGCTACATGGGAACAAGAGGAGGCCCTTCACCCCCTCGAGTCTGTTCCACCATTCAATCCGATCACGGTTGATTTGTACCACAGCTGCATTTACCCGACTTTGCACCATATCCCTCGATACCCTTACCTCATGAAAATCTATCGACAAGAGTAAATACTTCGGATGCTGGAAGTCTAAAAATAAAAGCAGAAAATGCTGGGAACACTTAGCAGGTCAGGCAGCATCTGTGTGAGAGAAAGAGAATTAACATTTCAGGTCGATGACCTTTCGTCAGAACTAAAAGATATTACTAATGAACGGAGCTGCATTTGCTTAAAAGCTGTTCCTCTCTGTCATCTTCCAGTTCTGATCGAAGGTCTTCAACCTAAATCAAGAATTTATCGGTCTCTATTTTGAAAATTTCAACTGACCGCCCCAGCATCCACAGTCTTCTGGGGAGAGAGTGTTTCAGATTTCCACCACCCTTTGTGTGGGCCAAGTGCTTCCTGACTTCACTCCATATATTGTAAGATATACAGGTTGGCCCTCTCTGGTCCAGCACCCTTGGGACCTGACCGATGTCGGACCAGAGAATTTTCCAAACCACGGGAGGTCAACTGGTGACAACGCTGCTGACAACGACTGTCATGTATGTAACCACAATGTAACACCACTTTATTAATATATACACACAACCTAGATGCACACCTTGACCACAAGGGGTGAACTTGTGGGAGACACTCCTTACCTGATCACACAGGTATAAAAAGGGAGCTCTCACGCAGGGTCATCGCTTTTGGAGTCCTGTGAAGAAAGAGTTTATCCCCAGAATGTGCCTCGTGTGGTTTCATATTGTAGAGTAAGGACTTTACATTGGCAACGAGAAACGGGAATTCACGACCCACGAGAATGGCCCCTGGTAGCACAGAGGAACAGTACTGTGTTGGGGAGGACTGGGACGATTTTGTCGGGAGGCTTCAGCAAAGCTTCATTACGAAAGAATGGCTGGGGGATGCAGTGGCCGACAAGCGAAGGGCTCATCTTTTGACCAGCTGCAGACCAAAGACTTACGCGCTCATGAAGGACTTACTAGCACCCGAAAAGCTGGCGGACAAAACCTTTGAAGAACTTAGCAAATTGATCGAGGAGCACCTCAAACCAGCGAGTAGCATACATATGGCCTGACAAAGATTCTATACCCACCGACGTCATGAAGGACAGAGCAGACCGGACTTTGTAGAGGACCTCCGGCGTTTGGCCAGCCTCTGTAAGTTCACAGACGCCTGCAGGGACTTCTTTATCGAGGACATCGGTCATGCGGGAATTTTCCGCAAATTAGTTGAGACTAAGGGTTTGACCTTGGAAGCGGCGGCGTTGATGGCCCAAACTTTCATGGCGGGGGAGGAAGAGACGAAAATAATATAAGCATGCAATTCTGCCTCTAACGCGGCAATGGATCAGGGAGTCAACATCATTAATGCGACTCAGAGCCCCGCAGGCAGGCGGGGGCAGTCCGAAGCAATAGATCCCAGAGCAGGACTTCAACACAGACAATGGCAGGCTGAACGGACATTCTCGCCATCACAGTGGACAATGTGGCCCGGGATGGGGCCATTGACAACCACTAATAGGGTACTTAAGAGCAGTCAAAGGGATAGTCAGCGCAGAATGCCTGACCATAGTCCCCTTATTCCCAACAATGGAACCTTTAACTCATGCTGGAGGTGTGGGGGAAAACACTCAGCTAGATCTTGCAGATTTCAACAGTTTGTCTGCAGAAACTGCAATCTCAGTGGCCACTTAGCTCAAATGTGCAGGAAGGCGGATGGACCAGAAGAGGGTTCTTTGAGGCAGAATGACTTTTGGGACAAATTGATGGACGCCGAGGTTCAGCGGGTCCATGTGGCGAATATTCACAGTTCATACACCAAAACGTCACCAATGATGATGAGGGTTTTATTAAACGGTATCTCTGTACGCATGGAGCTGGACACTGGGGCCAGCCAGTCACTCATGGGCATTCAGCAATTTGAGAAGCTATGGCCACTTAAAGCCAGTAGATCCAAATTATCACGTATTGAGACACAATTACGGACTTACACTAAAGAAATTATTCGGGTGTTAGGCAGTGCAATGTTGGCTGTCACACACAATGCTTTAGTGAATAGGCTGCCGCTCTGGATTGTCCCGGGCAATGGTCCCGCACTGTTGGGGTGCAGCTGGTTAGCCAAGATGAAATGGAAAATGGGGGATGTTTACGCAATGTCATCTGTGAAGCGAAGTTCATGCTCACAAGTCCTACAACAATTCGATTCACTATTCCAACCTGGCGTCGGGACTTTTAAAGGCATTAAAGTAAGGATACATGTCACCCCGGACGCCAGGCCAGTGCACCACAAAGCCAGAGCGGTGCCGTATGTGATGCGGGAAAAGATCGAGAGCGAATTGGACCGGCTGTTGAGAGAGGGCATCATCTCGCCTGTTGAATTCAGCAAATGGACGAGCCCTATCGTTCCCCTCCTAAAAGCGAATGGCTCTGGCAGGATCTGTGGCGACTACAAGGCCACCATCAATTGGGTGTCCCCACAAGATCAATACCCGCTCCCGAGAGCGGAGGACCTCTTCGCCATGCTGGCAGGCGGCAAGCTGTTCACCAAGTTGGACCTCATTTCAGCCTATATGACCCAGGAACTGGCCGACGAATCTAAACTACTGACCACCATCATGACGCACAAGGGACTGTTCGTCTATAACAGGTGCCCGTTTGGCATTCGATCAGCGGCCGCGATTTTTCAACGAAACATGGAAAGCCTGCTTAAATCTATTCCTGGAGCGATCGTATTCCAGGACGACATCCTCATCACGGGTCGAGACACCGAGGAACACCTCCACAACCTGGAGGAGGTGCTATGTCGACTGGACCTGGTAGGCATGCGACTCAAGAAGTCTAAATGTGTGTTTTTAGCTCCTGAGGTTGAGTTTCTGGGCAGGAGGTTTGCTGTAGATGGGATTCGGCCCACCGAATCCAAAACAGAGGTGATTCAATGAGCACCCAGGCCCTGCAACACATCGGATTTGCATTCATTCCGGAGACAGTTGAACTATTTCGGAAAACTTTCTGCCGAACCTGAGCACGTTGTTGGAGCTGCTACTCGTGCTCCTGCGTAAGGGTTGCGATTGGTTTTGGGGGGACTGTCAGGAGCGGGTTTTTGATCGGGCGCGTATCCTACTTTGTTCAAACAAGTTGTTGACCCTGTACGACCCCTGTAAAAAAATTGGTTCTGACATGTGATGCATCGTCCTATGGGGTTGGATGCATGTTGCAGCAGAGCAATGCTGAGGGTCAACTGCAACCTGTGGCTTATACTTCCAGGTCGCTCTCTCAAGCAGAACGGGGATATGGAATGGTCGAGAAGGAAGTGCTTGCATGTGTCTATGGTTTAAAAAAAATGCATCAGTACCTCTTTGGTAGGAAGTTTGATTTAGAGACGGATCACAAGCCATTAACATCCCTGTTGTCAGACAGCAAGGCTATCAATGCCAATGCATCAGCTCGCATACAGCGATAGGCTCTCACACTGGCTGCTTATGACTACTCCATCCGGCACCGTCCCGGCACTGAAAATTGCCATGATGGTCATGGCTGTCGATGCCTTTGACAGCGCAGGCTCCCCGATCACAGCCCGCCAGATCAAAATCTGGACAAACAGAGGTCCCCTCCTATCCCTGATTAAGAAATGTGTCCTGACTGGGGATTGGGTGCCCGGACACGGCGCCTGCCTGAGGAGGTCAGGCCGTTCTACAGACGGATGATGAGCTCTCCATCCAAGCCGACTGCCTACTATGGGGCAGCCGGGTACTTATGCCCAAGTAGGGCAAGGAGGCATTCATCAGGGAACTCCACAGTGAGCACCCAGGCATTGTGCTGATGAAGGCAATTGCCCGGTCATAAATTTAGTGGCCTGGAATTGATTCAGACCTGGAACACTGTGTTCGCAGGTGGCCCATCAGGCCATGGTCACACATTCATGTTGACTACGCGGGCCTATTCATGGGTAAGATGTTCCTTATTGTGGTAGATGCGTACTCAAAATGAATCGAGTGCATCATTCTAAATTCATGCACGACATCCACCACCGTGGAAAGCCTACATGCGATCTTTGCAACCCATGGCTTGCCGGACATCCTGGTTAGTGATAATGGCCCATGTTTCGCAAGCTACGAATTCCGAGAGTTTAAGTCGGGCAATGGCATCAACCACGTCAGGATTGCGCCATTCAAGCCGGCCTCCAATGACCAAGGTATGCTCAGGATTCAAGGACCCTCCCTACAATGCCGCCTATCGCGTCTCCTGCTGGCCTATAGTTCCTGACCGCACTCGCTCACGGGGGGCCCGCCCACAGAGCTACTCATGAAACGGACACTCAAAACTCAGTTGTCCCTCATTCACCCAGTCCTGACCGACATAGTTGAGGGCAAGCGCACGTCACAAAACGAGTACCATGACCGTAATGCAAGGGGGAGATGTATAGAAATAAATGATCCTGTATTCATCCTCAATCATGCCATGGGGCCCAAATGGCTTGAGGGCACTGTAATTGACAAAGAGGGGAATCGGGTCATCGTGGTAAAACTCAACAATGGTCAGATATGCCGTAAGCATCTGTACCAAGTAAAAAAAAGGTTCAGCATCGACACGGAGGAACCTGAAGAAGACCATGAGATGGAGCTAACAACACCGCCAGTGAACGAGCAACAAGAGCAATCAGAAGAATGCACAGTCCCTGCGGTCAACCCGGACAGGCCGGAATCACCACAGGAGACAGACACTCACGTCAGTGTCCAACAACCAGAGCCCCAACTGCAGCGCTCCACAAGGGAGCGTAGACCACCTGAAAGACTAAACCTATGATTCCAAATAAGACTTTGTGGGGGGAGGTGATGTCATGTATGTAACCACCACGTAACACCACTGTATTACTGTATACACACAACCTAGATGCACATCTTGACCACAAGGGGTGAACTTGTGGGAGACGCTCCTTACCTGATCACACAGGTATAAAAAGGGAGGTCCCACGCAGGGTCATCACTTTTGGAGTGCTGTGAATGAAGAGTTAAGGTCACAGAGTGACCTTGTCCCCAGAATGTGCCTCGTGTGGTTTCATACTGTAGAGTAAGGACTTTACAACGACCCCGACGCGTTCTGCGCATGTGCTGCACACAAGCCTACTGCGCAGCATTTAGTCGTCCACAATCACTGCGTTTCGTTAAAGTCCTCAGGCCCAGCTTCTGCGCTTCAGTCAGCCGCTTGCCCTTCCCTTCCCTTTCCTTGCCTGGCCTGCTTACCTCAATGAACACCAACACCTCAAAAGACCACATACATAGACACACAAAAAAAACTAGAGATCGGAGATAAAGTGGAGGATAAAGTCAAGGAGAGACGCCGACCCTTACCCATGATCCTACTCCCGGAGCCAGTCCATGTGTAAACCACAAGCAGAGCCTGACTGGTGGAAGTGGCAGCCTCCTCTCACCGAGACACGCACATACACACATGCACACACAACCCCATGAGACCGGGGGGAGAGGGAAATGATGGCTCAGCCCGGCGCTGCAGATGTAGCATTCAGAGCATGCGCGCCCACCACCAATCAGGCAAGGAGCGGTGGCCTCGGCAACGAGGAGCGCGTGTCAAACCACAGCACCAGCCAGTGTGTAACACCTCCAGCTGGCCAGGGCAAGGCTGTCAAGATTTACCATCCAAAATGCATCACACGTACTTTTAACACGTGGAGTCACAATTTTATTTCAATGGATGCCACCCACGCCAGGACTGATGCCAGACCAGGGATGTTTCCGGACTAAAGAGTCCCGGACTGGAGAGGTACAACCTGTAATAACATGCATTATAATAGAGATCGTGGATGCTTATGTTGGCCTAGTGGTTATGGATACTGGACAATAACCCTGATCTTGAGAGTTCAAGTCCTAGCTTTGGTTGTTGTGTCCCGGATCGTGGTACAGGTTAACAAGTCTCTCGGCTCATTTTCTGTCTGGGAGCTTGCTGTACAAATATTGGTTGCTGCGTTTCTGACATTACAACAGTGACTACACTTCAAAAGTACTTCATTGTCTGTAAAGCGACTTGGGACGTCCTGAATTCATGATATAAATGCAAGTTCTGTCTTTCATCTTTCTATTTTGACTGTCACTCTATTCACTACATCAGTCACATTTCACAGTAAAAAGAAACAAGCATAAATCTTCAGAGTAAGTACAAAGCTCCAATAAAGTTAAGAATCTTTTTAACTGTCAAAAGAAATGGCCATTAGAACCTGTACACAGCCATTGTCCTTTTCATAGATCTAACCCACCTACCCACCTTCTCCCCATATCCCGCAACCCCACCTACCCAACTTCACCCCATATTCCCCCCCATTACCCACATTCTTACCCTATCCCCCAACCCCACTTTCTCACCATGTCCCCCAACCCCACCTTCTCCCCATATCTCCCAACCCCACCTACCTTCCTTCTCAACATATCCCCCACTGCACCTACCCACATTCTCACCCTATCCCCCAACCACAACTTCTCACCCTATCCCCCAACCACAACTTCTCACCCTATCCCCCAACCACAACTTCTCACCCTTTCGCCCAAACCCCCTCTCCCCATATCCCCCAACTGCACCTACCCATCTTCTCCCCATATCCCTGAAACCCACCTACCCACGTTCTCTTCATATCCTGCAACCCCACCTACCCACCTTCTTCCCATATCCTCCAACCCCACCATCTCACCATATACCCCAACCCTGCCTACTCACCATGTCCCCAACCCCACCTACCCATCTTCTCCCCATATTCCCCAAACCCACCTACTCACCATATCCCCCAACCTCACTTACCCACCTTACCTACCTACCTTCTGCCCATATCCCCCACCCCATTTACACACAATCTCACCCTAGCCACCAACCTACTTTCTCCCCATATCCCTCAACCCCACCTACCCACCTTCTGACCCGATTCCCCAACCCCTCCTACCCACCTTCTCCCCATATCCCCTACCCCACCTTCTCACCCAATCCCCACCTTCTCACTATATTGCCCAACCCCATCTACCCACCTTCTCACCATATCCCTGGACCCTACCTACACACCGCTCACCATATGGCCAATCTCATCTACCCACCCTTTCAGCATAACCCAAACCCCCACCTACCTACTTTCTCGCCATATTGTTCAATCCCACCTGCCGATTTTATCACCATATCCCTGAAACTCACCTCTCTCAATCCCTTCTCCCCATGTCCCTCAACCTCACCTACCCACCATATCCCTCAACTCCACCTACCCACCTTCTCCCCATATCCCTCAACCTCACCTACCCACCTACTTACAATATCCTCCAACCCCACTTATCCACTTTCTCCCCATATCCCCCAATCTCTTCATTCTCCACACCAAATTATAAGGCCACCTCTCTGTACCCTTCTCTGTAATGTACTCTACAAATTGATGACACGTTGGGCAAAAATGCTCCACCTCATTTCCTTCGTACTCTGAGTATTCTTGATTCCTTTTAAATTACTAATTGCGGTATGTATTTTTAATACAAACTGTTATTTTAGGGCTTATCCCAATCTGTTTGATGGTTTGGCTTTAGATTTATATTCAGATATCTCAGTTACCATCGCTTGTCTGTCACACTATCGCATCTGCTCGCCTTTTGCTGGAGGGACTCCTGGCAACAGTTCAAATGGAACATATTGCTGCAAAGTGCAGCACGAATGCTGAAATAAACGTAATGGAACATTTATCAGGAACAGCCGGGGAGGCTCTCGGCCAAAGATCAGCTGTGTTATTCTCTACCCTGTCTCAGGTTCCTGCTTCACTCAAGTCTCTTGGGATCTTTAGGTTGGATATTCGGCAGGCAATGCACCCCCAGGGACACAGGCAAACCTAGGAACGGTGGGGATAAGGTCAAACGCTCAATGGGTGTTGCAATGAACCCCTCCCACTCCCCCAAACAGGCCAGCAAGAACCTTAGTTCAATCCAGCTCCATGTTCGCTGGCATTAGAGGAGAAATGGGGCATATTACAATTGGCCTCAGCGGACTGAAAGTGGGAAACCAGACAGGGATTCCATTCCCAATCACTATTTGGTGACTTCTGTTGCTAAAGAACCTAAGAACATAAGAAACAGGAACAGGAGTAGGCCATTTGGCCCCTCGAGCCTGCTCCGCCATTCAATAAGATCATGGCTGATCTGATCTTGGCCTCAACTCCACTTCCCCGCCCACTCCCCATAACCCTTGACTCTCGTATCGTTCAAAAATCTGTCTATTTCCACCTTAAATACATTCAATGGCCCAGCTTCCACAGCCCTCTGGGGCAGAGAATTCCAACGATTCACAAATCTCTGAGAGAAGAAATTCCTCCTCATTTCCACTTTAAATGAGCAACCGCTTATTCTGAAATTATGCCCTCTAGTTCTAGATTCCCCCACGAGGAAAAATATCCTCCACCTGGTATCTACCCTGTCAAGCCCTCTCAAAATGTTATATGTTTCAATAAGATCACCTCTCAGTCTTCTAAATTCCACTGAATATAGGTACAACCTACTGAACCTTTCTTCATATGACAACCCTTTCATCTGAAGAATCAACCTCGTGAACCTTCTCTAAAGCTTGCATATGATGCCTCTCGTGGTCAAATAGACTGCTGACACTATCTCGACTGACACACGAACATAAAAACATAAGAAATAGGAGCAGGTGTCAGCCATTTGGTCCCTCGAGCCTGTTCCACCATTCAATAATATCATGGCTGATCTGATCATGGACTCAGCTCCACTTCCCGTAATCCTTTATTCCCATACTTCTCAAAAATCTGTCTATCTCTACCTTAAATATATTCACTGACCCAACCTCCACAGCTCTCTGGGGCAGAGAATTCCATAGATTTACAACCCTCTGAGAGAAGAAATTTCTCCTCATCTCAGTTTTAAATGGGCAGCCCCTTATTCTGAAACTATGTCCCCTACTTTTAGTTTCCCCTATGAGTGGAAATATCTTCCCTGCATTCACCTTGTCGAGCCCCCTCATTATCTTATTTGTTTCGATAAGATCACCTCTCATTCTTCTGAACTTCAATGAGTATAGACCCAACCTACTCAACCTATCTTCATAAGTCAACCCCCTCATCTCCGGAATCAACCTAGTGAACCTTCTCTGAATAGCCTGCAATGCAAGTATATCCTTCCTTAAATACGGAGACCAAAACTGTTTGCTGTACTCTAGATGTGGCCTCACCACTACCCTGTACAGTTGTAGTAGAACTTCTCTGCTTTTATAATCTATCTCCCTTGCAATAAAGGCCAACATTCCATTTGCCTTCCTGATTACTTGCTATACCTGCATACTAACTTTTTGTGTTTCATGCACAAGGATCCCCAGGTCCCTCTGTACTGCAGCACTTTGCAATTTTTCTCCATTTAAATTATAATTTGCTTTTCTATTTTTGCTGCCAAAGTGGATAACCTTATATTTTTCCGCATTATACTCCATCTGCCAAATTTTTTCCCAATCACTTAGCCTGTCTATATCTCTTTGCAGATGGTTTGTGTCCTCCTCACAATTTGCTTTCCCACCCATCTTTGTATCATCAGCAAACTTGGCTATTTAACACTTGGTCCCTTCATCCTTGTCATTAACGTAGATTTTAAATAGTTGAGGACTCAGCAACAATCCCTGCGGCACCACACTAGTTTGCCAACCGGAAAATGACCCATTTATCCCGATTCTCTGTTTTCTGTTAGTTAGCCAATCCTCTATCCATGCTAATATATTACTCCCAACCCTGTGAACTTTTATCTTGTGCAGTAACCTTTTATGTGGCACCTTATTGAATGCCTTCTGGAAATCCAAATACACCACATCCACTGGTTCCCCCTTATCCATCCTGCTCATTACATCCTCAAAGAACTCCAGCAAATTTGTCAAACATGATTTCCCTTTCATAAAACCATGCTGACTCTGCTTGATTGAATTATGTTTTTCCAAATGTCCCAATACTGCTTCCTTATTAAGGGACTCCAGCATTTTCCCAACGATAGATATTAGGCTAACTGGTCTATAGTTTTCTGTCTGCCCCCTTTTTTAAATAGGGGCGGTATATTTGCAGTTTTCCAATCCGCTGGGACCTCCACAGAATCCAGGGAATTTTGGTAGACTACAACCAATGCATCCACTATCTCTGCAGCCACTTCTTTTAAGACCCTAGGATTTAAGTCATCAGGTCCAGGGGACTTGTCCGCCTTTAGTCCCATTATTTTACCGAGTACTATTTCTTTAGTGGTAGTGATTGTATTAAGTTCCTCCCTCCCTATAGCCCCTTCATTATCCACCTTTGGGATGTTTTTAGTGTCTTCTACCATGAAGACCAATACAAAATATTTGTTCAAAGTCTCTGACATATCCTTGTTCCCCATTATTAGTTCTCCAGTCTTATCCTCCAGGGGACCAACATTTACTTGTGTGAGGGAGCACAAGGCACTTATGGATTTCTACTGCATCATGAACCAGTGTCTTCACGAGAAACACCCTTGCATTCAGAGGCTGCAGGGAGGCCAAAGCCTGGTGCTGCCACCAGGGGGCCAGAGGGAATGGGTAGACAGGGTCTGGCTACGGTTGGGCCTGGAGGAAGTGAGGGCAGAGTCAGGCAAGTGGCCAGGACCGAGGCCAGGAGTCAAGGGGAGCCAAAGCCATCTAACACTCACTGCAGGCAGCTCCGCAATGTGGCCGCCCGGATTGGGAGGGGGGTGCGGGTGAAGAGGATGGCTCTTGATTAATGATCCGGAGACATGAGTCCAAATCCCACCACAGCAGCTGGGGAATATAAAATCAAATAGTAAATAAGTCTTGAATTAAAAAGCTAGCATCAGTGATGGTGACTGTGAAACTACTGGATTGTTGTAAAAACCCAACTGGTTCACTAAGGTCCTTTAGGGAAGGAAATCTGCTGTTCTTGACCCTGTCTGAGCCTATATGTGACTCCAGACCCACAGCAATGTGGTTGATTTTTAACTACCCTCTTAACTGTCTAGCAAGCCACTCAGTTGTATTCAAGAAGGTGGCTCATCACCACCTTCTCGAGGGCAATTAGCGATGAGTAATAAATGTTGGCCTTGCCAGCGATGTCCACAGCCCGTTAATGAATTAAAAAAAAAATTTGGACCAAGAGTGGGTAGTGTATAGAGCCAATGCAAGGGGCTTGACGGAGTTCCGATGCAGGTGACTTGTCTCTGAGAAGTAATCCTTCAGCAAATTCGCACAGGAGGGAAAATGAGTGCACTGTGTATGCAAGAGCTTTCATCTATGTGTCTAATTTTAATCATCATCAGCTCCCTCGCCTACAAGGAAAAACCATTATATTTATGGATATTTTATTGGGACTCTTGGAATTCCAATGAAAACTTGTGCAAGCTTGTTTACAACTTTGAGAAGCTGGATGTGTGTCTAACAATCTGCTATTGTATTTGGTTCAGATTGAGAGAGTATGCACGTGCCGGTGATCTGATCGCGGTCTCTAAATGATCAACGGATTCAATAAGGTAGATACAGAGACGATTTTTCCTCTGGTGGGGAGTCCAGAAAAAGGAGGCATGATCTTAAAATTAGAACTAGGCTGTACACGGGTGAGGTCAGGTAGCACTTTTTGATCACAAAGGGTAGAGGGAATCTGGAACTCTCTTCCCCCAAAAGGCTGTGGATGGTGTGGGAAAATGGAAATTTTCCAGACTGACACCAATAGATATATTGTTGGGTTTGGGTTTGGAAACAAGGCGGATAAATGGAGTTAAGATACGGATCAATCATGGTGTAATCGAATATTGGAACAGGGTCGAGGGGCTGAATGGCCTCCTCCTGTTCCAATTGTATTGTCAATGCATTGTGATTATCCTTTGGGGCGGGGGGGGGCGCACAGAGATGAACTACAAAATATTGCAAAGTTATAAAGTTCTTAAAGCGCAGAAACAGGCCATTCGACCCATCTAGTCCATGCTGGTGTTTCTGTCCCATACGAGTCTCCTCCCACTCTGCTTCATCTCATTCTATCAATATAACTTTCTATTCCCTTCTCCCTCATGATTTCCCTTGAATACATCTATGCTATTCATCTCAACTATTCCTTATGGTAGCGAGTTCCACGTTCTCACCACTCTCTGGGTAAAGAAGTTTTTCCTGAATTCCCTATTGGATTTATTAGTGACGCTCTTATATTTATGGTCCCTAGTTCAGGTCTTTCTCACAAGTGGAAACATCCTCTCTATGTCTACCCCATCAAAACCCCTTCATAATCTTGAAATCTCTTGAAATCAGGTCACCTCTCAGTCTTCTCTTTACCAAAGATGAATGGCTGACATTATCCTGGACGGTCCACATCAGCTCATTTCAGAGGATGGACCTAGCAGATATTTGGGTTGTGAAGTAATTAAGAATTATTTTCCCAGGCCTTTAGAATTGTGGATCTCTTTTATCCTCCCTCTTTCCTTCCTCTCACTGTCTCGCCAAGCTTGCTGGCACTCCCTCATTTACCTCACCGCTTTTAGCCCTTTCCATCCATGCATAATAGGCCTGGTCCCATCTGCTGAGCTGCTTGACAACAAAGGAGTCTCCCTTCCTATCCAGACTCTTCCTGGAGTCAAGCTCCATGCTTCATTCCTTATGTGTGAGCCTGGATGGTGAATGTAGGCCGGCTGTTTGACCATGGACTAGGGTTGCCAACTTTGATTGGGTGCAATCCTGGAGGATTTATCACATGACCTCTTGCCTCGAACCTCCCCGCCCCTACACTCCCGCCATTGGTCCATCCTCCAGGAGCTGTCTTCCCACGGCCAATTGGAAAAGGAACAGATTCTTTGTTATCCAATTGGCTTAATCGTGACTACAAATGTATTTTGTTAAGTGTTGGACATTTGAATCACGTTTAATGATAGAAGATTTATTTTTCACTCACAGAGACATAAGCAGTCAGGCAGATCACTAGGGAGGCAGTGATGGCATATGGAATGGAGGTGTTTGGACTCTTTGCTTCCTCTCCAGTCGTGGCGATTATGTCGAACCCAATGAATGCGTAGAAGCACGTTGCTGCACCCTGGAGCACCTGCAATCACGGATTGTAAAATAATAGATAATTAGAGGGAAAGAACCAATGCTATACAAATTAGGTACTTGGCAAGTCTTGTTTGAACCCATGCATCCAGGCCCAATGGGTGTGCTGGCCGTGGCTCACTGGGTAACACTCTCGCCTCTGACTCAGTGTTCGAGCCCCACTCCAGCGACTTGGGCACAAAATCTAAACTGACACTCGCAGTGCAGTACTGAGGGAGTGCTGCACTGTCGCAAGTGTCGTCTTTCAGTTGAGATATTACACCGAGGCCCCGTTTGCTCTCTCAGGTGGATATGAAAGGTCCCACAGCACTATTTCGAAGAAATTTAGTGATTTGTTCCCAGTGTCCTGGGCCAATATTAATCCCTCAATCAACACCTAAAAACAGATGATCTGGTCATTATCACATTGTGCTGTTAGTGGGAGCTTGCTGTGCACAACTTGGCTGCCGCGTTTCCTACATGACAACAGTGGCTACGCTTCAAATGTACTTCATTGGCTGTAAAGCGCCTTGAGACATCCTGAGCTCGTGAAATGCGCCATATAAATGCAAGTTCTTTCTTTCTTAGATTAGAATGATAGAATCTTACAACTCAGAAGGGGACCATTCAGCTCATCAAGGCTGTGCTGGCTCTTTGAAAGAGCTACAACAACAACAACTTGTATTTATATAGCGCCTTTAATGTAGTGAAACGTTCCAAGGTGCTTCACAGGAGTGTTATGCGAAGTAAATTTGACACCGAGCCGCATAAGTAGAAATTAACGCAAGTTTGGTCAAAGAGATATGTTTTAAGGAGCATCTTGAAGGAGGAAAGAGAGGTAGAGAGGCCGAGAGGTTTAGGGAGGGAGTTCCAGAGCTCGGGGAAAATTCAACAGAAGGCACGGCCACCAATGGATGTTCAAGAGGGCAGAATTAGAGGAGCACAGACATCTCGGTGAGTTTTGGGGCTGGAGGAGATTACTGAGATAGGGAGGGGCGAGGCCATGGAGGGATTTGAAAATAAGGAATAGAATTTTGAAATCGAGGCATCGCTTAACCAGAAACCAATGTAGATCAGCGAGTATAGGGGTGATGGGTGAGCGGGACTTGGTGCGAGTTAGGACACGGGGCAGCCGAGTTTTGGATCAATTCTAGTTTACGTAGGGTAGAATGTGGGAGGCCAGCCGGAGTATGTTGGAATATTCAAGTGTAGAGGTAAGGAAGCATGATGAGGGTTTCAGCAACAGATGAGCTGAGGCAAGGAAGCAGACGGGCGAAGTTACGGAGGTGGAAATAGGCAGCATTAGTTATTCTACGGATATGTGGTCGAAAGCTCATTTCAGGGTCAAATATGAGACCAAGGTTGCGAACAGTCTGGTTCAGCCTCAGATAGGAGTTGGGGAGAGGGATGGAATCAGTGGCTAGGGAACGGAGTTTGTGGTGGGGACCAAAAACAATGGCTTTAGTCTTCCCAATATTCAATTGGAGAACATTTCTGCTCATCCAGAACTGGGTGATGGACAAGCAGTCTGAAAATTTAGTCCCACACCCTAGATTTGTTCTTTCTATCTTTCAGATGTACCAGTTCAGTAAGTAAAACACCTTAAAAATCACATCAAAATTCATTAACTCGCCTGTAAATCCACAGACCCACTTGCCTTTGATGGCACATCTGGGTCCCCTGCTGAAGAGGCTAGAACATCAGCTGAACCTTGCTAGGTTGGGGGAGTAGGGAGGTGGTGATGGGAGCTGGGGAGGTGGTGGTTGGAGAGAGTGGTGCCAGGTTTCCTCCCCTGAAAGGGGGTCTGTCTAGCCAATGAAACTTGCTTTGTCAGGAGGCGCTTGTAATAATTAATAATAATTGTTTGTAAATTGGCTGCTCATTTTTTTTGTTGGAGTACTCCCAATACTGAGATGTTCCACATTGTCCAGGCCCCACATCCCTCCCCACTCACCAGTACCTGTGTCGACCAATGACTGGGTCCCAATTGAGGGCCGGGGGTCTGGGAACACTTGACTCAGGGAGTCTCCGCCCTCCATCTATCAGCCGCCTTGTTGAGGCAGATGGAGGCGCCATCCCGACAGAAACATCAAGACAACTTTGCCCTCTGTTCAAAACATGACTGGGTCCCCACCAAAGTAATGACCAGGGTGTTCCAGAATGACCAGGAATTTTCGGGCCCTGAATGCAAAAGGCATGATGCACTCGGTAAATCCATTCCTCTTGTGATGTGCAAAAGTGCCATGTACCATGTACTTCGAAAGGTAGAGCAATTCAACACGAGGGTACATTTTGTGAGGTGCTTGGCACACTGGAGCACAGATCTGGGAATTGAGACCAGGGATTCACGCACGGGGGGTTTCCAGACCTACCCTTGTTATTTTAAATTCAAGAAGGACAAGGGCAGCAAGCGCATGGGAGCACCACCACCTGCAAGTTCCCCTCAAAGTTACACACCATCCTGACTTGGAAACATATCACCGATCCTTCATCATCACCGGGTCAAAATTCGAGAACTCCCTCCCTAACAGCACTGTGGGAGCGACTTCACTTCACGGACTGCAGCGGTTCAAGGCTCACCACCACCTTCTCGAGGGAAATTAGGAACGGGCAATAAATGCTGGCCTTGCCAGAGACGCCCCCATCCCGAAACAAATAAAAACTAAAATTCTGACGGGGTTTACCAAAACCTACCCCTTGATATATTCATCGTGCTCCCAATTCTGTGAACGCTCCCAATACTGTGATGTTCCTCTCTGTGATTATTCCTAGTACTGTGATGTTCCTCTTGCCTCTGCCAACCTTTTGTTGCAGCAGTTTCGGCCATTGCGATTGCTGGGACTGCTCAGTCTTCCAGCACAGATCCAAACCGCAGGTCAAAGCTGAGTCCCGAGTGACGAGGAAAAACCAGGGAAACAGCTGCCCTGTGAAGCAAGGCAAGGCCTTCTTTGGGATAGATCCAAGCTAATAAGCTAAGTATCTATTTTGTCGTAATCATGTGGGTTCCATTTATAAAACATTGGCGTAATACGGCCGAGACAATGGCTGGTTTTGAAAAACTGCCAGAAAACCACTTAAAATAATTCAATTTCAGATTTGGGGAAAAAAAACACAAAATTGATATAAATTGGATGACGAGGCAATGCGAGCATCTGCAACCATGAAATCATTTTCCTATCACTCACCTTCTGTTGGTTGGACAGGGGAAAAAAATATATATTAATAGTTCTTTCTTGTATATAAATAATAATAATCAGGAGGTGCATTGACTCACTGAGCCATGGCGGGGGGTTCTTCCAGAAAATATTTCTGGGGATGAAATTAGTTTTCAGCAGCAGCGCAAAACTTGTGATAGCGAATTGGCAACCCCGCTTTACACTACACCCGAATTACTTTTCCATTCACTTGAATGAAAAAGACAATTGGCCACGGTGGGACAGGGGTGGCTAATTCACTATCGCTTGTTTTGCACCGCTAGCCAGAACAATTTCACCCCCATTACATCCAAATGGAATGGGCCAGTAAAGAACTGCAGCGGCTGTTACTCACCCCAGACCATCCGAAAGGTAGAAACCTTCCTCCATCCCAGTTGGCGCTGTTGATGAAGAAGAGGCCTGAGAACATGATGAAGACCCAGGCGGCCAAGTTGATGATGTTCAGCACGTTGTTGAACCCCACCGAATTCTTCACCCCCAAGGAAACGATGCTGGTTACGATGAAAGCGATGAACATTGCCAGGATGTCAGGATAGGACTCTTCTCCTTTCCCTGCACAAACAAACCACAGGAAACAGGGTCACTCGGTCACAAGGTTTACCAGAGACCAACAAGCTGCCATCTCAACTAGCTCGATCCAACTCCTCTTCCAGCAAGCTTTGGGTGCCAGCAACGCCAAACACCATGGGTCCGAGCTTGGTGAAGGCCAAGTCCCACCCCAAGTGTCGCCCAAAAGGCCGCCGATGACTGCTAAGAGACCAGGCGGCACTTTGGGCGGGAAATTGATGAAAAATGATTTAAAAGTTGGGCCGGCAGCAAATGACCGACGTACGCCTTCAAATTGGCGTGAGATAGCTCCCAATCTCGGCAGCATTGATGGGGGAGACTAGAAATAGGGGGCATGATCTTAGATTAAGGGGCTGCCCATTCAAAACAGAGATGAGGAGGAATGTCTTCTCAGAGGATTGGAAATCTGTGGAATTCGCTGCCTCAGAGAGCTGGGACATTGAATAAATTTGAGACAGAAATAGACAGTTTCTTAAATGATAAGGGGATAAGGGGTTATGGGGAGCAGGTGGGGAAGTGGAGCTGAGTCCATGATCAGATCAGCCATGATCTTATTGAATGGTGGAGCAGGCTGGAGGGGTCGTATGGCCTACTCCTGTTCCTATTTCTTATGTTCTTATTAAAGGCTCTTGCCATCGAAGTGCCACTGAGGATGGAGTCGGGCACATGGAGGGTCGAAGACGTTCAAATAAAAATGATTAGAGAAAAAAAATTACCCGGAAGACCTTCAGGGGAACCCATTAAGTTAATTTGCTGTGATAAAAATTTATTAAAATTTTCCCTTTTTTTTTCAATTTTTTCAACTTCCCATTGGGGTTAGACCAACCTCCTCGTGGTGGTCCACCCCCATTCTGCCGCCGACCCCTGACCGCACCAAACTGGCATCTCGGGAGTTGGGAGGTCACTTGTGCTATTTGGCCGTCCGCTGACGTCAGCGGGCGGTTCCAGGTGGTTCTACCCTCCCGCCCGCTCCAGCCCAAGTGCAAACTGGCACTGGGCGCAACCTGGAGAGAAATGTCGGTGGATCTCGGCGGCAGCCGGCGGCAGTGGGCAGTAAGGCCATCAATTTTGACCCTCAGGTCCTCGGAAATATTTGGCACTGAAATTCGATAATGACGCGCTGGCAGAGTTGTTGGTTCACTCTGGGAAAAGGGTTCAAATCTACTTCAGACTGATAGGCCTCCGCTGTTGTAAGGGTCCAACATTAACTGAGCCAGGTTAGTGATAAAGTGGTTCCTAGCAGGTATGGGCCCACCACAAAATTAGTACAAAGATTCCAATTTCATTCAAGCGCAGCCAGAGGGAGACATGTAATAGTCACAGATGGGTTTCCCTTCCGAGATTGGAGTTAAAGCATATTAGTGGGGCAATGTCAAGGGAGTCTCCCCAATATCTAAACTAAGAGATTTAAGGGGCAATGAAGAGAATGGACTAGAAATTGCATAGAGTCCTGTTTGGTGCACTAACTTTTCAGGGAGCGCAAAAGTATCGCCGGGTAAAAAAGATTTGCTTCAGCCAGGAACTTCCGCTTTAGTGCTCCAAGAAGGTACTGGAGCGCTAAAGGGAGTGAGAGGGGCGGTACTGGCAGAGCTCTGAGTAATGTTCAGTGCAGCGCTGTTGTCTTTACAGGCTCCTTCCCTCGCTTAAAGGAAAGGGCCAATGATGGGTTGAATGAATCTTCAGGCTGTGTTTTGGGCCACGGCACCCACGCTATGTGCAAAGCAGCCCAGGATGCACCAGAATGAGGAGATAAAGAAAATTTTGCCCTACCCAACCACCACTGCCTTTAAATATCGCTCACCCAGCAGCCAGCCGAGGTGACGTTCAGCGATGCTGCAGCAGGCGGAAGCGAATATTACATCCGGGACGCTAACGGGACGTTGTACAGCGGATGACATCACAATCTACGGGATGCAAGAGAGCGAGGCGGTAAGTGTTGGTGCCAAGGATGTTCATAGGCATCGCTGATTTCCTTAGCATCCCTTAGCTCTCCGTTATCAACCCCAGTAGGTGCTAACAGGAGGCGCAAACCAGGCCAATTTCCCACCCATAGTTTTAGCCATTGGGATGAAGTGTTAAACCAAGGTCCCATCTAAACTCTCATATGGATGGAAAAGATCTCATGAGACTATTTTGAACCGGCCAATATTTATCCCTCAATCAGCAGCACTAAAATGGATTAAAATGGATCATTCGTCTCATTGCTGTTAGTGGGGTCATTCTGTGTACAAATTGGCTGTTGTGCATTAAAACAGTGACTAAACTTCAAAATAAGTACTTCATTGGTTGTGAACTGCTTTGGGATGTCCTGAGGTCGTAAAAGGTTCAATATAAATCAAACAATCTAGGGCTCTTTTCTGTAGAAAAGAGAAGGCGGAGGGGTGACCTGATAGAGTTCTTTAAGATTGTGAAGAGGTTCAATAATGTAGACACAGAGAAGATGTTGACACTTGTGGGGAATCCAAAACTCGGGGCCATAAATATAAGATGGTCACTCATAATTCTAATAAGAAATTCAGGAGAAACTTCTTCACCCAGAGAGTAATTAGAATGTGGATTCACTACCACATGAAGTGGTGGAGGCGGATAACATAGATATATTTAAGGGGAAGCTAAATAGACGCATGAGGGAGAAAGGAATAGAAGATTATGCTGGTCGGGTTACACAATATAGGATGGGAGGAGATTCATGTGGGGCATAAACACCACATGGACCAGTTGGGCCAAATGGCTTGTACCTGTGCTGTACATATGTCATTTTATGTAAGTTCTTTCTTTTAAGTACGAGTCAGCATCTTAAGGAGAGGTGTGCAAACCATTCGTAATTAAAATTACACTGAGCAAATGCCATAACACCAAAAAAACATGGTCCCAGTGTTTCAATCAGAGTAAAAAAAAAGGACGTGTCTATTTGTATAAACTGAAATGCAGCCGTTTCTCTGATTGGCTCTCCAGACCTATTGCTGATTGGTCCCCTTGGAGGATAAGCCACACCCTGAAATTCATCCGGAACGTATAACTGGAACCGCCTAACCTTCTGAGTGACTAATTCGATCCATTTTGACTTCAGAAGCCACAGAGGATAGACCTCCCCAAAAGCCACCAAGTTCCAGCTGAAGTCCATTACCCCAGCATAAGTGCATCTCTCTGCCAGCTGAAGACCGTTACCCTGAAGACCTTACCCCCCACCAACCACCCCCCATAGATAGGGCATTGTACGTGGATTGTTAACAGGTTTACTGGGTGTGAAGTGAATACTGACAGTGTCATGACTTCTGGATTTCAACCACCCCAACGGTGTCCCTTGTAACACAAGCACTGAGCTTGAATGCAGCAGGGAGTAGGAAGAAAGTGATCGGTCTTCTCTGAGTTCCCTCTCTCTCCTCCGATCTCCTCTCCAACTGTGTCTCTCTCCTGCTACCCCCCTCGCCCCCGCCACCCCGCAGACTCTCTTTCTCTCTCCCCCCAACCTCCCTCTCTCCCCCCTCAAGCTCTCTCGCTCTCCCCATCCCCCCAAGCTTTCTCTCTCACCCCCCAAGCTCTCTCTGCCCCCCCACCCCAAGCTCTCTCTCTCACCCCACAAGCTTTCTCTCCTCCCCAAACTCTCTTCCCCCTCCCCAAACTCTCTCCCCCCCCCGCCAAGTTCTCTCTCCCCATCCAAACTCACTCTCCCCCGCACCAAGCTCCCCCCGCAAGCTCTCTCAACCCCCCGCAAACTCTCTCTCTCCCCCCAAGCTCTCTCTCTCCCCACAAGCTCTCTCTCACCCATCCCAACTCTCTCTCTACCCTCCACCCTGCCAAGCTCTCTTTCCCCCCCCAAACTCTCTCTCTCCCCCCCCCAAACCTCTTTCACCTCCCAAGCTCTCTCCTCCCCCCCCCCCCCAAGGTCTCTCGCTCCCTCCTAAGCACTCTCTTCACCCCAAGCTCTCTCTCTCCCCCACCAAGGTCTCTCTTTCTCCCCCCCGCCCCCCCCCCGCCAACCAAGGTCTCTCCCACCCAAGCATTCTCTCCCCTGCCCCCCCATGCTCTCTCTCCTCCCCAAAATCTCGCTCTCCCCTCCAAGCACTCTCTCCCCCCCCCCCCACCCCGCCGCAAGCTCTCTCTCCCCCGCCTCCCCAAGCTCTCTGTCCCCCTCCAGCTTTTTCTCCTCCCACCAAACACATTCTCCCCCCAAACTCTCTCTCTCCCTCCCAAGCACTCTCTCCCACACGCCCCCCAAGCTCTCTCTCCCGCCCCCAGCTCTCTCTCTCCGCCCTCCCCAAGCTCTTCCTATCCCTCCCCACAAGTTCTCGCTCACACCCCAAAACTCTGTCTATCCCCCCCAAGCACTCTCTCTTCCCCAAGCCCTCTCACCCCCCCTAAACTCTCTCTCTTCCCCCCCCCCCAACTCTCTCTTCCCCCCCCCCCCCCCCCGCCCCAAGCTATCTCTCCCCGCTTTTCACTCTCCCCGCCTGCTGACCACTCTCTCCGGGGGCTGCTCTCCCTGCCTGCGGGCCGGGCAGCTCTCCCGGAACTGGTCCTGCCCATCTGCTGCCTGATCGGAGGCTCCATGGCTGCTGATGGATCGGAGGCAGTGGAGGCAACATGTGGGGCTGGGTCCGACCAGCTTTGGAGGGGTGAGGGGGCTGGAGAGGAGGACGCATGTGCAGAATGGGGTTAGTTGGAACTATGCTGAGGTGGGGCGGTGTCGGTGATATTTGTCCTAACTCTTGCTTCTGCGCATGCGTCTGCGTAAAAAAAGACTTGTATTTATATAGCGCCTTCCATGACCCTCAGGGCATCCCAAAGCACTTTACAGCCAATTGATACTTTTTGATGTGTCGTTACTGTTGTAATGTAGGAAACGCGCACAGTAAGCTCCCACAGTAAGAGCAATGTGACAATGACCGAATAAACTGTAGTGGTGAAGTTGATTCAGGGATTAATATTGGCCAGGACTCCGGGGATAACTCCCCAGCTTTTCTTCGAAATAGTGCCATGGGATCTTTTGCATCCACCTGAGAGAGCAGACGGGGCCTCGGTTTAAAATCTCATCCGAAAGACGGTACATCCGACAGTGCAGCACTCGCTCAACACTGCACTGGCATGTCGGCCTAGATTTTTGCGTTCAAGTGTTTGGAGTAGGACTTGAACCCACAACCTTCTGACTCAGATGTCGTTGATCCAGCAGTGCTTGTACTGACCTACCTAGTCCATTTAAAGTGCCCACGTAGTCAACTATCCAGTGACTGATGGTGTGGTTGGCCAGTGAGTCAAACATGCTGCTCAGAGCACTGGCACCAGCTGCTGTGCCAATCAGATACTCCAGAATCAGGTTCCACCCAATGAAGAATGCCACAAACTCCCCCACGGTCACGTAACTGTAGGTGTAGGCTGAGCCGGTGGTTTTAGGCACTCGCACGCCAAACTCAGCGTAACATACACCTGGAAGAGAAAAGAGCAAATACCTGCATAAACATGGGGGAGCAGTCTACATCAATGCAACCTTTAGTCCAAACATAAGACTAAATATAAGAAAGCCCAGGATGTGAGAAGGTCATTCAAGGCAACTCCATCCACAGAGCATGTCCAACCTACCCGATCATGGATTCTATCAAACCATTCAATATCCTTCCACAGCCCATGTACTCTCTACACTACCATAGACTCTACCCACCCCTTTACTCTCCTCCCACAGCCCAGGTACATGCTATCCTATCATGGACTTTACCCACCCATTTACTCTCCTTCCACAGCCACTGTACACTTTACCTTTGCGGCCCCCGGCCTGCGAGCACCATCGGAGCAGAGCAGGGAGTGGAAGGAGCAGTGTGGCGGCATACCACTCCAGGGAACAGCACGTGCTGGAGCAGGAGAGCAAAGGCAGTGAAGATGGTGACTGGATTGGACGTCACCAAGATCCAGGTCACTGATTGGAGCGTGGGCAGGTACGGCAGGAACAGCGAGGTCGGGGCGAAAGAGCGGCGAGAGATTGTAGAGGGACGTGATCGGGGCCAAGGAAAGGCGTGAGTTCAGGGCCCAGAAGAGGCACGGGCCCAGGGGCAGCACGGGCCAGCCCACACTGTGATAGGTGTGTGTACTAGTTCCGTGCAGCAGAGCTGGTCTCCAGTCGTCTTGGATAACCCTTGCCACTGAACCAAGACCTAGCTCTGTCAAGCCCATGTGGTTTGCAATGGCCACCACACGTTAAAAAATCCATGCACAGGCATCTTCCACCCTCCAAGATTTAGTTCAGGACCTGGAATATTAGGTCCTTCATTGAAACACCTGAGAACTTTTTGGCGTGGAAGCAAGTCATCCTAGACTCGAGGGACTGCCTATGATGATAACACATTATCTTATCACAAACTCGACCCATGCATTTAATCTCCTTCCACAGCCCTTGTACAGTCTCCCCTGTCATGGACTCCCCCCACCCATTGAATCAACTGAGGGAAAATTTGTGTAAATATTTCTTGAATCCCAAAGAAAAGCAAGCAAAACTCCAGACTAAATAGGCAAAATAAACCTAGAAATGTTGAAAACCTGAAGCAAAAAGGAAAATGGTGGAAATACACGGAAGATCCATCAGCAGCTAGAAGGAAAAAGGATGGATTTCAGGTATAGATACTTCATCAGAACTAGTCACTGGAAGATACACATCGTATAAATAACATAAGAAATAGGAGCAGGAGTGGGCCATTTGCCCCTTGAGCCTGCTCCGCCATTCAATAAGATCATGGCTGATCTGATCATGAACTCAACTCCACTTTCCTGCCCACTCCCCATAACCCTTTATTCCCTTATCACTTAAAAATCTGTCTATCTCCACCTTAAATGCATTCAATGACCCAGCCTCCACAGCTCTCTGAGGCAGAGAATTCCACAGATTTACAACCCTCTGAAAGAAGAAATTCCTCCTCATTTCCATTTTAAATGGGTGACCCTTTATTCTTAGATCCTACACCTGGATCATGCCCCCTTAAATCTTCTTTTCTCTAATGGCTGATAAAAACCCTGGGTCTGTGGTAGACTCATTGTTAGAGATTGATTGCTGTGATTAGTCAACAACTCCATTATCATTGTATCATACGACTAGATAGACTTTGGTCTTTCTTCCTCTAGCAACTCCGATATTCTCTACACTCTATTAGAGAGATATAAAAATACAGTTCGTGAAGGCCTTCTATGTTACTCATACTTTCTCATCCATTGCCCTTTGGCTGTGCTCTTTGACAGAATGATATCAGCAGAAGCAAGGCAGCTGGATGCTCACTCTGCCTCTCGGATAGGGTTGGAGCATGGTGTGAGGTCAGCAAGAGATGGGAAGTGTAATCATTGAAATGTGACATGTAGAAATGTTTAAAAATTGACATCAGGGATTGCATCTTTGAAGCCTCCAGTCAAGGCTTTTATAGTGAGAACTAGGACATAGGTGTAAAAAAGCAGTGTTTTTGTTCATTCAGCAGGATAAGGGTTACTCCCTGTGTCACTGTATGGTGTCACTGTCCATTCAGCAGGGTAAGGGTTCCTCTCTGTGTTATTGTATGGAGTTGTTGTTTATTCAGCAGGGTAATGATTAATGATCCAGTGACGCGAGTTCAAATCCCACCACGGCAGCTGGGGAATTTAAATTCAATTAAATTAATCTGGAATAAAAAGCTAGTATCAGTAATGTTGACCATGAAACTACCGGATTGTCCGTAAAAACCCATCTGGTTCACTAATGTTCTTTAGGGAAGGAAATCTGCCATCCTTACCCGGTCTGGGCCAATATGTGACTCCAGACCCACAGCAATGTGGTTGAATTTTAACTGGCCTCTGCCACTCAGTTGTATTCAAAAAGGCGGCTCACCACCAATTTCTCAAAGGCAATTAGGGATGTGCAATAAAGGCTAGGCCTTGCCAGCGACACACACATCCCGTAAATGAATTTTTAAAAAAGGATTACTGACTGTGTAACTGTATGGAATTGCTGTTCATTCAGCAGAGTAAGGATTACTGACTGTGTAACTGTATGGAGTCACTGTCTATTCAGCAGGATAAGTGTCACTGAGTGTGTATGGAATTGCTATTTAGTGAATCGAATATGGATAGTTACTGTGCACCTGTACAGATTTTAGTGAATCAGGTCTGGCTATTCATTATGTACCTGTATTGAGTTATTCAGAAGGATAAGGATTATTCCCCGTGTAAATGTTATTGACTTATTGGATCGAACAGCCTTAATACTAGTTCTAATGAGTCAGGAGTAAATAAAACCCTTCACAAGGAAAATTGGGCAGCAGGCCCATGAATCTGTCTGCACAATGCGATCTGAATTTATTTCATTAGGCAGAGTGTTCACTAAAAACTCCCTGTGCAAATCAGAAGGCAAATAATTCCACCAAGGCAGGCAATGGGTCTCATCTTTTACCTTCTGTGATTGTATTTAGAAGAGGAAGGCAAGCACTGATGCCGTTAATCCCTGGAGGTTGCTGTCACTAATGTTTGGACAGATGAACAGCCTTTCTCAAAGCTATATCTGGCATCGACGTTTCATCCCGAGGGTGTTGGCACAACAGAACTCTGTCAGCCGCAACTACGAGTGCGTGGACTTACAACAGCAGATCGCTCAGGGCGCAGATTTACATAGGCACTCGTCGTATGTGTTGTGGTTACATTACTGAGCTAGTAATCCAGAAGAGCGTGGGTTTGAAAACCACCACGGCAGCTCTGAGAATTTGAATTCAGTGTCAGAAATTAAAAGCTGGCCTTTTAAACGCATCCAACTAACATTGCAGCTGACATCATCGGACCCGATCTGCATATTTAACGAGACCTTCCTGAATGTGTACCAGTTGTCTACGCATAAGAGCATAGGTGCAGGAGTAGGCCATTCGGCCCTTTGAGCCTGCACCACCATTCAATATGATCATGGCTGATCATGCAACTTCAGTACCCCATTCCTGCTTTCTCTCCATACCCCTTGATCCCTTTAGCCGTAAGGGCCACATCTAACTCCCTTTTGAATATATCTAACGAACTGGCCTCAACAACTTTCTGTGGTAGAGAATTCCACAGGTTCACAATTATCTGAGTGAAGAAGTTTCTCCTCATCTCGGTCCTAAATGGCTTACCTCTTATCCTTAGGCTGTGACCCCTGGTTCTGGACTTCCCCAACATTAAGAACTTTCTTCCTGCATCTAACCTGTCCAATCCCATCAGAATTTTATTTGTTTCTATGAGATCCCCTCTCACTCTTCTAAATTCCAGTGAATATAAGCCGAGTCGATCCAGTCTTTCTTCTTATGTCAGTCCTGCAATCTCGGGAATCAGTCTGGTGAACCTTCACTGCACTCCCTCAATAGCAAGAATGTCCTTCCTCAGATTAGGAGACCAAAACTGTACACAATATTCAAGGTGTTACCTCAGCAAGGCCCTTTACAACTGCAGTAAGACCTCTCTGCTCCTATACTCAAATCCTCTCGCTATAAAGACCAACATGCCATTTTCCTTTTTCACCGCCTGCTGTACCTGCATGCCAACTGATGTACCATGACACCCAGGTCTCGCTGCATCTCCCCTTTTCCTAATCTTTCACCATTCCAATAATATTCTGCTTTCCTGTTTTTGCCACCAAAGTGGATAATCTCACATTTATCTACATTATACTGCATCTGCCATGCATTTGCCCACTCACCTAACCTGTCCAAGTCAACCTGCAGCCTCTTACCATCCTCCTCACAGCTCACACTGCACCCAGATTAGTGTCATCTGCAAACTTGAGATATTACATTCAATTCCGTCGTTCAAATCATTAATGTATATTGTAAATAGCTGGTCCCAGCACTGAACCTTGCGGTACCCCACGAGTCACTGCCTGCTGTTTATTCCTATTCTTTGCTTCCTCTCTGCCAACCAGTTCTCTATCCACGTCAATACATTAGCCCCAATACCATGTGCTTTAATTTTTGCACACTAATCTCTTGTGTGGGACCTTGTCAAAAGCCTTTTGAAAGTCCAAATACACCACATCCACTGGTTCTCCCTTGTCCACTCTACTAGTTACATCCTAAAAAAATTCTAGAAGATTTGTCAAGCATGATTTCCCTTTCATAAATCCATGCTGACTTAGACTGAACCTATCACTGCTTTCCAAATGCACTGCTATTACATCTTTAATAATTGATTCCAACATTTTCCCCACTACCGATGTCAGGCTAACCAGTCTATAATTTCCTGTTTTCTCTCTCCCTCCTTAGAATGTTGGAAAATGATCACCAATGCAACCACTATTTCTAGAGCCACTTCCTTAAGTACTCTGGGAGGCAGACTATCAGGCCCTGGGGATTTATCGGCCTTCAATCCCATCAATTTCCTTAACACAATTTCCTGACTAATAAAGATTTCCTTCTGTTCCTCCTTCTCGCTAGGCCCTCGGTCCCCTAGTATTTCTGGAAGGTTATTTGTGTCTTCCTTAATGAAGACAGAACCAAAGTATTTGTTCAGTTTGTCTGCCATTTCTTTGTTCCCCATTATAAATTCACCTGATTTTGACTGCAAGGGACCTACATTTGTCTTCACTAATCTTTTTCTCTTCACATATCTATAGAAGCTTTTGCAGTCAGTTTTTATGTTCCCTGCAAGCTTACTCTCACACTCTATTTCCCCCCTCCTAATTAAACTCTTTGTCTTCCTCTGCTGAATTCTAAATTTCTCCAAGCCCTTAGGTTTGCTGCTTTTTCTGGCCAATTTATTTGCCTCTTCCTTGGATTTAACACTATCCCTAATTTCCCTTGTTAGCCACGGTTGAGCCACCTTCCCCGTTTTATTTTTACTCCAGACAGGGATGTACAATTGTTGAAGTTCATCCATGTGATCTTTAAATGTCCGCCGTCAACACTTTAAGTATCATTCGCCAGTCTATCCTAGCCAATTCATGCCTCATACCATCGAAGTTACCTTTTTATTTAAGTTCAGGACCCTAGTCTCTGAATTAACTGTGTTACTCTCCATCTTAATAAAGAAATCTACCATGTTATGGTCACTCTTCCCCAAGGGGCCTCACACAACAAGACTGCTAATTAATCCTCTCTCATTACACAACACCCAGTCTCGGATGGCCAACTCTCTAGTTGGTTCCTCGACATATTGGTCAAGAAAACCATCCCTAATACATTCCAGGAAATCCTCCTCCACCGTATTGTACCAGTTTGGTTAGCCCAATCTATATGTAGATTAAAGTCACCCATGATAACTGCTGTACCTTTATTGCACGCATCCCTAATTTCCTGTTTGATGTCATCCCCAACCTCACTACTACTGTTTGGTGGTCTGTACACAACTCCCACGAGTGTTTTCTGCCCTTTGGTCTTCCGCAGCTCTACCCATACAGATTCCATAGGTTGACATCGGGACATGGCGGGAAGACTGCGGATCGCACAGGGAGTAAGTCACTGTCCTCGTATTATTTGCGCCACCCCCCACCCCCTGCCCCGCCCTGCTTCTCACCAGGCAAAGGGAGTTAAATCAGAGCCTAATGTTTGTGTAGGAGTGATTAGTGTCATTGTAAAAGTACCTTCACCACACGGACTGCAACGGTTCAAGAAGGAGGCTCATCACCACCTTCTCAAGCGGTAACTAGGAATGGGCAATAAATGCCGGCCTTACCAGCGACGTCCACATCCCAAAGAATGATAAAAAGCAAGTATGACTGGGTCAATCTCCCTTCGCCATCCCCCACACACAGCCCCCTTCCTCCTTCTGCTGCAAACTGGTAAAATTCTCTCCCCGATATTTTGTGTTAGTTTTGATGACTTTGTAAAGGCTTGTGAATGGGTTTAGGAATTTGTTTAAACTAATCCACACAGAGAAAAATAAATTTCAGCAACTGTCCAGACTCACACCATAAATAATGAGCACATCTGGAGCTGGTTCTAAAGGGCTGCTTGCGCTAATCAAAATATACCCCAATATCACCAGCTCCTTAGAAAGGAGGGAAAGCATGAACGAGGGAGACTAGATCTTTCCTTCAGAGTGAACTTTAAGCTCTGTAAGTGCCAAAATTTCATCAGCAAGTATAACCTTACTTGATTTTCTAGTCACCTTAGACAAATAGAAGTGTTTTGAGTTCCTTCTGAGGACCTGAGCATCATCAGCCGATTGTCTGAGCTATCACAGTGACTGCATTTATTTGCTGTGATTTTATTAAGGAGCGTTTCTTAAGAACATAAGAAATAGGAGCAGGAGTAGGCCATGAGGCACATCAAGCCAGCTCCACCATTCAATAAGATTCTGGCTGAACTTCTACATCTACACTTTCCTGCCCGATCCCCATATCCCTCGATTCCCTTAGTGTCAAAAATCTATCGATCTCAGTCTTGAATTTACTCAACGACTGAGCATCCACAGCCCTCTGAGGTGAAGAATTCCAAAGATTCACAGCCCTCTGAGTAAAGAAATTCCTCCTCATCTCAATCTTAAATGGCCGACCCCTTGCCCTGAGACTATGTCCCCTAGATCTAGACTTTCCAGCCAGGGGAAACAAATTCTCAGCATCTACCCTGTCAATCCCCTTCAGAATCTTGTACATTTCAATGAGACCAATTCTCATCTTCTTAACTAAAGTGGGTATAGGCTCATTCTACCCAATCTCTCCTCATAGAACAACCTCTCATTACAGGAATCAATCTAGCGAACCTTTGTTGCACCCCCTTAAGGCAAGTATATCTCCGCTTAGGTAAGGCGACCAAAAATGTACACAGATTCATCCCAAATCACCCAATCAACTGTGGTTCAGTGAGTAGTGCGATTCGCCTCTGAGACAGAAGGTCGTGGGTTCGGGACAGACTCCAGAGACTTGAGACCATAATCTAGGTTGACACTCCCTTTGCAGTGCTGAGGGAGCGCTGCACTGTTGGAGGTGCCATCTTTCAGATGAGACGTTAAACCGAGGCTCCATCTACTTTCTCAGGTAAACGTAAAAGATCCCACGGCCACTATTTGAAGAAAAGCAGGGGAGTTCTCCTCGGTATCCCTCAATCAACATCACTGAAAAACAGATTATCTGACCATTTATCTCAATGCTATTTGTGGGAACAAGCTCTACCAAAATAGACTCCTGCAACACCTACATTACAACAGTGACTGCACTTCAAAAGTACATCATTGGCTGTAAAGCGCTTTGGGATGTCCTGAGGTCATGAAAGGCACTATATAAATGCAATTTTTTCTTTAAATGCTTCTTTTGAAGCTCAGTTTATTGAAGTGAATCCATGTTATTGATACTTGTGCTTTCACATTATGTTTCCCTCTATGGCCTCGCCCTTCATTGTCTCTGTGGTCTCCAACCCCACAACCACTCAGATGTCTGTGCTCCTTTAATTTTGTTCTCTTGAGCATCCCTGATTATAATCGATGAACCATTGCTGACCGTGCCTTCAATTGCCTAGGCCCAAGCTCTGGAACTCCCTCCCTAAATCTCTCCGCCTCTCTACCTCTCTTTCCTCCTTTAAGACACTCCTTAATGCTCCAACTGTGTCAACTGTGGCTCAGTGGGTAGCACTCTCGCCTGTTGTGGGTTCAAGTCCCACTCCAGGAACTTGAGCATATAAATCTAGGCTGACAATCCAGTGCCGTGCTGAGGGAGTGCTGCACTGTTGGAGGTGCCGTCTTTTGGAAGAGATGTTAAACCGAGGCCCTGTCTGTTTTCTCAGGTGGATATAAAATATCCCATGGCACTATTTCGAAGAAGAGCAAGGGAGTTACCCTGGCCAATATTTATCCCCAATAACATAACAAAAAAAAACAGATTATCTGGTCATTATCACATTGCTGTTTGTGGGAGTTTGCTGAGTGCAAGTTGGCTACTGCGTTTCCTACATTACAACCGTGATTATACTCCAAAAGTACTTGATTGTCTGTAATGCGCTTTAAGACGTCAGGTGGTTGTGAAAGGCGCTATATAAATGCAAGTCTTTCTTTCTTTCTTAAAACATACCTATTTGATCAAGCTTTTGGTCACCTACCCTAATTTCTCCTTATTTGGCTCGGTGTCAATTTTTTTTTTAAATCACATTTTACTCCTGTGAAGTGCCTTGGGACATTTCACTACGTTAAAGGCGCTATATAAATGCAAGTTGTTGTTGTTGTTTCAAACTGCAAGCATCAGTAAAATGGATCCACTGTATTGTTGAGTGTGTGCCAGACTGGAATGCATTGGGTACCATTTCCAGCCTGAAATTCAGCTCAAACACAGCACCTCCTCTGTGCCACCCCATTTTACATAGAATTACATAAAATTACTTAGAATGTACAGCGCAGAAATAGACCATTTGGCCCAAATCATCTATGCCGGTACTTATGCTCCACACGAGCCTCCTCCAAGCCCCTCTTCATCTCACCCCATCAGCATTTGCTTCCATTCCTTTTTCCCTCATATGTTTATTTCGCTTCCCCTTAAACGCATCTATGCTATTCACCTCAATCACTCCCTGTGGTAGCGAGTCCCACATTCTCACCACTTTCTGGGGAAAGAAGTCTCTCCTGCAATCCTTATTGAATTTATTAATGACAATCATATATTTATGACCCCTAGTTCTGATCACCCCCACAAGTGGAAATATCTTCTCCACATCTACCTTATCAAATCCCTTCATAATTTTAGACCTCTATTTGGTCAACTCCCAGTATTTTCCTTTCTAGAGAAAAGAACCCCATTTGAATTATTAGATCTGAAATAATTATAGAGACTCTCCCCCTAGAGCAGGCATTATGCTGCAACTAAGTCACACCATACATAGCAATGGAGTGCTCGCTACTGGGAAATTACTCCAGCCCCCAGCACTGACATCCATCACTTGCAGAACACAGAAATTCATCGAAGAGCAAACACTGTGGGGCGTTCGACAGAACTGGAAGTATATTCTGCCCCGGGCTGATGACAAACAGAAAATTTACTGCTGTTCATGTAAAATAAAATGTACCTCACAGAACAGTCAGTGAAAAGGAAAGTCTATCAATTTTGCTTCCTTGACTAGGTAAAACAGCATTTGACACATCAATTTCTTTTACATTTCAAAAGTGAACTCTGCAGTATTTTGGCAGTTAATCTTGTGTCAGATATTGGCGAACTTTGTCGAAGAGAATTTAGTGTGTGGTGCAAAAATGGCTTTATCAGAAAAACAGGCCATGGGATCAAAAGCAAAAGAGCTGGGAATACAGGGATATGATTGGGTGGGGGGGGCGGGGGCGGGTGTGGGGGGGTTGTCAGGGTGGCAAGAGATCATTAGAGTTGGAGGAAGGTTAGTGTGGATAGACCGTTTGGACTGAATGGCCTGTTTCTGTGCTGTAGGTTTGATACAATTCTATTCTGATGTGGTCGCTAACTCCTTTGTCCTCATCCTCTCCCAACCTGTCTCAACCCTGACTTACCCCCAGCGCCTCCCCCGCCCCCCCCCCACACTCTCCTGCTCTTTACAACCACAGAGCTATCCTGTACTTTCGACCTTTGCCCTCCAGCTACCTTTCCCACAAAAAAAAATCGCAAATTGATATCAGAATAAAACCTAGACGTATTCTTGCTGGAACTCTGGTCGAGCACAGCCTCTATGACCTCGGTTTCCTTCACCCCTCTTTCTCTTGTGACTCTGTGGCCTATTAATTCCTCTGATTCCTGACGTATGGCGTTGATCTGTCATCTTGGCTCCTCAACACTTATTTAACCCAGAAGGGGGTGAGAGATAGTTGGGTGCTTGCGCCTCACTGCCGTTTGTGAAGCTGCTACACTGAGTTGTGAATTCCACATTCCGTAGTGACTTTCAAGAGGCAATTGGACAGGTTCTGGAAGAGGACTAATTTGCAGGGTTATTGAGAAAAAGCCAGGGTGTGGTACTGAATTAGGCAACTGTTTCAATGAGCCGGCACAGGCATGAAGGGCCAAATAGCCTCCTTCTGAAGCTATGATTCATTTACCACCTGCTCAAAACAGGCATCACAGATGGCCTGGGTGCAAGTGTAATCATTCGTATGAGTGACTGAGTGCCTTAGAATGGGGAAACCACATTTACATCTTAAACTGGAAGATAATGTTAAGAGAATGATCTGTTCCGTAGAGTGCAGATAAAGCTCCCTCCATTTTTCTATATTGAGCATGTGAAGGGTCAGGGTCGTTAGCCTATGACCTTTAACTCCATCCTACACCAGCCAGAGGCTCCAGAACATCAGGCTCAATGTATTTATGAGATTCTCCGTTTCTTGGCCTCGATGATGCCATCGTACACTGCTTCACCAGGGTGCGATGCCCAATGGTGAGAGGATATGGGTTCACCCACTCCCTCCATGAACTTCCACTCATCTTAGGAACACAGTAACAGGAGTAGGCCATTCAGCCCCTCGAGCCTGCTCCGCCATTCAATGAGATCACGGCTGATCTGTGACCTAACTCCATATACCCGCCTTAGCACCACATCCCTTAATACCTTTCTTTGGTTGAGAAAAATCTATCAAACTCAGATTTAAAATTAACAATTGACCTAGCATTAATCGCCGTTTGTGGAAAAGAGTTCCAAACTTCTCCCATCCTTTGCCTGTAAAAGTGTTTCCTAATTTCACTCTTGAAAGATCAGGCTCTAATTTTTAGACTATGCCCCCTAGTCCGAGACTCCTCCACCAGCAATAGTTTTTCTCTCTCTACCCTATCTGTTCCCCTTAATATCTTGAAAACTATGATTAAATCACCTGTTAACCTTCTAAATTCCACGGAATACAACCCTAATTTGTGTAATAGCTCCTCGTAATGTAACCCTTGGAGTCCAGTTATCGTTCTGGTAAACCTACGCTGCACTCCTTCCAAGGTCAATATATCCTTCCTAAGCTGTGATGGACTCACAGGGTTACAACATCTAGCCATAGTGTAAAATGGCAATATCGCATTGACTGCCCGCGATACACGCCGACTGATATCCTTCCTATTGTCTTCAAAAGTTGGAATAAATAAAAAATAACCTCAATTCACAGTGGAACTAGAATTGAAAAGCTGGGATGTTATGTTAAACTTATATAGAACCTATGCTGTAAAGTCTATTTCATTCTATGCAACAAGAGAGAAGGGATTGTGATCAATGCTGAGGCACCATTAAATATTTGTCGAAGGTTTTTGGGTGGAATGTAGTCGGTGTCAAGGATTTGGAAGGGAAAAAAGAACATTTCAAGCTTGAACTCTGGCTCATTTTTCTAAATTGTAAACATTTTAATATTTAATTCTCTCATTCTTTCAATTGGGCATTTTATTAAAATGAATGTTTCAACATTGGGGCTGAATTCACAGCCCTACGGGCGTGTACGAGGTGCACACTCACTCGTAGGGGCCCCGCAAGTTCCGGGTTTAGACATGCACTAGCGATCAGTCAATGAATCCACTTGATAAATCATATGAATCTAACAGAAATGGGTCTCCTCGGAGAATTGGGCAATTTGCTCGTGAAATTCTTACGCCGGGTAAAAGCAGGCGTAAGACCTGCTTTTATCAGTGTAAGACTTTTAAAGGACAGAAAAATATATATTTTTTAATGATTTAAACATTTAAAAAAGTGAAGGTAAGTTTATTTTAAGACCCTTTAAAATATGTAAATTTATTTTTCAAAAAAATTAATATATTTTTCTTAAATAATACATTAAATGCCTTTTTATTAATTTTAAATATGTGATGTTTTTAAAAAATATTATTTTGAGTGTTTGTGTATTTTGGGGGGCATTTCCATTCATACTTATGTGATTCTGTATGTACAGAACTCACCACGAGTATGAATGGGAATAACGCTACTTGGATTGGTTGGGCCGGCCCATATGATCCCAGGGATGTGTGTGAAGCACCTGCGCCCCTGGGATACACGGGCCTCTAAGCAGGCTTTCGCGGAGAGGTCCAGGATCACAAGTGTCCAAACCTCCTGGACCACCAGGTAAATTCGTAGATATTTTTCAGATTGAAGGCATCCGCTCACGGGAAACCTCCGACCGCAATTTTAGCACAAATGGAGATTGAATAACAGAATATCCCCGGAGATTATTAGGTCTGAGTCCACAGCATAGGTGGGGTATCTTTAAGGATGTGTTTATTTGCACTAACTGAAAGGCAGCCATTTCTTTGATTGGCTCTCCATTATCACATGACCTATTGCTGATTGCTCCCCTTGGAGGACAGAAACATAGAAACATAGAAAATAGGTGCAGGAGTAGGCCATTCGGCCCTTCTAGCCTGCAACGCCATTCAATGAGTTCATGGCTGAACATGCAACTTCAGTACCCCATTCCTGCTTTCTCACCATACCCCTTGATCCCCCTAGTAGTAAGGACTTCATCAAACTCCTTTTTGAATATATTTAGAGAATTGGCCTCAACAACTTTCTGTGGCAGAGAATTCCACAGATTCACCACTCTCTGGGTGAAGATGTTTCTCCTCATCTCGATCCAAAATGGCTTACCCCTTATCCTTAGACTGTGACCCCTGGTTCTGGACTTCCCCAACATTGGGAACATTTTTCCTGCATCGAACCTGTCTGAACCCATCAGAATTTTAAACGTTTAAACGTCTCATTCTTCTGAACTCCAGTAAATACAAGCCCAGTTGATCCAGTCTTTCTTGATAGGTCAGTCCCGCCATCCCTGGAATCAGTCTGGTGAACCTTCGCTGCACTCCCTCAATAGCAAGAATGTCCTTCCTCAAGTTAGGAGACCAAAACTGTACACAATACTCCAGGTGTGGCCTCACCAAGGCCCTGTACAACTGTAGCAACACCTCCCAGCCCCCGTACTCAAATCCCCTCGCTATGAAGGTCAACATGCCATTTTCTTTCTTAACCGCCTGCTGTACCTGCAAGCCAACCTTCAATGACTGTTGTACCATGACACCCAGATCTCGTTGCACCTCCCCTTTTCCTAATCTGTCACCATTCAGATAATAGTCTGTCTCTCTGTTTTTACCACCAAAGTGGATAACCTCACATTTATCCACATTATACTTCATCTGCCATGCATTTGCCCACTCACCTAACCTATCCAAGTCACTCTGCAGCCTCATAGCATCCTCCTCACAGCTCACACTGCCACCCAACTTAGTGTCATCCGCAACTTTGGAGATACTACATTTAATCCCCTCGTCTAAATCATTAATGTACAGTGTAAACAGCTGGGGCCCCAGCATAGAACCTTGCGGTGTCCCACTAGTCACTGCCTGCCATTCTGAAAAGTACCCATTTACTCCTACTCTTTGCTTCCTGTCTGCCAACCAGTTCTCAATCCATGTCAGCACACTACCCCCAATCCCATGTGCTTTAACTTTGCACATTAATCTCTTGTGTGGGACCTTGTCGAAAGCCTTCTGAAAGTCCAAATATACCACATCAACTGGTTCTCCCTTGTCCACTCTACTGGAAATATCCACAGAAAATTCCAGAAGATTTGTCAAGCATGATTTCCCTTTCACAAATCCATGCTGACTTGGACCTATCATGTCACCTCTTTCCAAATGCACTGCTATGACATCCTTAATAATTGATTCCATCATTTTACCCACTACTGAGGTCAGGCTGACCGGTCTATATTTCCGTTTTCTCTCTCCCTCCTTTTTTAAAAAGTGGGGTTACATTGGCTACCCTCCACTCGATAGGAACTGATCCAGAGTCAATGCAATGTTGGAAAATGATGGTCAATGCATCTGCTATTTCCAAGGCCACTTCCTTAAGTACTCTGGGATGCAGTCCATCAGGCCCTGGGGATTTATCGGCCTTCAATCCCATCAATTTCCCCAACACAATTTCCCGATTAATAAGGATTTCCCTCAGTTCCTCCTCTTTACTGGACCCTCTGACCCCTTTTATATCCGGAAGGTTGTTAGTGTCCTCCTTAGTGATTACCGAACCAAAGTACTTGTTCAATTGGTCTGCCATTTCTTTGTTCCCTGTTATGACTTCCCCTGATTCTGACTGCAGGGGACCTACGTTTGTCTTTACTAACCTTTTTCTCTTTACATACCTATAGAAACTTTTGCAATCCGTCTTAATGTTCCCTGCAAGCTTTTTCTCGTACTCCATTTTCCCTGCCCTAATCAAACCCTTTGTCCTCCTCTGCTGAGTTCTAAATTTCTCCCAGTCCCCGGGTTTGCTGCCAATTTGTATGCCACTTCTTTGGCTTTAATACTATCCCTGATTTCCCTTGATAGCCACGGTTGAGCCACCTTCCCTTTTTTATTTTTACGCCAGACAGGAATATACAATTGTTGTAGTTTATCCATGCGGTCTCTAAATGTCTGCCATTGCCCATCCACAGTCAACCCCTTAAGTATCATTCGCCAATCTATCCTAGCCAATTCATGCCTCATACCTTCAAAGTTACCCTTCTTTATGTTCTGGACCATGGTCTCTGAATTAACTGTTTCATTCTCCATCCTAATGCAGAATTCCACCATATTATGGTCACTCTTCCCCTAGGGGCCTCGCACAACGAGATTGCTAATTAATCCTCTCTCATTACACAACACCCAGTCTAAGATGGCCTCCCCCCTCGTTGGTTCCTCGACATATTGGTCTCGAAAACCATCCCTTATGCACTCCAGGAAATCCTCCTCCACCGTATTGCTTCCAGTTTGGCTAGCCCAATCTATGTGCATATTAAAGTCACCCATTATGACTGCTGCACCTTTATTGCATGCATCCCTAATTTCCTGTTTGATGCCCTCCCCAACATCACTACTACTGTTTGGAGGTCTGTACACAACTCCCACTAACGTTTTTTGCCCTTTGGTGTTCTGCAGCTCGACCCATATAGATTCCACATCATCCAAGCTGATGTCCTTCCTAACTATTGCATTAATCCCCTCCTTAACCAGCAATGCTACCCCACCTCATTTTCCTTTTATTCTATCCTTCCTGAATGTTGAATACCCCTGGATGTTGAGTTCCCAGCCCTGATCATCCTGGAGCCACGTCTCTGTAATCCCAATCACATCAAAATTGTTAACATCTATTTGCACAGTTAATTCATCCACCTTATTACAGATACTCCTTGCATTAGCACACAAAGCCTTCAAGATAAGCCACACCCTGAAGTTCCTCTGGAATGTGTAACTGGAACCGCCCAGCCCAAGTTCTGAGTGAATTTCCAATTTCTAATTCGATCCATTTTGACTTCAGAAGCCACAGAGGTTAGATCTCCCCAAAAGCCACCAAGTTCCAGCCAAAGTACCTTACCCCAGCGCAAGTGCATCCCTCCGACAGCTGAAGACCCTTACCCCAGCACAAGTGCTGCCTCCCATAGCCGAAGACCCTTACCCAAGCGTAAGTGCATGATCTTAACCCCCCCGCCCGCCATAGATGAAGCATTGTGTGCAGATTGTTAACAGGTTAAATGGGTATGAAACGAATAGTAATAGTCTTCTGACTTCTGGATTTCATCCACCCCAATGATGTCCCTTGTAACACACGCACTGAGCTTGCACACACCAGGGGGTTGGAAGAACGTGATCCGTCTTCTCTGAGTTCCCTCTCTCCCCTCTGATCCCCCCACACCTGTGTCTCTCTCCCCCCTCCATGCTCTCTTTCTCTCTCCCCCACCTGGCACAAGGCTCTCCCTCTCTCTCCGCACCCCCCCCCCCACTCCCGCCCCAGGCTCACTCTCTCTCTCCCTCCCCCCCGCCTCCAAAGCTCTCCACCCCCAAACTCTTTCTTTCTCTCTCTCCACCCCCACCGCCCCTAAGGCTCTCTACCCCTCTCCCCCCCCAAGGCTCTCTCTCTCCCACCCCCCCAGGCTCTCTTTCTCTCCTCCACCACCACCTCACCCCCCCACCCCTCCCCCCACCCCCCGTGGCTCTCTCTCTCTCCAACCCCCAAACTCTCTCTCTCTCCACCCCCCAATCTCTCTCTCTCTACCCCCACTCCCCCACACAAGGCTCTCTCACTTGCTCCCCTCCCCCAAGGCTCTCTCCATCTTACTCCAGCCCCCAGGCTCTCTCTCCCCCCTCCCCCCAAGGCTCTCTCTGTCTCTCTCCACCCCGCAGGCTCTCTCTCCCCCCTCCCCCAAAGACTCTCTCTCTCTTTCCACCCCCCTGGCACTCTCCCCCATCCCCACCAAGGCTTTCTCCCGCCAGGCTCTCTCTTTATCCCCTCCTCCTCCAAGGCTCTTCCTGCCCCCCAAGCTCTCTCTTCCTCTCCCCACCCCAGGCTCACTCACTCTCTCTCTCTCCCCGTGTCTCCCTCCTCACGGAGCACTTTACGGTGCCGCTTGACTCTTCACTCAAATTGCCGCTGAATGAGAAATGAACTGTTCCTGGCCACCTCGCTTCTCTCTCTCCCCGCCGCCTGCACTCTCACTCAAACGGCCGCTGAGAAACAAACAGGTCCTGGCCGCTCGCTGCCTCTCTCTCCCCGCCCGGTCAGAGGCTCGGTGGCTTGCGGCTCGGTCGGACAATTGAAGAACAACGTGATCCCACTTCCGGTATCAGTTTCGGGCAGGGACGGGGTCTGGAGGAGGATGCAAACACTGAAAATGGTTCGTGGAAATTGCGCAAGGGGGCGGGGGGTGGGGCGGCAGAGTCGGAAGACGCATGCGCAGAAGCGAGTTACGACAAATAGTCACTCCATACCTTTATCCTAACACTCCCAGTGGGAAACTGACGGGATCGGATGGGATGTTGGTTTTAAACCCGCCCGGTTTTAATATCCACTAAAGTCGAAGAATAATAAAATGGGGCGGTGTAAAATGGCCATCTAACCCGAACCCGTCTGTTTCCCGTCTGCCTGGTTCAGTTAAAGTGACCCCCAATATTTCAATGTAACACCAACTGACGCAGGAGCCGGGAACGGATTTCGGGAAATTCCGTGCTCCCAGCCCAAGGTTATCCAATTATCCGGGAAAAGAACAGAAAGAATTTGCTTTTATATAGCAACCTCAGGACATCCCAAAGCACTTCACAGCCAATGTTTTGAAGTGTAATCATTGTTTTAATGTAAGAAACGCGGCAGCAAATTTGCACACATCAAGCTCCCACAAACAGCAATGAGATAATGTCCAAACCAACTGTTTTAGTTGAGGATAAATGATAGTCCAAGACACTGGGGAGAACTCCCCTGCTCTTCAAAATAGTGCCCTGAGATCATTTACAGCCATCTGATAGGGCAGACAGCGTCTCGATTTAATGTCTCATACAAAATACAGCACCTCCAACGGTGCAGTGCTCCCCCAGCAACCTCCTGACTCAGAGGTGAAAGTACTACCATTGGGTTACAGTTGACACTTTTATAGAGGGACCGGAGAAGGTGCAAAAAAGATTCACAAGGATGATACCAGAACTGAAAGGTGATAACTGTAAAGTCCTTACTCTACAGAATGGAACCACACGAGGCACATTCTGGGGACAAGGTCACTCTGTGACCTTAACTCTTTATTCACAGGACTCCAAAGACGATGACCCTGCATGGGACCTCCCTTTTTATACCTGTGTGATCAGGTAAGGAGTGTCTCCCACAAGTTCAAGGTGTGCATCTAGGTTGAGTGTATACAGTAATACAGTGGTGTTACATTGTGGTTACAGACATGACATCACCTTCCCCCCCCCCAAAGTCTTATTGGGATTATAGGTTTAGTCTTTCAGGTGGTCTACGCTCCCTTGTGGAGCGCCGCAGTTGGGGCTCTGGTTGTTGGACACTGACATGAGTGTCTGTCACCTGTGGTGATTCCAGCCTGTCTGAGCTGACTGCAGGGACTGTGCATTCTTCTGATTGCTTTTGTAGCTCGTTCACTGGCGGTGTTGTAAGCTCCATCTCATGGTCTTCTTCAGGTTCCTCCGTGTCGATGGTTAACCTTTTTTAACTTAGTCCAGATGCTTACGGCATATCTGACCATTGTTGAGTTTTAACACGAAGACCCTATTCCCCTCTTTGTCAATTACAGTGCCCTCAAAGCCATTTGGGCCCCATGGCGTGATTGAGGACGAATACAGGATCATTTATTTCTATACATCTCCCCCTCGAATTACGGTCATGGTACTCGTTTTGTGACTTGCGCTTGCCCTCAACTATGTCGGTCAGGACTGGGGGAATGAGGCACAACCAAGTTTTGAGTGTCCGTTTCATTAGTAGCTCTGCGGGTGGGACCCCAGTGAGCGAATGCGGTCGAGATTAGTAGGCCAGCAGGAGACGCGATAGGCGGCATTGCAAGGAGGGTCCTTGAAACCTGAGCATACCTTGCTTAATGATTTGGACCGCATGTTCCACCTGGCCATTGGAGGACGGCTTGAACGGTGCAGTCCTGACGTGGTTGATATCATTGCCCGACTTAAACTCTCGGAATTCGTAGCTTGTGAAACATGGGCCATTATCACTAACCAGGATGTCCGGCAAGCCATGGGTTGCAAAGATCGCACATAGGCTCTCCACAGTGGTGGATGACGTGCATGAATTCACAATGATGCACTCGATCCATTTCGAGTACGCATCTACCACAATAAGGAACATCTTACCCATGAATGGGCCCGCATAGTCAACATGAATGCGTGACCATGGCCTGGTGGGCCAGGGCCACGGGCTGAGCGGGGTCTCCCTGGGGGCATTACCCAGCTGGGCACACATCGTGCACCTGCAAACACAGTGTTCCAGGTTTGAATCAATTCCAGGCCCCAAACGTGTGACCGGGCAATGGCCTTCATCAGCACAATGCCTGGGTGCTCGCTGTGGAGTTCCCTGATGAATGCCTCCCTGCCCTTCTGGGGCATAACTACCTGGCTACCCCATATTAGGCAGTCGGCTTGGATGGAGAGCTCATCCATCCATCTGTGGAACGGTCTGACCTCCTCAGGGCATGCTCCGTGTGCGGGCGCCCAATCCCCATCAGGACACATTTCTTAATCAGGGATAGGAGGGGATCTCTGTTTCTCCAGATTTTGATCTGGCGGGCTGTGATGGGGGAGCCTGCGCTTTCAAAGGCATCGCCAGCCATGACCATCTCAGCGCTTTGCTCCGCTGCCCCCTCAGTGGTGGCCAGTGGAAGCCTGCTGAGCGCGTCAGTGCAATTTTCAGTGCCGGGCTGGTGCCGGATGGAGTAGTCATAAGCAGCCAGTGTGAGAGCCCATCGCTGTATGCGAGCTGATGCGTTGGCATTGATAGCCTTGCTGTCTGACAACAGGAATGTTAATGGCTTGTGATCCGTCTCTAATTCAAACTTCCTACCAAAGAGGTACTGATGCATTTTTTTTACACCACAGACACATGCAAGCGCTTCCTTCTCGACCATCTCATATCCCCGTTCTGCTTGACAGAGCGACCTGGAGGCATAAGCCACAGGTTGTAGTTGACGCTTAGCATTGCACTGCTGCAACACGCACCCAACCCCATAGGACGATGCATCACATGTCAGAAGCAATTTTTTACAGGGGTCATACAGGGCCAACAACTTGTTTGAACAAAGTAGGTTTCGCGCCCGATCAAAAGCCCATTCCTGACAGTCCCCCCAAAACCAATCGCAACCCTTACGGCTCCAACAACGTGCTCAAGTTCGGCAGAAAGTTCCCAAAATAGTTCAACAGTCCCAGGAATGAACACAACTCCGATGTGTTGCAGGGCCTGGGTGCTCATCGAATTGCCTCTGTTTTGGATTCGGTGGGCCGAATCCCATCTGCAGCAACCCTCCTGCACAGAAACTCAACCCCAGGAGCTAAGAACACACATTTAGACTTCTTGAGTCGCAGGCCTACCCGGTCCTGTCGGCGTAGCACCTCCTCCAGGTTGTGGTGGTGTTCCTCGGTGTCTCGACCCGTGATGAGGATGTCGTCCAGGAATACGATCATTCCAGGAATGGATTTAAGCAGGCTTTGCATGTTTCGTTGAAAAATCGCGGCCGCTGATCGAATGCCAAACGGGCACCTGTTATAAATGAACAGTCCCTTGTGCGTGGTGATGGTAGTCAGTAGTTTAGATTCGTTGGCCAGTTCCTGGGTCATCCGATTGATGGTGGCCTTGTAGTCGCCACAGATCCTGACAGAGCCATCCGCTTTTAGGACGAGAACGATGGGGCTCGCCCAGTCGTTGAATTCAACAGGCGCGATGATGCCCTCTCTCTCAACAGCCGGTCTAATTCGCTCTCGATCTTTTCCCGCGTCACATACGGCACTGCTCTGGCTTTGTGGTGATGTGTATGACTACTTTATGTCCTTTGAAAGTACCGATGCCAGGTTGGAATAGTGAATCGAATTGTTGTAGGACTTATGAGCACGAACTTCACTCCACAGATGACACTGCGTGAACATTCCCCCATTTCCAGTTCATCTCGGCTAACCAGCTCCTCCCCATTGCCCAGGACAATCTAGAGCGGCAGCCGATTCACTAACCCATTGTGTGTGACAGACAACATTGCACTGCCTAGCACCGGAATGATTTCTTTAGTGTAAGTCTGTAATTGTGTCTCAATACGTGCTAATTTGAGTCTACTGGCTTTATGTGGCCATAGCTTCTCAAATTGCTGAACGCCCATGAGTGACTGGCTGGCCCCAGTGTCCAGCTCCATGCGTACTGGGATACCATTTAATAAAACCCTCATCATCATTGGTGGCGTTTTGGTGTATAAACTGTGAATATTCGCCACATGGACCTGCTGAACCTCGGCATCCATCGATTTGCCCTAAAAGTCATCCTGCCTCAAAGAACCCTTTTCTGGTTCATCCGCTTCATATATTAGTCTGGTTGCAGACTTCCTGCACATTCGAGCTAAGTGGCCACTGAGATTGCAGTTCCTGCAGACAAACTGTTGAAATCTGCAAGATCTAGCTGAGTGTTTTCCCCCACACCTCCAGCATGGGTTAAAGTTTCCATTGTTGGGAACAAAGGGACTATGGCCAGGCATTCCGTGCTGACTGTCCCTTTGACTGCTCTTAAGTACCCTATTAGTGGGTGTCAATGGCCCCATCCCGGGCCGTATTGTCCACTGTGATGGTGTGAATGTCCGTTCAGCCTGCCATTGTCTCTGTTGATGTCCTACTCTGGGGTCTATTGCTGCCTGGGGAGTGTCGGACTGCCCCTGCCTGCCTGCGGGGCTCTGAGTCGCATTGATGATGTTGACACCCTGAATCATCGCCGCGTTGGAGGCAGAATTGCACACATATATTATTTTCGTCTCTTCCTTCCCCACCATGAAAGTTTGAGCCATCAACGCCGCCGCTTCCAAGGTCAAATCCTTGGTCTCAATTAATTTGCGGGAAATTCCCGCATGACCGATGCCCTCGATAAAGAAGTCCCTTAGCATCTCCACCATGCAGGCGTCTGTGAAGTTAGACGCTGGCCAAACGCTGAAGGTCCGCTATGAAGTCCGGTATGCTCTGTCCTTCACAACGTCGATGGGTGCAGAATCTGTGTCGGGCGATATGTATGCTACTCGCCGGGGTTTGAGGTGCTCCCCGATCAATTTGCTAAGTTCTTCAAAGGTTTTGTCCGCCGGCTTTTCGGGTGCTAGTAAGTCCTTCATGAGCGCGTAAGTCTTTGGTCCGCAGCTGGTCAAAAGATGAGCCTTTCACTTGTCAGCCGTTGCATCCTCCAGCCATTCTTTCGTAACGAAGCTTTGCTGAAGCCTCTCGACAAAATCGTCCCAGTCTTCCCCAACACAGTACCGTTCCTCTGTGCTACCGGTGGACATTCTCGTCACCAATGTAAAGTCCTTACTCTACAGTATGAAACCACACGAGGCACATTCTGGGGACAAGGTCACTCTGTGACCTTAACTCTTTATTCACAGGACTCCAAAGACGATGACCCTGCGTGGGACCTCCCTCTTTATACCTGTGTGATCAGGTAAGGAGTGTCTCCCACAAGTTCACCCCTTGTGGTCAAGGTGTGCATCTAGGTTGAGTGTATACATTAATACAGTGGTGTTACATTGTGGTTACATACATGATAATAACTATCAGGAAAGGCTGAACAGGCTAGAAAAGCAGAGGCAGAGGGGTGACCTGTAGAGGTCTTTAACATTTTGACAGTTCAATAGGATAGATATAGAGAAGATGTTTTCAATTGTCGGGGAGTCAAAAAATATTGGGCTATGAATATAAAATAGTCACTAATAAATCCAATCGGGAATTCAGAAGATATCACCAGAGAGTGGTGAGAATGTGGAACACACTTCCACAGGGAGTGGTTGAGGCGAATAGTATAGATGCATTTAAGGGGAAGCTGGATAAACATATGAGGAGAAAGGAATAGATGGATATGCTGATAGGGTGAGATGAAGACGGGTGGGAGGAGGCTCGTGTGGAGCATAAACGTCGGCATAGACCGGTTCGACCAAATTGCCTGTTTCTGTGCTTTTAAACCAGATGTATTTCTATGTAATTTGCAATGAAATTCCCCAGAGATGCCGCACCCCCCATGTTTGATCAGCCTCACAGTTGGCCGTGAGCCATCAGCACAAGCTGCCTACGGATGGACAAAATTAAATTAGGATCCTCAGTGCAATAAGAAAGACGTGATTGTGAAAATTGTCACGCTTCCTGCTTCTAAATAGAGTCTCAAGTGGTTGTCTTATCTCTCCTGTGGAGCTGTTCCACTGCCTGGTATTATTGGTAATCACACTGCTTTTTCTATTAAACTTATGCAGCTCATTCTGCAATTACAGGGCTGCTATAGTTCTCACTTTCCAAATAGAATTTCAGGCTCTTTCTAAGAAGTCACAGTGGTGCAAAGCAGTCACACAGAATGAAAGAAAGAACTAACTCGCATTTCTATAGCGTCCCTCATGTGCTCAGGACGTCCCAAATCGCTTCTCAGCCAATGAAGTACTTTTGGAGTGTAGTCACGATTGTAATGTAGGAAGCATGGCAGCCAATTTGCGCACAGCAAGCTCCCATAAACATCACTTTGATTATGACCAGATCATCTGTTTTAGTTATGTTGGTGGAGGGATTACTATTAATAACGGGGAGAACATCCCCTGCTCTTCTTTGAATGGTGCTGTGGGATCTTTTATATCCGCCTCAGGCAGATGTAAAAGATCCCACGGCACTATTCAAAGAAGAACAGGGGAGCTCTCCCAGGTGTCCTGGGCCAATATTTATCCCTCAATTAACATCACTAAAAACAGATTATCTGATCAATTATCTTATTGTTTTTTGGGATCTCGCTGTGCATAATTTGACAGTTTTGTTTGCCTACTTAACATGCATAACTACACTGAACTGTGAAGTGCTTTGGGGTATCCTGAGGATGTAAGAAACACTATATACATGCAATTGTTCAATACATGCAGGTATCCAAAACTCGGCAGCCCGTGTCCTAACTCACACTAAGTCCCGCTCACCCATCACCCCTGTGCTCGCTGACCTACATTGGCTCCCAGTTAAGCAACGCCTCAGTTTCAAAATTCCCATCCTTGTTTACAAATCCCTCTATGGTCTCACCACTCCCTTTCTGTGTAATTTCCTCTGGCCCCACAACTCCCCCGAGATGTCTGCGCTCCTCAAATTCTGCGCTCTTGAACATCCCTGATTATAATCGTTCAACCATCGGTGGCTGTGCCTTTAGCTGCCTGGGCCCTAAGCTCTGGAACTCCCTCCCTAAACCTCTCCGCCTCTCTACCTCTCTCTCTCTCTCCTTTAAGATGCTCCTTAAAACCTACCTCCTTTTCTTCTTCGGTGTCAAATTTTTGTCTTACAACACTCCTGTGAAGTGCCTTGGGATGTTTTACTATGTTTAAGGCATTAAATAAATACAAGTTGTTATTGCTGTTTCTAAACATCCTTAATGACCGTGCTTGTGGTAACTGGTTTCAGACCGGCATTTTATTGGCGCTCCTGGAGAATGTTATCATGTTATCCACACACACTCCCAGCTGTGGCTAGAAACCAGCAAAGTGAGGTAGAAACGTTTTGTGTAGTAAACAACATAATTGCAAGGAGCAGAGAACTGCAACAAGGAAAGGAAGAATCAGAGCCATGGGGAGAGTGCAGGACAGTGGGATTAGTTAAAGATTGATGCTGGGCTATGGGGAGAGTGCAGGATCAATGGGATTAGATTAGGATTGATACAGGGCTATGGAGAGAGAGTGAGGTAGTGGGATTAGTTTGAGGATTGATACAAGGATATGGAGAGAGTGTTGCAATGAGATTAGTTTCAGATTGATACTGGGCTATGGGGAGAAAGCTGAACAGTGGGATTAGGTTAGGATTGATACAGGGCTATGGGGAGAGAGCGGGTTAGTGGGATTAATTTGGGATTGATACAGGGCTATGGGGAGAAAGCGGGACAGTGGGATTAGTTTTGGATTGATACTGGGCTATGGGGAGAGAGTTGGGCAGTGGGATTAGTTTGGGATTGATAGAAGGCTATGGGGAGAGTGGGCAGTGGGATTCATTTGGGATTAATGCAGGGCAATGGAGATTGATAGAGGGCTATGGTGAGAGACTGGGTGGTGGGATTAGTTTGGGATTGATACAGGGTGATTGGGAGAGAATGGGACAGTGGGATTAGTTTGTGATTAATATAAGGCTATGGGAAGAGAGCGGAGGAGTGGGATTAGTTTTAAATTGACACAGGGCGATGGAGAGAGCAGGACAGTTACACTAGTTTTGAAGTGCCAGTGCAGGCACAATGGGATGAATGGCCTCCTTCTGTGCTGTAAACGTATATGGTCCTATGGGACTAGGACAGATGTCTCATTAAATTGGCGTTGGAAGTGCAGAAACATTCAGGGAGATTGAGTGCGATACCAAAGATAACATATTTCCCAATTTGGAAAGCAATTTCCAGCAAACATGGTTCCAGCAAATTAGTGTGCCAGCTGCCTCCAGCAGTGTCAAGTTAATATGCTGCTAATTAGCAATGCAATACTTGCTCAAACTTTAATGCTTCAGTCAAGGGGCTTTAGGGGGGAGGAACTTAACACAATCACAATCACTAAGGAGGTGGTACTCAGTAAGATAATGGGACAAAAGGCAGATAAAACCACTGGACCTGATGGCTTGCATCCTAGGGTCTTAAGAGAAGTAGCGTCAGGGATTGTGGATGCATTGGTTGTAATTTACCAAAATTCCCCGGATTCTGGGGAGGTCCCAGCAGATTGGAAAACTGCAACTATAACACCCCTATTCAAAAAAGGAGGCAGACAAAAAGCAGGTAACTATAGACCAGTTAGCCTAATATCTGTAGTTGGGAAAACATTGGAGTTCATTATTAAAGAAGCAGTAACAGGACATTTGGAAAAGCAAAATTTGGTCAGGCAGAGTCAGCATGGATTTATGAAGGGGAAGTAAATTTGCTGGAATTCTTTGAGGATATAACGAACAGGGTGGATAAAGGGAAACCAGTGGATGTGGTGTATTTGGACTTCCAGAAAGCATTTGGCAAGGTGCCACACAAAAGGTTACTGCACAAGATAAAAGTTCACGGGGTTGGGGGCCATACACTAGCATGGATAGAAGATTGGCTAACAAACAGAAAACAGAGAGTCGGGATAAATGGTTCATTCTCGGGTTGGCAATCAGTAACGAGTGGGGTGCCGCAGGGATCAGTGCTGGGACCCCAACTATTTACAATCTATATTAACGACTTGGAAGAAGGGACCGAATGTGACATAGCCAAGTTTTCTGACGATACAAAGATGGGAGGAAAAGCAATGTGTGAGGAAGACATAAAAAATCTGCAAAAGGACATAGACAGGCTAAGTGAGTGGGCAAAAATTTGGCAGATGGAGTATAATGTTGGAAAGTGTGAGGTCATGAACTTTGGCAGAAAAAAATCAAAGGGCAAGTTATTATTTAAATGGAGAAAGGTTGCAAAGTGCTGCAGTACAGCGGGACCTGGGGGTACTTGTGCATGAAACACAGAAGGATAGTATGCAGGTATAGCAAGTGATCAGGAAGGCCAATGGAATCTTGGCCTTTATTGCAAAGTGGATGTATAAAAGCAGGAAAGTCTTGTTACAGCTATACAGGGTATTGGTGAAGTCACACCTGGAATACTGCATGCAGCTTTGGTTTCCATATTTATGAACGGATATGCTTGCTTTGGAGGCAGTTCGGAGAAGGTTCACTAGGTTGATTCCGAGAATGAGGGGGTTGACTTATGAGGAAAGGTTGAGTAGGTTGGGTCTCTACTCATTGGAATTCAGAAGAATGAGAGGTGATCTTATCGAAACATATAAGATTATGAGGGGGCTTGACAAGGTGGATGCAGAGAGGATGTTTCCACTGGTGGGGGAGACTAGAACTAGAGGGCAT